>NW_024103452.1:4297523-4613984 GCF_003945595.2 Pipra filicauda
AATTAGAAGGTGTACGCTACTGGACCTTAACAATTAGTTGCTTTTGCTGTCTTATGTTACATTTTTTCCATGTTTGCCAGGCAACTTTTCATCATCCCAGGTCATCAACTGACACAGAAGCTTCTAACAAAGTCGCTTTGAGTCCTGAGTCACTACCTGGGAGGTGGTAACGTTTTGTCATCCCAAATTCCACCGTCTTCAGGAGGATACAAGTATGAATTTGCAAGGTTTTTTCTGTATCAGGCTGCTTTTATGTGTCGGAAACTGTAAGTATAATTTAAGTCAGATTTCTCAATGTGAATGTAATAGAGGTTATGGGGGGGAAGTAAAACCCTCATGCACTTCTTTGAAAACAGAATCTGTTAGAGAAGACTCTAAATCAAAGTGTCTGACATATCCTGCCATGCATGTGAAATAATCATCTGCCAGAATGCATTAGTGGAGTGATGAATTATGTATCAGTGCCTTTGCTGCAGCTAACATTAGAGTCTGACTTTTATTCTAGTTTCATATATTTTTTGTTACTTCAAGGAAAGGAACAAAACCCTTGCTTTTCCCTTCTTCACGAAACTTCACAAAGCCAAACAAATAAGATGATTTTATATCTGAATCTGTTTTTTCATTTCTTTTAGGAGTTCTCATTTCAATTCTAGATTGGTGTTTTGATTTTAGATACTAAAACAACTTTTAATTGTAGCTGTTATCTGCACTGAAAGCATTAATTAGGGAGTGCAGGAAAATATGTGAAGGCAGTCAAAGTGCCTTTACTTTTAAAATAAATACACATGAGCACATTTGTATGTCAGCTGGTTTCCCTCTCTAAAAGCCCTGGGGTTTTACTCTGAGGTAATTGTGAAACAATTCCATCAAATGGATTTCACAAAAGGCATCTTGATGGAGAGGCCAGTAAATACATTTATCACAGGTCTTTGTTCCATGGCAGAGTTAAAGGCTGAAACTGAGGGCAGAACCCCACTTAGACTATCCACTGTATAGAAAACGAAGTGCTGTCCTGAAGAAATAATAAAACGAGTTATGAAAGGAGATAGAGATGCCCAAAGCCACTCGGAAAATTGGTAGTAGATTAATACATTAGAAACCCAATTTTCTTGCTGTCCCTGACAGACTTTTTCTAGCCTCATGGACAGAAGATTATATAGTCGTAAAGGTGATGTCAGTGGCCTGGCTTTGGCACTGGAAGTGTCTGTGCTTCCTGTGATGGAAACAGACACCCCTTCATATAATGTTGTTGGGCAAAGCATTCACACCACACACAGACACACTCACTGGCAGTCTTACCATACAGTGGTTTGTCACATTAAAATATAAAAAGTGGATTCAAATGTGTGCAGAAACACTTTACTATAACTTGGAGTTCCGGCTCTCATTGTCCCAGTGACACAAATAATGTATATTTCTCTCTGCTGTTATCCCACAGATGCCTATCTTGTAGACATGCAAAAAAGTGAATAATGCCCCTCCTTCTGCTGAGTCACTCTCATTGTAACACTTGCCTACATATTTAATGAATCACAATAATGTGACACGATGGCAGTGCTATGGGGGAGCAGAACATGCTGGAGATAACTGGAGAGCTGTGTGTGGAAATAATGCTCCTGGGCATTCCTGAAGTGAATATTTCAACTCTGACATACCTAGGAAAGGATGACTTAGCAGACCAAAGAAAAGTTATCCATCTGGTCGTTTGGGGGCAGTTGTGGGCAGAAATGCAGAAGCAAACTGTGTTTGAATAAGTCTGATCCAAACTATGGGACATACCTGTCTTTCTCTGCAAGGGAGAGGGAAGGAGTGAGAGAGAAAATAGCAAACCCATCCTGCTGAATTTGGCATTACTAGAGAATAGGCCACAGGAGAGAGAGCCGTGTTTCTGAGTGATCTGAATGAGGCTGAATGACCTGACTTATTCTTTGAAGTCTCTAATTTTTTTTCCAGAAATATATAGACATCTGTGATGTATATAACAGCAACATAAAAGTGACATGCTTGGATTACTGATTTGCCATCCAAATATATTGAACATATTGCAGTGAACTGCTCGTTGGTATCAGGTCTTTGTGAGAGGGTTTGCAATAGCTTCTTGGGCAAGAAGATCCTGCCAACAACATGTACTTGTTTGCTTTGTCCTTCAAAAAGAGACTGCTTTCTCTGCAACTTTTAAACTGTATTATAGTTTTGAAATGCAGAAGAAGCTGTAAACAGGAAAAGTATCTGTATATCCCGCTTTTGCTACTCTCACTCATAATAACAACGTTTTAAAAATCACCTGGCTAATTTTTGTAAATTTCCCACAAAAGGAATGATATTTCATATCTTTCTTTAATTCCAAACATCAGGAATGAAAAAAACAGACATTTCTTGAAAGGGTAACTTGAGTTCAAGTTACCCAAAATAACTTGAAAATCTCAATGTGAAAAAATACATCAATTTTAAAATTTCTCTAATGTATTTTTTCAGATAACTGGATGTGACAATAGTCCAGTGGGCAAACAGGGCACTTTGCAATATTTATTTAGCCCCCCCCCAAAAAAAAGTGGAAGCATAATTGCGTTCTTCTGGGAGCTCACTAAGGTGATACTGAATTCTGGACTGAATTCACAACTCCATCCTGCATTTGACATTAACACTGTAATTTTAAAATTTAGAACAAGAATGAGAAAAATAGTCAGCTCAGCTGTGTGTTTTCAATGTTGTAGTGACCATCTCTCTAGTGGAATTTTTCCCAGATGATCTTGCAAACTTTTTTGGATAAGCTGCATTAATATGTAAATTGGGAAACAGCAGTAGGAAATGAAATATGGGGAGATGTGAATGTATATTTTTTTTTTTTTTTTATGAAGCAAACTATTTGTTATTGCAGGTATAAAGTCTGAAAAACTTCAAATAGCCCATATATTTTCCTCTGACAGTTCTTGGATTAGAAGAATGACATTCACAACAAGGACATTTTAACTGCTGAACATAAACTTCATGGATTTGGTTGTTTCAGTACAGCTTTTCCAACGAAATAAAACACCACACAAGGCTACAACCTGGATGCTGTACCAACCAGTGGGTACACTAGACAGGAAATAAACAGCAGCCAGATAGAATGTAAAGGAGAATTAACCTGACCTGTATTTAAGGAACTTACTTAGTACTAATGAGATGGGGGAACTTAAAAAAAATTGCTTTATATTATACCTCTTTACTTAATCAATACTCATATCCCATGTATTATTTTCTATTGGCACCAATGTATCAACAGTTTATTAGCATTGGAGGACAGTGCCTTGTACCACCTCCAATAATTCTAAATTAATAGCCTGGTAACATTTCTGTTTGTGCATTTTTCTACCCCTCTGTAGCACACCTTAGATTCTCAACTTATTTTCCCAAACCTAACTTTTTTTTTAAAAAGAGAAATATTTTAATACCATCACTCTCAAGTGCCTTGAATTTATAAGGCAACAAAAAAGCACTGTGTACAAATACAAGTTTTGCACAAACCTGGATACAATGATGTTTTAGAGCTATCCTTCACTCAGGACATCTAGGTTCATTCTCTTTTCAGACACCAGATGTTTCAAAGCTCAGATTCCTGCAGGCTGCTGGTATAACCAGACAGGGACTGACAACAGGGCAATACATAACAGGTGCAACACAGAGAGTTATAAATTAACATTAACACCAGTTCCAACCACAGGTGACAAGTATAAGTGTCCTGAGCCCACTTATATACGTTGCAAACTTGATGTTTACTTTTGGAGTTAGGAGAGCCAAAGCTTTCTCTAGCTGCAAGATCCAACTCTTCCACCTGAGTTTGGTGTCTGCTGATTAGATAGTTATATACAGTAGGATTGTCATATCAAACTGATTTGATGTGCCTTGCCTTTCTGACAGTCATAGAATCATAGAATTTTTTAGGTTAGAACAGACCTGTAAGAACATTGAGTCTACCCATTAACCAAGCACTACCAAGTCCAACACTAAACCTGGTCCCTAAGTGCCACATCTACACATTTTTCAATTACTTCCAGGGATCGTAGCTCAAACACTTCTTTGGGCAGCCTGATCCAATGTTTAACAAACCTTTTGATGAAGAACTTTTTTCTAATGTCCAATCTAACACTCACCTTGGTGCAGCTTGAGGCCATTTTCTCTTGTCCTGTTGCTTGTTACCTGGGAGAAGGGCTGACACCCACCTGGCTACAACCTCCTTTCAGGTAGTTGTAGAGAGCAACAAGGTCTCCCCTGGGCCTCCTTTTCTCAAGGCTAAACAATGTCATTTATTGAATATGTTGAAGACATAAAAGCATGTTTCTTAAGTGACTTTCGTGTGTAAATATACAAAATGCAGGTCAAAAAAAAGGAAAATAAAATCTCACATCAAGATCTAGTTAAAGAAATAAAAGTAAATTAGAAATTCCTAGGAGAGTCTGGGAACACAACTATTTCAAATGGGTAGTAGTTCACATTGTTTTCTCTGTGATTCATTTTATGACGCCTGTGTGTCTGACATTGGTTTTTCACATCTTACCTAATCAAGTAATACTGAATAGCTTTGTGCAGTTTCAATACCTGAAGGATTAAATAAAGGCTTCTGCTTCAAATTTAGATAAGCAGACAGTGAAATTAATATGAATTACTTAACAGTTAGAAACTTGGGATTGGCCTCCTACTATCAGAAAAAAGGTAGATAATTTACAGAATTATATAGTATGTGCCTGAAGTAGGTTTATTTGAGCATATTACTGACTGCTTGTATTGCTGCTTCAAGGAAAATCTACCATAATCCTGTGTACATGGAATTAGACTAAACAACATATACTGGATCCTAATTCCTTACCTGTGTTTGGAAGTCTCAACCATAACTCATGTGCCAATGCAAAAGGCAATGGTCACAGTAATATCCTTGGGGCTGCTTCAAGGTTAGGTGAAATTATTTAAAGAAGATCCACCAGCTTCATGAGATTTGATGTGACTGGGTTCAGAGAGCAGATTGGATTCAATAGGTAAAATTATACATCAGCATGATATGATATTTAATCAATTATTATTTCATTGTTAGTTTTATAATCGTTACATGTGATTACTCTGGTGATCAAGGCTAATCTGTGTCCATTCATCCAGTGTTGTTTTTCATATTAAAATTCAAGAGCTTCTATAAAGCAAAAAATCCAGTTAGCTCAGGAGTGCATTGCAGCACTGTAAAATATGAAATCCCAAAGTTGCGTAAAAATGCATTTGAGTACATCAGGCAGAGCTTGTGTTTGCTCTCAGTCACCCAAGTGACACAAAATCCTGTTGGAAAGACAATGTTTAAGCCCACCGCCAAGGTTAATATGCACACTCACTCCTCACCAGATTTCTACCAGGTTTCAGATGTGACTGCCTCTACATATTAAGTGATAGGTCCTTTGCATTTTCCAGGCATTACAATCAATCACTTACAGCTTTGCAGCTGACCTCTGTTTTACAAGCCTGGTCATTCTTGACTGTTAGCTGTATTATGCCTTTATTAATCACATCAACTATTAACTCCTTAGGTCAAAATCACATTGATAATTGTGGTAGCAAATTATGATTATTACAGAGAATCAAGAGAGAAAAAAGTCATCTCAGAAAGATGGTAAGCTAAACTTTATTAGCCATTATATACAGTTGTCACCAGTTAATGATTTGGGAACTGATCCTGATTCCTAGGCACAATCTCTTCCTGCTACTCGCACACACTTCAACCTTTATGTTTCCCCCCCCTTCCAGAGTGCGAAAAGCCCCATAATTCCTTTATTACATAGTTTGTTTGTTTTTGGTTTTGCTTTGTTTTTGGTTTTATGTTTGTTTGTTTTGGTGTGTTTTGGGGTTTTTTTTGCTGACCCATACTAGTTGTCTTTAGTGGAGAGGAAGGATTACTGATTTTAAAGAAATCACAGCAGCTGTTTCCTGATCCCTGGTTAAATGTCTTCTTTATCATTTGTTTATAGTGGCTCCAAACCAGTTCCTGCCTCTGCCATATTCAGAGAAGCCATGAGTGTTTAACTGTAATGATTTTGTTCTGGCACTACTACTTGAATGGAGAAAACCATTCTTGCCTGCGAACAGAATCATTTAGAAAGTGAATATGAAAAGGACATATTCTAAACACATTTCATTTGTGGAGAATATTTTAGGCCACCAGAGATATCATCTGAATTCTGATCATAGTTGAATACAGCCTTTCACAAATAAGTCACAACTAAGTGAAATGCTCTGCTTAAGAAAATCAGGAAACTATATAGCTGAATTGTACTGCATAACTCAGTAAAAGTATTACTGAATACATGGGATATTTGTAGATATGGAGTAGGTTGGGACAAAATTATTCCATCAGTTTCTATTTAGCTAAACTTCATTTAACACAAGAATTCCCACAGTTTGGATCAGCACTAGATACAAGGCCAGCAACCAGAAATTCCTGTGTGCCAGTCCTAATTCTAACTCTTGGCAGGTAAATTGCCTGTGATTGAATTAATGGCCACTAATTCAAAAGAGTTGTTTCCTCACCTCCCTGGAGTAAGTCAGTTAAGCATCGGGAAAAGTGATTAGCCTGCTTTTTATGTGAGGAGTGCTGTGACTACAAAAATATTCTGTAAGTGATGTGATTGTTTTATATGAAAGGAATCACAAGCAGATTTAAATAAATTGGGTCCTATATATCACCAAACATTTGGTGTCTAAGAAATCTAAACACATGAATATGTGAAAAAAGGTATTTCTGTGCTTTGGCAAGATCTATAGATGGAGTACTGAGAGAAAAAAACTGGTGATATGATTAGTCAAGACAAAGTTGAGAGAGAAAAGAAAATGTATTAAAGAGACTGCATTAATTAGATGGCATTACAAACAAGGAAATTATTGAAGACATTATAGGATTGCTGATCTTTTTATTTCAGAACATCTTTCTTTATGTGAAATAAAAGGTTTTCAGATGCTTTTGATAGTTGTATTGGGCCTGGCTAGGATGGAGTTACTTTTCCCCACAGCAACCCTCATACTGCTGTGATTTGCACTGGTAGCTAGAAAAGTGTCATTAACACACCAGTGTTTTGGCCACTACTGAGCAGCGTCAGTGCTGTCTCTCCAACATTCCCCCCTCACCAGTATGCTGGGGGTGAGCAAGATCTTGGGCTGGGACACAGCCAGGACAGCTGAAACAAACTGACCAAAGGGATATTCCATACAGTATGATACCTGCTCAGCAACAAATGCTAAGAGAAAGGAGAAGGAAAGAAGGGCATTCTTTTTTTTTATATTTGTCTTCTGGCCAACCCCTGCATGTAATGAAGCCCTCCCTCCCTGGAGGTGTATGGACATCACTTGCTGATGGGAAGTAGACCATAAAACCTTTTTGTTTTCGTTGCTTCCATGTGCCTGACCTTTGCTTTTAAGATAAACTGCCTTTGTCTTGACCCACATTTTTCTTTTCACCCATCTTATTTTCTACCCCCTTATCCTACTGAGGAGGGAAATGGTGTAGATCAGCTTAGTGGATGCTTTATGTCCAAAGTCAATGAATCACAGTCCTTTTTGTCACCCAACTGGGGCTTGAAAAATTTCAGGTAAGGATATAATTGTGAGAGGTAATGGGCAAAATATAGACTGAAAAATGCTGCAGGGTGAAATGATCTTGGGGAATTTCTGTTGCTGTAATTGTGGTAAAGGGATAAGGGGTGGATTGTGTGCAAATTTTCCATTTTTTTTCAGTGTTATTTTTATTTTTGTGTGAGTAAATCTTATTTTTGTTCCCGAGGAATTTTATAAATATTGTGTGATGAATGTAGATTTTAATGATAATTCTTAAACACATGATTCACAGAGGTGAAGGGTGGAATGTGTTGGGTTTGTACAGCAAGATTTTGGTAGTGACAGTGGGCTATAAGGGTGGCTTCTGTGAGAAGCTGCTGAAAGCTTCCCCCATGTCCAACAGAACCAATGCCAGCTGGCTCCAAGATGGACCCACCAACGGCAAAGACCGAGTTCATCAGAGGTGGTCATAGCACCTCTGGGATAATGTATTTAAGAGGGGAAAACAGCTACTGTGCAACAGAAAATTGCAGCTGGAGAGTAAGAATATGTGAGAGAAACAGCCCTGCAGACACACAGGTCAGTGAAGAAGGAGAGGGAGGAGGTACTCCAGGCCCTGGAGCAGAAATTCCTCTGCAGCCTGTGAGGGAGTTTGTGGTGAGGACGGTCACCCTTTGCAGCCCAATGAGGTCCACAGTGGAGCAGCCTGTGGAGGACCTCACCGTGGAGCAGGTGGATGCCCAAAGGAAGCAGTGACCCTGTGGAAAGGCCGCGCTGGAGCAGACTCCTGGCACAACCTCTGGACACACGGAGAGAGGAGCTTACACTGGAGTAGATTTTGCTTGCAGGACTTGTGACCTCACAGGGGACCAACACTGGAGCAGTTCATGAAGAACTGCAGCCTATGGGAAGGATTGATGTTGGGGAAGTTTGTAGGGGACTGTCTCCTGTGGAAGGAACCCCATGCTGGAGCAGGGGAAGAGCATGAGGAGTCCTCCCTTGTGGAGGAAGGGGATGCAGAGACATAACCTGATCAACTGACCACAGCCTCCATACTCCATCCCCCTGCACTGCTGGAAGGTAGAAAGTAGAGCAATTGGGAGTGACGTTAAGACTGAGAAGAAGGGAGGGGTAGGTGGAAGGTTGTTTTAAGATTTGGTTTTATTTCTCATTGTCCTGTTCCAATTTGATGCAGAATAAATTCAACTAATTTCCCCAAGTCAAGTCTATTTTGTCTGTGACCATAACTGTGGAGTGATCTCTCACTGTCCTTAATTCATGAGCCTTTTGCCATATTTTCTCTCCCCTGTCCTGCTGAGGAAGGCAGTGACAGAATGGCTTTGGTAGGCACCTGGTACCCAGCCAGGTTCAACCCACCATAACTTTGCATGTGGGGTCATGACCAAAGTCACCCTAAAGTTTAGAGAAAACTGTAGGTTTTCATCAGTTTCCAGTTAATTTCACTCTCCATTTCTCCTGCACCATTCACATTGACATGATTTCAGGTTGGCAAATACTGCAATGAGGTATTAATTTTTTAGCTATTATTGCAAAATATTCACAGAAAGAACATTCTTGATTAATAAGTGCTAGCATTTATTTTAGAAATGTGATTCTGGAATTTATATTATAATATACAATCAAGAAAAATAAAACCAGGCATTCAAATAATGTAAAGTACCTGAAAATCATGGATTTATCCTTAAAATTATTAATTGTTTGAAATATAGAAATATTTAAATATTGGTTACCTGCATTTGCCTCATGCTTTCTAGAAAAAAGTCTTTCACATTGTTTCAGTTATAGGAACTAAAAATACACATTTTCAAAAGAATATTAAAATGTTACAGTCTAAAATAATAACCTGGCTCCATGAGCTTACATTTAAAAATGGCAGATAGTGGTCCTTGAAACACTTATCAGAGGGTCTCTGAGTTTCTCACAACCATAAACAAACGAAGAATTAGTCTATAATTAATTTGCTCAAATTTATTTTTATTTATTTTTAGAAACAGACCAAGAAATTCTCAGGCCTGATCTTACTGCTAAACTGAGTATGAGAAATGACCTCTAATTCCCTTGACTTATGAATTATTGGAGACTTTCTCCCTATAGCAACATTAATACATCTCAATTTGTGTCAGTATCTACCGTCCATGTACTTGTTCCCCCCAGTAAAGTAAAGCCTCATAACTCAGTGGTAATGAAAACTGAAGAAACCTACATGATTACAAAGTATCCTCAATCCACTATTTTAGATAAAATCTCACATTATTTCTCATTCAGTGCAGCATTTTCTTTGTAGTCTTATTTCAACCAATGTTACCAATATCTTTCCTTGGAAAAAATTTTAAAAGTCTGACAGAGAAGGAATAAAGACTGTTAGAAAAAAGAGGAGCCATTAAGATATAAGGACAAAAGGAAAGTTTTCCAAAGCCTTTTCTAAAGGAAGTTAAAGCACAGTTAGAAAATTTTACTTTTTACACTTGCACCTTATTAAATCTACCAGGTACCCAAATCCTATATCCACCCTTCCTAAATGCAAGAGGTGTGCTACCAACTAACTTGGAAGTTGGGTTTCAGATACTAAGCTTTTCTGATGCAAGAAGTTTTTTTAAGGAAACTTCCCAGTCTGATCATACATGAGACTCCCCTGCAATCACTCTCCCAAGGCCAGAGATTATTACTGCTTGAACCGAAGCCTCTTCACTCCTGGCTGCTTCAGTGACCCGACAGGAGCCCTGCTTAACTCCCCACACACTCTAGTCACAGTCAAAACAGGTTTCCTCACTGGTTTGACCCCAGGTTTCCCATGTCTCAGATGTCTCACTCAATTTATTCACAGTTCAGTAACACACAGCTTGAGCTGATGCCTCCAAAGAGGTAAAACCATGAAAGATTCTAAAAAGTCAGTTATTGACCAACTAGTTGATCTTTCACTACTTGCTTGATATGAGACTGGTGTATGCAGTTATTCTTACCCAGAACTTTGAGAGTAAAATAAGAACCCAGTAAGACAGTATATGGTCCTTCCCACTTAGGTTCTACTTTGGAATTTTGTGACAATGTCTTGATTAACACTTTATCCCCCAGTTGTATATCATGTACCTGTATTTCAGGTGGGCTGGGCTAATATTATTGTGCATCAACAGTTTGCAAGCACATTTTAACCTTAAATATAGTGTATCTTGAACCTAGCCATATCTTGAGGAATTTGAACAGCCATGGTGAGTTTGGTGACACGGATTCCATTTTCCAGTCCCAGAACAAATTGGTATAGGATGATTGTATTTCCCCTGATACTGTCCCATCCTCCAATTTTTTCCATCTCTAGAATTTTCCTGAGCCAGATGTGTATTTCACAGAATGCAACAAATCTATCTTACCTGAACATTTCCAGTTTGCTCTTGAGCCTGTGTAAGTTTTCACTGTTATTCACTTGTTGCATGATGAATCACCTCATTCAGTTTATTTTGAAGCAAGTCCTTACAAGCTTCATTTGGATCCCTTCGGTCTCATATTGTTTTCAGTCTTCCCTTTTTCTTATTACCTAAAAAGCTTGCTGATACTGGGAAACTTCATCACATTACTTTTTCCAGTTCTTCCTATGATTTTGTGGAACAGCACAGGCCATAGCAGGGATCCCTGAGAAACCCCACCGGTGATTTCCTTCCATTATGAAAGTTCAGCATTTATTCTTTCCTTTAGATGTTAGTAAAATATTGATAATATCATTGTAATAAGGCCAGCTATACTCCATAACTTAGGGACTGGGCAACCAGATCTGATTCATAGTGCCGCCTTAGGCACTTTATTGCATTCTTGTAGCTCTTCCTATCTAACCCTACACACTTCCAGAATCAGTCACATGGCCATTCCTTCTTTAGCTAGTTTCATTTTTAATTTTAATTACTTGGGAATCACTGATAGGAAAGGAAACATCCTATGTCATAGCCATCAAAAGCCTATGAAATATGTTTTGGGATATATTTCCATGTAAGCGAAATCAACTAATGTCTGAAAACATAATTATGGAGAAGATTATTCTGGGAGTTATTGGAAAACATCTGAAGGACAATACAGTTATTGGTCACAGACAGCACAGGTTCATGAGGGGAAAGTCCTACCTGACAATTTCCTTTTATGACAAGGTCACCCACCTAATTTACCAAGGGAAACCAGTTGATGTAATCTTTTGGATTTCAGTAAAACTTTCGATACTGTCTCGCATGACATCCTTCTGGACACACAGTGGGACAAACACATAATGCGCTGGGTGAGCAACTGGCTCGTAGGTCAGGCCCAAAGGGTTATGGTAAATGGGATTGCATCAGGTTGGTGACCTGTCACTAGTGGGGTTCTGTGGGGCTCCATCTTAGGCACAGTTCTCTTCAACAACTTCAAAAATTACTTAGATGCAGGACTCGAAGGTACACCGGGTAGGTTTGCCAGTGATAGTAAGTTGAGGGTAGCTGTTGACTCCCTTCGAGGCAGAGACGCCTTGCAGAGAGACCTTGGCAAATCAGAGGACTGGGTAATCACTAACTGTGTGAGGTTTAACAAAGAAAAGTGCCAAATTCTGCACCTGGGGCAACCCCAGATGTATGAACAGACTGGGAATGAGATCCTGGAAAGTAGTGTCGGGAAATGGACCTGAGGGTCAATGACAGGTTGAATATGAGTCAGCAGTGTCCTGGCAGCCAGGAGGGCCAACCCTGTCCTGGGGGGCATCAGGCAAAGCATCACCAGCCAGGCAAGGGAGAGGGAATTGTCCTGCTCTGCTCTGTGTCAGGGTGGCCTCACCTTGAATATTATGGCAGTTTTGGGCACCACGATATAAGACAGATATTTATTAAGCCATTAGAGAGTATCCAAAAGAGGGCAATGAGGATGGGTCTAAAGGGGAAGCTGTATGAAGGGAGGCTGAGGTCACTTGGCTTGTTCAGTCTGGAGAAGAGGAGATTAGGGGAGATCTCACTGTGATTTTCAGCTTCCTCAAGCGGACAGGCAGAGGGACAGACACCAATCTCTCTTCACTCTCATGACCAGTGTTAGGACCCAAGGGAACAACATGAGGTTGTGTCAGAGAAGGTTTAGGTTGGATATTAGGAAAAGCTTCTTCACCTGGGGGTAGTTGGGCACTGGAACAAGATCCCCAGGAAAG
This sequence comes from Pipra filicauda, assembly GCF_003945595.2. Classification (NCBI taxonomy): domain Eukaryota; kingdom Metazoa; phylum Chordata; class Aves; order Passeriformes; family Pipridae; genus Pipra; species Pipra filicauda. The sequence continues at coordinate 4,310,251 of NW_024103452.1, forward strand.
TGGTCACAGCACCAAGCCCGACAGAGTTCAAGAAACACTTGGACAATGCTCTCAGACACATGATGTGACTCTTGGGGCAGTACTAGAAGTTGGACTTGATGATCCTTGTGGGTCTCTTACAACTCAGGATATGCTATGATTCTATAATATTAACAATGTCAGCTTCTTTGTAGCAAGCTCTCTGGCAGTGAGGGAATAAATGAATGTCAGACTATTACTGCTGTAAATAAAGTAAGCAACAGATAAATATAACACAATTATACTGTATTTTTCATTCTGTTGATGAATCTTGTTCTTCTTCCTTTTAGTTTTCCAGTCTTTATTAAGAAAAGCCTAATTGTAATTGTGTTTCTGTTTTCCTGCTGATCTTTATTTTTAATTTTGAAAGAAATAAGCAAAGCTAAAATACATTGCTATCCTGCTGGAATGTAATTTTCTGTTGCTACAGGCAACAAAGCTCTGTTTACCTAATGGGTTGTTTTGCTACAAAGGGGAAAAATATCCCCTGGGGATCAATACAGATTGTGTCCTGTACTGTCACATGTCTTATGAGTAACAGAGGCAGAGAAGTTTCCAGAGGATTGCGAGCTTCAGTTACCAGAAAAGGCTAATTTGTTCTCAGTCCTCTTCTTCCCATCTTCATTTACTCACAAGGAGCACGTACAAATTCCTTCTTGTACTGCAAGATGTTTTATCACAATGCTGAGTTGTCAGCAAAGTCCTTACTGACTGGTATATTTTTCTATTATACTATTTTTCTATTATACTTTTCTGTAAGAAAGATCATAATGAGAACAGAGGATGGCACAATATTAATTCGTTTGCATTATAACAGTGGGAATGAGAACAGAAAATCACATTATCTTGACAATGTGATGGGTAGAAGGAGACCAAAAATAGCCTGAAATGTCCCATGAAAATCTGATGAGCAGAATGAGCAACAAGAAATTATACATTATACTTCATACTGCTCTTGCAAGCTAGTGATGGCAGTGTTGTGAAGAGGTGACACACCAACCATTTGCTCTTAGGCTATGGTTATGTGACTGTGACTTACAGCAGCTTAGCAACTTTTCACAGCTGTGCTGCCTTTCTGGCTTTTTGTACTTGCTTTTAACTCTCTCATTTATGAAGCAGGATGTTTAGACTCTCTGACAGCTTCATGAACTAGGCTGTTTGTCCCACAGCTAGAAGGAATCAGGAGCAAGCACATCAGCTGTGGCATTTAAGTGGTTGTGGTAACCTGGGTTTGTAGCTATAGGCTGCAGTCTGTAGTTCCAGGCTTCCAGCTATGAACCTTGAGTAGAGAGCCAGTATGGAAAGGTATAGAAGCAGAAGTTACCGGGCACATCTGAGGGCTCTTTTGAACCAGGGAACTAAAACTTAGGACACATTTTCTCATACCTTAATGCAGAACCATGGAAGTCTGGTATCTTATTGTATATACAGTCAATGTAACCATAAGATAGCCTGTAACATTCTGTAGACAGATATATAATTTTAATTTTAAAATTTACTTTTTTAGTGTAGAAAAATGATTTTGTGTTATTGCTGTGGTTTTGATAAATTTTCTGGAAGGACTCTCTTTTTTTTAACACCACTACTTCTTTGCTCAGGATTCCTTGACACCTTGCTTTCTGAAGTCTATTAAAACCATCACCTGTTTATTTTTCACAGTAGTCGCATGATAGAATTCTCATTATTTTTGTTGTATTTATAATTGTTCATACTTCTTACAGAGTTAATGATTAACTGGCTACTACAGAAAACAGACTGGAGGAAATCAATATTAAATCAGAGGAGTAAAATAACCTGAGTAGCTAACAAAACCTGCAAAGGAAAGCAAGCAAATACTCAGATGACACGATGATGAATGCAGTTTATTGGCACAGAATAGAAGACATGGCTTATAGCTCTCTCCCCCACACTCGTATTTGCAATTTTAAAATTCTGTGGCATTGCCTTCTGAAACTGGAGCACACTGCTGCTGCAAGGATGGTATTCTCAGTGCTTGTCTGAAATAGATGCTTAGTAGTCATTAGTTAGCTGAAAACCAACAGCTCCTCTAACCTCTTTAAAGGAATAGTAATTTCTGTCCTGTGTGTGTCCTCAGACCAGACAAGCTCCTAAAATACATTCAAGCAGTTGTGATTATGTTCACATTATACTTGACCTAACAATGTGCAATTCAAGAAACTGAAAGCACAAATAATCCAGGTTTGCAGAAGCCAAATCTCTCCTCTTTGTCTTACTCCCCTGTCCCAAAATGGGGGACTGCATGGAGTACCACTACTAGCAGACCACAAGAATGCTGCACCATCTTGATATTTTCTCATTTTTAGTAGAATTCACAAACTATATTTTTCTAGATGTATGTAGGAACAAAGTAGGCTGGAACATGTCATCAATTAAAAATTTCCTACTGTTCTAGAACCAAAAATACAGCAATTCACACTTACACACATCTCATTGTCCCAAAAACTAAGACACAAAAATATGCTGCCATAATATAATTAAAACAATTTAAAAATATTTAAAAAGCTCAAGTATAAGCAGTGTAAGAGTGCATGAAAAGAGGTTATTTTAAAAAAGTTTATCAGACCTTCAGGACACAAGAAAGCAACCACAGAAGGATAAAAGTTTTCAGCAAAAACCATATGCATGACCAAGCCCTTCTGATAGGGTTATCACCTGTGACAAAATGTTGCACCACAGTTTTCAAGCTACGTTTAAGTAACTTAGTCTTTTTGTGGCTGTTGATAAAGCAAGAAAGATCATAACTCTTTAGACTTTCAAGAGTCCCTGTGATAGGCAGGTACTACTGCTTAAAATGTAATGTGGTAGACATGGATGTTCCAATAATAGAAGTGGATTCCTGTTATAGAAAACTGCACACACTGATTTTCACCAAAACTGGGTTGAGAACCAAGGCTTCTTTTAAAAGAAAACAGTATCGTCTGACTGCTTCAATCTTTTAAAACTCAGACAGAAGAGTACTTTTTCTTCTGTTAGACTTGACATTAGGTATGGGCCTCTACAATGGTATAAAGAAAAGATTTTCCATAAATATTCCAGAAATACCAGACCGTGTTAAGCATTTTAGGCATCAGTTTTGGTTTAACCCCCCTTTGTTTCATAATATCAACAACACATAACTATTCTTTCTAATAAATACTGCTCTTAAACTTTTCAGATGCCATGGAACAAGAAAAGGTATTCACACATATTAAATGCTAACTATCAGGAATGACGTGGTGGCTTATGTTTGCTCTTTTCCAAAACATGTCTTTTATTGTCTCTTCTTATCTCAGGAGTACAAAAATTACTTAAGAGTCTAGAGCACTTCCAGTGAGTTTCTCTAAAGTGCGTGCAGTCAGGATCCTGCTGCCAAGAGCAGCAGGTACAGAACTTGGTGCTCCAAGGACTCATTGCCAATATAGAGAGGTGCTGGATTTTCCTCTTAGTCCTATCTCACAGTCCTACCAACTCCACATGTTGTATGGATGTAGGAACTTTTTATAGGTCCTCGCTATGGAGCACGACTCTTCAGTATGTGAGACTTTTATTCTAAGGCTTTTGCATAGAAGGAATTCAAAGCTATTTCATTTCCTGCATTAAATATGAGACTTGTGATTCTTGCTTCACGAAATTGCAAGAGACTCACGAAAGTTTTGACAATTCATCTGTGTAATGTCTGTTCCTTATGTTTCTATGAGGGCTTCTTACACCTTTAGCACTGAGGATGAGTCACCACCCGATCACAGCTGGAGTGAGAAAAATGGTTACAGCCAGAGGACAAAAAAATTTAAAAATCAGCTTTTCATTCTGCCCAGCTGCAGAACTCTTCTGTGCTCACATGGTATGCACAGCTACTTGACAGGGCTTTTAATGTGGCACATGGCTGTGCTAGTCATAACAGATCATGACACACTGTCACATTAAAGCCAGTGACCTGTATAGCAAGGTCTGTGTCAGGGACTGGAGTGCAGTGACTGCCTCCGCACAAGTTTGGTCAGTGATGCTGGAGGTCAGCTTTGATATGGAGCAGCAGTGTAAACTTGCTGACTTGTTTAAGAAGGAGGTTTATTGACCTTTTCCTCAGGAGGTCCATTTAAGTTCAGACTCTGTCCTGGTCCTTGCCTGAGTAACGCTGCAAGTGTGCCTTGGACCTGTTGAGCTTGATTCTGGTCCTCAGGCTTGACTTGCCAGACAGACTTTGGACTTGCTTCATTGCAAGACTTCTCTGGACATCTGGAGTGATCTGAGCCTGGCCACCATGCCCAACCTACACCACTCACCTTGCTGAGGTGAAGTGGGACTGGCCTTGGTTGGTGAGGTCACTGCCCTGCTGAAAAAGATAGAACATCCCCATCCCTTGCTGCTCCCTGGCAGTCTGCCCACTTCCACACGTTGCTCAAAGCTGCAAGGAAAAAACAAGGGGAAAAAAAAGGAAAATGAAAATCTTTTAGAACTGCATGCTGAACCACCTGGATTAGAGATAACAGGGACCCGCAATTAGGACTGAGTTCTATACTATTTCTTTAAGGTAGCAAATAACTGCATAAAAAGAAGTATTTTAAATCTTGTCACATGCTGACTTCTTAGCTAATGTTCAGAGGTCATGGAATATGTTTGAGATAAAGTGACGCTTTCTGGGAAATGTCCCCAGATTATCAGGAACAGCTAAAAATGATAACATTTATATATACAAATACATATATTTAAGCTTTTCATTAATTATTTCTTTCAGTAAGAGTGACTTTGACATTTCCTTTGTATCTTTAAAGTGTTAATGACATATGAGAAGTCTTGCAATGAAGTGATAAAATGAATACTCTGAAGCATTTCCAGAATCAACACTGACATAGAAGGTGAAAGTTGAATTTCTGTTCCAAATCTGATCTAACAAAATATCAGAAGGAAGACTAGGATGAGCAGTACAGTATAAGTGTAGATTTTTAATTTTCCTCAATAAAGAGGACTCACATATTTTATGTATTCCTTTTTGCTACTTTGTAATGTAAAATTTACCATTTATATATTAAAATCAGCAGTTGTGTAACTGATTTTGCTATAACTATTTATCTCATCCTGAACCTGATTCTGAGGATGAGAATCTGTTTGCCAAGATCAAAGAGAGGACTTGTTCTTTCCACTGACTATAGAAGAAAATTATGGAAACTAAATCTCTGACTGTCAGATGGTTATGTTGGGTTCATCTAGATTCTCCATAGACACTTTGAATTATTCTCACAGTTTATGTGTTAACATTAATATTCTAGTTTTGTTGTTATTGTGTTATTACTAATATTATTAGCAATTGAATGCAACTCGCTGTGAAAAAGGTGCAGTCAAATCAATCTGAAAAATCAGTGGTTTAAAATCCGTTCTGAAAGGCACCTCTAGCAGAGATTCAGTTGCACTAGATCACATATTGTACAGGAGCAAATAAAATATTTTAAAGAATGGTAAAATCTCACAAATCATTCCAAAGTTAAGAAACATCACAATTATATTTGTAGACTTAATTTGACCTTTTAATATATAAACACCCTATGCAACCTGTAACAAAAGAAAATCATAGCCCTTCAGTAGGATTCTTGCCTTATTCAGGGTACCAAATAAACAATAAGTTATTCAATATTTTGCTTTATGCTTGTCCTGGTTGTTCCTGATGCCTTACTATAGTGCCATTGTTGTATATGAACAGATCTCCAACAGGATTTTCCATCTTTTTGGTTGTCTGGTATCTGAATGCATAATAAATGCTAAAAGATTCTCAGAAAAGAGCCAAAGTGCAGACTCCTCTCCTCCCCTCCCCTTTCTCCTCCCCTCCTCTCCCAACGGAACAGAACAGCTTAAGTAGCAAGTAAGAAATAGAGAAGAAAATAGTCTAAGACTTGCCCCCAAAGATGGATCCGTTGCTTAAGAAGTCACCATCTATTCTATTTTTATGATTATAAGAAAATACCCCCAGCACTGGAGAGCTGTTGAGTTGGCAAGTAGGTCTTGTTCAAGGGTCAGATAAGGCATCTGTAAAGCACAGAATAGCTTCCTCTATTTTACTGTATGGCAGGCTGCTCTTCTCCATCACTCACCCAGGGAAATGACTAACTCTTAGCAAAAGGGACCAAATTGCTCATTAGTATAATAAGGAATGTCAGCAGGGCTTCTTAACTCATCTTTTTTTATCATTATTTTTTATTTTTTCTACCTTGACCTAAATGGAGAAGCTTCAAATGCTTGTTTGACAAAAAATCCTCCGGTCTAGTTAAGCTCATCTAGGCACAGAAGCAAATGAACTAAGTTTGTCACTATGATCAGTGGTGCAGTGATTTCCAATTCAAGGATTAAGTGTGCCTCCCTGCACACTATGGATTACTGCATACCTATAGCACCCAGCCAGGCTTTGGAGTACATATCCTGCCTTCCAACTTAATTCTGAGCAAAGGTACCAACACTATTCAGTCGATTTTCACTAGTCCATTACCAGCTTCTAGAGTTCTTGCTAGATTTTTTTGTTTGATAGCAGATTTAAAACAAATTAAAAAAAGGCTACCAGGGCATTGATGATGGTGAAGCTTCCATCTGTGGAGAAGTAGCTTGCAAGATATTTTGAAAAAAATGAAATGGAGTATGGACAATAGACTAACCCAATATTTTACATCTAATTTATAACTTTCAATGCACAGGGTGTTGTTTTTTTTTTTAATTAAGACCAAATTAAATTACCATTTATCATAGTCTCCTCTGCACAGAAGACACAATCTAATGTATGTTTTCCACAGATTAATTGAAACTACTGACAATTTTGTTAGTAATAATTCTTATCCATAAGAATTAATGTGTTTTTTCAGATTCACTGGGGAAATTTATTAAAACCCCTCTTTATGAATATATATATATATATATTATATTACTGTATCTACATATAATAATATGTCTCTGTAGATACAACATTTTTCTTGCACAATCTTCCTCAAATGGTTACTTACATATAATATCTGTGTTACATATTTCTTTTCCTTTGAACTGTTGTGATATTCCTCAGTACAAGGTATCATTTTATGGCAGTTGTTCTTCACCTCACTTCTGAAAAATTGTTAAGATGATTATTGTACCATGAATGTGTTGTGATTTAAGCTGAGAGTGCAACTAATGGCCATGTAGATTGGCAAAAAAAGGTAAAACCCACAGGTTGAGATAACAGTTTAAGAATTGAAACAGAGTGTATACTACTACTACTAATTATTATTATTATTATTAATAAAATAATAATACTAACAATAACAACAGCAATGTGAAAGAGGATTAAAACCCAATAAAAAAAAGTGATGCACATTGCAATTGCTTCACCATGCACTGACCAATGCCCATCCCATCCCCGAGCAGCAACCGGCAGTTCCTGGCCAATTTCCTTCATTTTCTATTCTGGCCATGATATTCTGTGACCTTTTTGGGTCAGCTCTCCTGGCCATGCTTCTTCCCAGCTTCTTGTGCACCTGCTCACTGGCAGAGCCTGGCAAACTGAAAAGTTCTTCCTTTAGAGTAAGCACTACTGAGCAACTAAAACATCAGGGTGTTAGCAACATTATTGCCAAACTGAACCTAAAACACAGCACTGTACCAGCTACTAGGGAGAAAATTAATTCCATCCCAGCCAAAATCACAAAAGAATATAAGTCTCTTCCCCTTTCCTCTTTTATAGTTCTGGCTGCTTCAGTGCTAATAGCTCAAGAGCATATTCTTTTATGTTAGGGAAACTACTTAGTTTTAAATCCTCCAATTTAGGTAAAAAATGTAAAAGTACAGACTTCGTTTGGCTCACTTCATCAATTTGCTTGGAGTACTGTACTGAAAGGCAAAAGATTCATCTTTGTCTAGTGCATGAAATTTTGACTTCTGTTAACTTTGCAGTTTAAAGAAGGGGATAAAGTTCCGTATTTGTGCATTAAAATGTTTTGACTTATAGAAAATGGGAAAGAGTTTTTTTTTTTTACCTTTCTTTTTTTCCCCCAAACAATACCTGTTTCTAGGGGGCTTATAAATTATAGGATTGGTAGAGAGATGCTTTTAGCTTGCATGGCCATTCCTACTTCCCATGACAATTTTTGGTCCAGCATTCCATTTACAACACTGACAGTTTATTCCATTTAACCAGTGACAGTTTTGAAAACTCAAACTGTGAAATTCAGGGATTAAATTGGATTCTTTCTTTTTTGTTTCCCAAATGAAATATAATAATGTTTGGCACATCTTTAATACTGTTTACCAAATGAAAATAATTTCCAAATAGACTATGGAGAGTTCTACAACTCTTGAAAATCAGGTTGGTTTTATTAGCAGTGGTTATCTCTTTACTTTCCTAAGATATACAAAAAATGGCAGTTCATGACTTCCATTTCTGTGCCTTTGAAGGATTTTTGAGTGGACATCAACAAACCCTGGAAAAATGCAATTCTTCCTTGCAACTGTTTCTTCCAAAATCTCATAAAAAAGGAAGGGGAGAGAGATGCTGATCTTTTTTCCCTGGTATCCAGGGATAGTATACATGGAAATGGTTCAAAGCTGCATCAAGGAAGATTCTGACTTGACATCAGGAAGCATTTCCTTACAGAGAGGGTGATTACACACTGGACCAGGTTTCCTAGAGTGGTGGTTGAGGGACAGTCAAGACTCCAGGCCTGTCAGTGTTCAAGAGGCATTTGAACAATGCCCTTATGTGATGGACTGAAATGTCAGTAATGCCTTAAACATTGTCAAAATCCTAGAAAGACTTTTTGTCAAACTGTGAAGAAGCACCTGCCCGTCTGTGACCACCAAGGTACCCTTCCCTCCCAATGACTCCTGACTGGAATTTGGACTGTGATTGGAAACTTGAGATTAGACTAATGTCTAATCATCTCAAGTCTGAGGAGAAGTAAACAAGGCTCAGGAATGAAGAATGTATCTGTGTTAAGAATCAGCCCTAGTGTTATAGGTTAGAAATTCAGGAGAATTTTTCTTCCCCTGCTTCACTCCAAGGAAAAATGGAGTGAGTGGAGGGAAGGGAGGTCATTAGCTTTACAAAGGATGTAGCTCACGAGCCTGCATTCCTTGCTAGTGGACCATCAGAGAGGCTGAGGGGTGGCTGGCTCTGCTCAGAGAAGGGAGAGGGAGACTGCGGAGTTGGCTCTTGGAGGGAGATGGGAGTCTGCGTGCAGACATTTGGGGAAAGGGACTGGGGATCTGGTTTTTGGCTTCTCATCCTGGTCAGCTCGGACTGCTGGCTTCGACTTGCCTGGTTGTCCCGCTCCCCGGATCTGCTGTGTTTCATCAGAGATTTGCGTGCCCATGGGAGAGAAGGGAGGAGTTTTGAGATGCCGTCACCTGGGACAGCGAGTACTGCAGGTCCTGCACCTTCAATGATCCAACAGCACCCCCCTGCAGGCCACGATGAGGACTGCGCTAAAGGACAGAGAAGTATTCATTCAGACTTTTTTTTCTAGGACTACTGTCTAGTTTTTTTGTGTTCTGTTACTGTTTTTGCCAACATACATATATCTTTTAATAAAGGGTTGTTGTTTCTTCTTTTTTTTTTCCACACTTCCTCAATTAAAACCCCTTAATTTTGAATTTACAATTGCTGAGAGAGAGGAGTTTGGTCTATCTTATAACTCACCCTCTTTAGCAAACATTCCAGTCTCTTCAGACTGAGACACCTAGCTGGGCTTAGGTGATGGTGGAGGAGGAGGGCTTTGGGTATGTGATGGTGAAATCTCTTCACACCAAACCAAAGGACTAACCTCCTCCCACCCCCGCTCTGAGAGAACCATGTACATGCAGGACATTCATATGACAGGCAGCTGAGAAGGGTTATAAACCATCAAAGACCCCCAAAGTACACCCCTGCCTCATTCCTGAGGCCTTCTACCACCAAAGGACTGCACGTATTCCAAGTGAAGCAACAAATCCAGAGCCTGTTACAAGAGACTGCAAAGGTTCCCCACCATCACCCAGGGGAGGTGCTTGGCATCTCCTGAATGTATATTAATTAATCCTCTTTTTTGTGGGACCCTCACCACCAAGAAGATCAGAAGAACTGGACCCACGGGACACTGATGGTTTACAAGAAGGGGTGATGTTTTTCTGTTTTAATCTCTGTCACTTTCTCTCTTCCCCCCCCACTTCCTCCCCCACCTTTTTCCTATTTCTTTCTCTTTCTCTGCCTCACATTTACCATCAGATAAAATCCATACTATTGACTTTGGCATCTGGTCTTGTTTGTACCTTAATTCGGGTAGAGGCATTTATAATAATTTTAATAACCATATCATAACACCTTAATAACATGCTTTAACTTTTGTTCAGCCCTGAATAGGTTAGGCTGCTGGACTAGAGGATCCTTCCAACTGAAATCACCTATGGACCCCAGCTGTTCCTGGAGTTTGTCAGCTGAAGGTACTCTAGCAACAGATTGTAAATAACTGTAAGACAAAAAATTATAGGCAGGTGAGGTGTCTGCAGACAAGCTGTCAGAGGAAAAAGATTTTGGAGCAGGCAGTGTAAGAATCAGACCAGAGGACTTTGCACTTTGATAAGAGCAGGTGAAAACACAGATCGAGTGTCCCATTTTCAGCCGTTGAGGTAAGAGTAGACTTGTATCCTTTTATCGAACCTAGATTTGTGGTAATTTTCATTTTAAATCTATGAATATAAAGTTCTAATTCTGAACATTTCAGTCCTGTGTCTTCCTTTACTTAGAGACCAAGCTGGACACACACTCTTTGGTATTTAATTGCTCATAAATTTCAACTATTACAAATATGAGTTTTCAGTATTTTTAAGAAAAAAAGTTATTTGAAAGCTGTGCAATCTTATTCGGGTTTGTCACATTTTAGCTGTACCAATAGAATCTAAAGGGGCCATATGTCAGAAGGTTTTCTAAATTCTCAGTTTCTGTACTTAACATTAGCCAGGTGTTGGAACTTTTCCATCTATCAGTGAAGCTATTTATGGTGCTCAGTTAATGCACCAGTGAGAGCAGCCAGACCAGCTCAAGCAAATATTAGATACTTCTAATTGTTTAGAGAAGTTATAACTTCTTAGGCTTAGTTTGTACTGTATGGAACACCACGTAGGTCCTGGTTATGAGAATCAAGAATGAATGGGTTCCCCACAATAGTTTCCATGAAGCGTTCACATTTATGTAAACACATATATTCTACACCACTATTTGCTAAGAAATGTATTTTGTATGTACATTACACATGCTTATGTGACTACATATGTCCCCATCTCATAAGCAGAGGGAGAAACAAGGAAATAATTGAAATAATTCTGGAAAACACATAGCTCTCAAGGAAATTTTGGAGTTTTTAAAAAAATATGTTTCTGATGCAAATGAATATATAACATAGTTATAGATGTTTTTTTGCAATAGGAGATTCAGCTTACACATCAGCTGTTCATCCTGGCTTTTTTTCTGTTCTTACTGTCCCTTGCCCCTTCTGTAGCTCTTGCCCAATCGTATCCGCTTGTGAATTCCCAGTGTTGGTCACCCTTATAAATCCTCCAAGCCCCTGTACAGACACAGCTGAGATGGCTACACAGGGGAAGTAATGAGGGACCAGGGCTAGTATGGTTCGAAGACAAAAGTTGCTCAAGCTGAGAATGTGGTTATGGAATGAACTGGGGTCAAAATTCAATTCTCATAAAAGTAGCACACTTGATAGATTATGCTGTTCATTTTCCCTCTCTTTCTGATGTGTGTAGCTGGTGCAAGTGTGTTATGTGTTACAGCTATACTAGTCTGCAAAGTAAGTAACAAAAGTGTCATTATTAGTTCTTCTCAAGAAGTAGGGCATATGTTACTTATTTGCTGAGCAGCAAAATTGCATCTTCACCAGTTGTCTCAGGTACATGCAAAGGAATTGAGCTGTGCTTCAGAAATGAGACTCTGGAGAAAGTGTACAGTAAAAAAATTATCTCTGAATATGTTTGTCCACATCCATTTTCCACATAGTTCTATAGCTATTTAAATGTTTGTTATTTTGTTTTAGCCCTGCAAACTAATGAAATACCAAATGACGTATGCATGCAGCCTTTTAGCATGCAGAGAAGCTTAATAAAGAAGATAACTTAGGTGTGTGAGCCAGTTTTCAGAATCTCCAATGAATTTTTCCAAAGCCAGTTCACAGTTTGTGTTTGTACGTGTCCAGACACATTTCTGTGCAAATCTAATCACTGCTGATGTTCATCTTTTAAGAATCCTACCCATGTCAAGTGTGCTAATAGATCGGTTTCAAGTTCCCCAAGCTAAATCCCTGATCTAAGAAGAATCCCCTGCTGAATCCCCTGAAGAATTTTCTGCTGAGAAGAAAGTCTGTAGCTGGTTTCTGTGAAGTACCTAGTTATGGAGTCTGCATTTAAACTTTTTAAAATACAATAATTAAAAAAAAAATCTTCACTGCAGAAATAAGTGGAACTCAAAAGACTGCTGATACAAGAAAAGCCACATGGAGATAGTAAGATTTGAGAATGCAGTCGTAGCAGAGACAGAGGATCTCCTAGTACAAATCCTCATTTTCTGGGAACAGAATGCAGGCTTTCACTCAGAATACACAAATTATAGACTGTTTTTTGAAGATAGCAATAAAATGTTTAAAACTGATGATATAAACAGAAATGGCAAGAATAGGAAAATGTCAAGGTACTAATAGAAATAGCAGAAGTTGTCTACAGGCACATTACCATGTGTTGTAATTATCAGTTAATTCAGTAGTTCTCTAAGAGTTAATATATATAATTACAAATTCTGTCTGTATTTTTATTCGAACTGGGCAACCTTGAACTCTAAAACATTCAGCTCATACTGTCTGAAGCAAATTCATATAGTTTTTATTACAAGCATGACCCATATATGTGACTTACACATACAGTAGGACTAAGAATTTATAGAATCTTAGAATGATATGATGTGGAAGGGACCTCTAAAGACCATGTAGTCTAACTCCCCTACCAAGGACAAGGACATCTTTCACTAGATCAGGTTGTTCAAGGCCCTATCCAATCTGACCTTGAGCACTTCCAAGGATGAGAAACCACAACTTCCCTGGGCAACCTGTTCCACTGTCTCACAAAAAAAAATAAAAGTTCTACCTTATATTCAAACTAAATCTATCCTCTTTCAGTTTAAAATCATTATCCCTTGTCATGTTGCTACATGCTCCATTAAAAAGTCTTTTTCTATTGTTGTTTTAGGCACCCTTTGTATTTTGAAAGGCCACAATTAGGTCTCCCTGGAGTCTTCTTTTCTCCTGGCTGAGCCACAACTCTCTGTCCGTCTGCATAGGAGAGGTGCTATACCTCTCTGACCATTTTTGTAGCCCATTTCTCAACCTGCTCCAACACGTCCATGTCTTTCTTGTGCTGGGGACCCCACAGCTGGATCATCTACTCCAAGTGCAGCCTCACAAGAGCAGAGTAGAAAAAGGGAGAATCACCTCCCTTGACCTTCTGGCCACACTTCTTGTGATGCAGCCTAGGATATAGTTGGCTTTTCTGGCCTGCAAGTGAACATGGACAGCTCTCATCCAATTTTTCATTCCCTGGTATCCCCAAGTCCTTCTCCACAGGGCTGGTCCCAACCTATTCGTGCCCCAGACTGTACTTATATGGGGGATTGCCCTGACCTGGATGCAGGACCTTGGACTTGGCCTCATTGAACTGCAGGAGTTTCACATGGGCCCCCACCAGGTGCCTCTGGATGACATCCATGCCCTCCAGCAAATCACCACTCTTTGGTGCCATTCTCATGCTGAGGGTGCATTCAATCTCGCTGTCATTAATAAAGATATTGAAAAATCCCAGTCCCAGTCCACTGAGGGAGGCCACTTGTTACTGATCTCCATTTGGACCATGAGCCATTGACTACAACACTTGGGATGTGGCAATCCATGCAGTTCCTTTTCCATCAAACGTCCAGCCACTAAACCCATATCCCTCCAATTTAGCAATAAGGATATTGTCAGGGATCTCATCAAAGGCCTTGCAGATGTCAAGATAGATGATGTCTATTGTTCTTCCCTTCTCTACCACCACAGTAATTTTATTATTGAAGGCCATAAAATTGCTCAGTGAATTATGGACTTCATAAAGTCCATAAAACTTTTAATTTTTATTTCAGATAATGATGGAAAGCAGAAATAGTTCCATTATGGGGGTCAAATGGTGAAAATAAAATGAAGAAAATCAGGACAGTGCTAAGCCTGCATTAGACTTGCATGTGAAAAACTAACTTTCTGATCCCTTGCATGAAAACTAATCAGCATTCAGCCCACCATGTGGGTGGCAGCTAATCTGATAATCATATTTCCATTTCATCTGTTTGGTGAAGTTCACTTAATTTCATTGCATGCCAAACAGCAGGCATTCTGAACTTAATGTTCTTCTTTAATAATGGAATTTTTCCTTGTTCATGTTATTCTTAGGAAGATCCATCAGGTGTTGAAGTAGCTATGGGACTTGCTTTCAAGTCTTTTTCATTGTTGTGACTCAGACCTACCAGGAAGTGAGGTTTTTTCTATTATGAACATCATCTGAACTCAAAAGAATTAGCAGTAGAGTGAACAAGTCAGGAGCAGCTCTCCAATTAAAACCCATGTAATTGTGAAAAAGTGATACATGGCTAAGACCTAGATGGATCATATGGATCTCTCAGCAGCTGTAATTACTGTAACTAATCTGTGTGAAATATTCCTTTTAACTCCATCTTTTTGAAGGATGAAACTTCATTCTGTCAACAAGTAAATCTATATGCACATTTTTTTCCCAGTACTCAGTTCTGTAGTGAGGTAAGAAACTGCAGAAACAAGTTATTAAACATCAGAAAACCATACAGCATGGAAGTCTTCTTCAGTCTTTAACCTGGACATTAAGAAACATCAAAGAACATGTTGTTCTCACTGAGTACTTTCTCTTAGAGATAACTGTCCCATTTGAGGTATGACATGTCTCTTTGAGGACCAAGTAACAAAAAGATTTTACAATTCACTGGCACACAAATCTGAAGCCAAAGAAAGAAATAAATAGCTTTAATTTGTGATCAATACATACTAAATGTGTTTCAATTAATTGAACTTTGATGTTCACAGAATCACAAAACCACAGGCCAGCCCAGGTTGGAGGGGACCTATAAAGATCATCTAGTCCAGCCTTTCATGGGAAATGGAGTCTAGATGAGATTATATTTTTCTTGTGGAAGCAAGCCTGAAAGAATTCCTGGTAGACCCTGTTTGTGATTTAAAATCAGTTTTATTTTGAACAGAAATCTGATTCTTGGAGTAGCATAAATCAAAATATGGAGAGATTTCTGAGCATGGAGATCTGTGGGGTAGCTATTTACTCCTCTCATTAAAGAGGAGACTGGAAATTGGTTGCTACTTCACAAGCTATTGTGGAATAACTTGAAGGCCTTGTCATAAAGATCTAGTGCAATTGCCTTAAATATGTTCTTGTAACTCAGAATAGTTCTTGGAACCATTTATCCTTTTGTTATGTATTTGATAATCCCAACACCGTGCCTCTTACAGTAAAGTCTCATACCTGTCACACAGAAAAACACATAAGAATAAGAGATGTTGTTTTGTTCCTGCAGCAGTTCTGTGATACAATAGAAAAAAACTTTATGAGAAGTGAACATGGGAGATGTTAACCTCTTCTTAGGACTATAAGCATTAAAATTACCTCTTATCGAGTATCCTCACACTTGCCATTTTATGAATAACCAACTCTTGCTGAAAGAAACAAAATTGTTTGTCTCCAAAGAAAAAAAGTTGCAAGCAACTTGTTTAAGTCTATTGCAAAGTATATACTGATTGCAAATTCAGCAGGTCAGTTTTACTTATTTCAAATAAAAGTCTAGTATGCATTAAAGAAAGACACACCATCTGTGCTGCATAAATCACTGTCTTGACTATGTCCTTGATCAGTCAGGCCCTGGTCTATTTGCCTGTCTAGACCTTGTATGAGGGGACAGCCTTTGTTGTGTTGATGACAAGAAAGTTCAGTTTCAGGTAAGAAGATATTTCCCACAGCATTGCTTTTGTTTGTGGTTATAAAAATAGACTAATTGCTTCATTTGATACACTGCTTTAATGTGGCTTAAAATCACTAATTCTTATGTAGAATATGGACTGAATATGGGACAAGAAATACATCAGTCTGTTTTTCATCTCTCCTACCTTTGAAAGTCTTTTATAGCCTTATGTCTAGTGAAAGGGAAAAAGCCCACTTCCCCTATAGCCTGAATAGAATAGGGACTAAACATGATTACTCTGCAACCTCTGAAAGTTTAGCTCATGTCCATATTCAGCTTCTACTGGGCTAATAGATTGATATATTTTCTTTTCCTGTGGCCTTTGTGTAATTGAAGTGGTGACAGTGCTCTGTGCAGGCTGCTTTGCTACTGAAAGCTCTGTTGAGCATATGGCATCTGCTGACCAAAAATGCTATTTACTTGATTTTAATTCTGTGAATCCAGCTTTCTAAGAGGGAAAATTCAAACTACAGAAGCTGCTAACAATTACTTCTTTTTTTTCACCCTTCTCCTGCATTGCACAGTATCACATGCAGTAGAGTGCAAGTAGTCACCGTGAGTGAGAAAGGGTTCCCCAAACAGCAGTTTTCCCACAGCAGCCTTTGCTCCTGCCATAGAGCATTTAAAATGTCCCCCCACAAGATTTCACAAGCTGTATGTTGTCTACCACCTGGATCAGACCAGAGCTGCACCTGAACACACTGAAAACAGCCAGTGGCAAGAGTCATCTCTGTGGGGATGTGCTCCCTGGCACAAGATGTGGAGGTGGTAATCCTCTCATTGGCCTCAGCTCCACCAACAGCTACAGAAGAGGATGGGGAAGCTTGAGTCTATACTGGCCCTGCATTCACCACCAAAAACACAGACCAAAGTCAGGAAGCATGAAGAAGAACCCAGAAAGGACACTGTTGCAAATTCTCCACTTTCATTTCCTAATTTGCACATTCAATTGATTTGAAAAAGGTAGATGGAAGGGAATTTTTTTTTTTTTTAAACAACAAAAAGATGTTTCTGCCTTTCTGGAGCATATTCTCTTTGCAATTAAAAAATTCTCCACAATTCACATTCGACTCAGGCACAGGAAATATGATAACAAATCACAATTCAAGGTCTTTTCTAGAGGTTTCTGTGGGTGAGCAGTTCTCACATCATTATAGACAATTTATATACCAATATAAATAACTTGCAGCCGAATATTCATCTACCAGCTAACAGTGCCCTGTGCCTGGTGTAACATTTAATAAAATTCACAAAACAATGCCACAAGAGTGGCAGAAAAAAAGCCAGAGTGCAGAGCAGAAATGGTAGTGTTCTAGGCTGGAAGAGTCATAATTTTATATATTGGAGGTTAAATGATTTTTTTTTCATATGCACACTCCTAAAAGGTCAGTGCACATTTTAAAAAATTACTGTGGTTTTTAGGTGACAAAACCTCTCATCTCTGGTCTTTTCCAAGATGATTAAAAGATAGAAATGAAGATATTCCTTGAAAGTTGTATTTCAAGTTTATGAATATCTTTTTTCACAGAAATGTGGTATAAATGTAGGTTGAACACTTAATTTCCCCAGTTTCTAAGCAAATCAAAATAATAATGATTTCTTAAAATTAGTCTCTGATGAAACATTACCTATGAGAGTAGGCTAAAAACAATCCCTCTGCAGAAAACTCTTCCCCACCATACATTTTCTTGTTGAATGCTGTCAATTTCACTCTCCCCACCGACTTTATTCACTAGTTCTCTAAGGCAAAATTGCTGAGAAGTAGTTACCATAATTTCATCTATATTGATAGCTCTGATATTTTGGAGTATTTACTTTGAGACAAAAATTAGTTTGGAATGGTTTTTCTGATTACCTGAAAGCATTGTGGTGCAGTTAATCTGATGAATCCTCTCATCCTAATAAGCATGTTTTAAAAGGATGGACAGATTCCAACCTAAAAATTTATATTTATTTTCACCAAGAATTAGGAGGAAAAAAATGCCTGAACAACCACAGGTTCTTGTGCATTAAATATTAGTATGGGCTGTATTCTGGACTCAGTCTGACAAGACCATGGATGGACACCACTGCAAAAAGGATTTATATTCCTTGACAGACTTACTAAACTCTGATCTTTCACTTTGACCCTCTTCCAAAAGCTTCCACTCTATAACAGGAATGACTGAGCAGGATGTGTTAGCCTGTATTACCACAGACTGAAGCTGCCTGCCTGAAAAAAAAAAAAAGTTGATTAGTATGAAGGTGCCCTTACACCCTGTTTTTGGAGCACAAGCTGAGGTCCCCAAGTGACACTGTACCATGTTGATTTAACTTGCCCACTCACCTGGCACTGCTCTGCATTGCTGCAGCACGACACTGCGCTGTGTCATGGTGGAGCTTTGGCCACAGGCCTTTTCTGCTCCTATAAACAAGAGATTAAGGGATGCAAAAACATGTTTTCATGCCTCTGCTGGCTGTTGTGAAAATAAACAAATTTAAAGCATAAAAAGCACTATCAAATATTCATTATTTTTAATGATTACAGAGTAATAATGTACCAAATAACACATTTAAGCAGAAGAAAATACAGTAAATTAAATAATAATGATCTGTACGCCCGAGTTAAAGCTACAGGTGGAATATTTCCATTACCTTGATTATGATAAGGTCCACTGGGCATTCTTCAAGTTCTGATTAATAGCACTTTTTAATACACCTAACAAGTTAAAATACAGAAAATACTCACAGTGTGTTAATCATGCTGATTGGTCTGCAACTTTCATCTCTTATTTTTGGGAAAGGGAGAAGACAGTGAATTACAGCTGTTGTGTCTTATGATGATAATGATAATGATGATGATTATTGACATTATTATGTGCCTTCACAGACATGTTTGAAGTACAAGTTGAGGGAACTTGGCAAATGTGATTCTTCAGAGTGAGAAAACATCATCATGGGCTATGTGTATGTATGATGGATATGCTGAAATTCAAATTGACTAGAGATATTTTGAGAGTTCATAATTTATATACTACAAACACAGCCACATTAAATGTAATCCCAGACTGTTCTTCTTCAAACACAGATTTTGAAAGATGTGCAAAAACATTTCTAAAGACATGAAATTCTGCTGTTGAATTAGTTGACATTGCAAGGAAAGAGATGTTTTTGTTTCAAAGGAGTTTTCTGTGTGTTGTCTGCCATTGGGGAAATCTATTGAAACAAGTTATTCACAATGGCTCTTTAGTCTACAGATATTCTGAAATAGGATTTGTGACTCAGCAAACCATTCATGGATGGAGGCTTCCTCTCATGCAATTAAATATTCTCTTTTTAGATAGGGATAAGAACCTCAAGAAATCTAGGAATTAGACAGACAAGGCTCCCACGCTTCAACTACATTCAGCTGTGTTCTGTCCCACACCTCTCACTTCAGCAAATTACGAGCACATGTGCACAAATGCTTAACAAAATATTTCCTGGTTCAACTTTACATGAGAGGCATATCTCAAAGGAGCAAAACCACCCTGTGAAATGAGATTACAGTGTTGGATTGGGTTGATGTTTGGTAAATTTGTTCTTCAATGTGTGCATCACTAGAAAGTTGATTAACTTATAGTGACCAGTAGCTTTACTTGACATTGCTAGCTCTGCCATCTTTCTGTGTACAGTGTTAGTCAGATAACTTATTTCATCAAAAAATTAAAATTTTAAAAAAAAACAAACACTCATTGTTAATATAAAAAAATAAATATAACCCAAAGGCAAGACTTGCCCATCATGGTTCCATTTATGATAAATACTCATACTAACTGGGCATGAATTCTCCATTAAAAACAGCAATT
Organism: Pipra filicauda; assembly: GCF_003945595.2. NCBI lineage: Eukaryota > Metazoa > Chordata > Aves > Passeriformes > Pipridae > Pipra > Pipra filicauda. Next base: position 4,330,156 of record NW_024103452.1, read on the forward strand.
TGGTGAAGTGAACAGGATTCCAAGGCTGATAGGAATTGCAGGCATCCTGCTAGGTCACAGCTGTAGAAAAGCTCACTTTCTGTGCCTCTTATCTGGATAGCACAGCTTTCAGAGGCATTTGTGTCTTCTGGAGCCAGAGAAATAAGTTGCATAAATAACTCCAGTCTCATTGCTCCGAGGTAGACTAAGGAGATTACTGGACTTTTTAAAAAGGGAAACTGACTGTCTGCCTTTTAGGGGAAAAGAAAATTGATTTCCCCAACACTGCCTCCTCCCCTCCCCAGCTAAAGGAAAATAAAAGAATAAGAGAAATTCAATAACTCTATAACTACAAAAATTATACTAATTCAAGTATTTCTTCGAATATTACTGTTACCTTTACTATTCAGGTAGCTGGGTGCAGGACAATTATTATTCTCTCTTGCCTGCTTAAAGAGATCTGTTTCATGCTACAAAACAGTGCTGTATATCCTAAAAGCCTATTTTGAGATGTACAAGCCAAGAATTTTACAGCAGGTTAGCAATCTGCTGCCTTGATGTCCCAACAGATTCTGAAAGCACAGTAGTTTGTGCAAGGTGACAATAATCTCCTTGACAACAAAAGAGCAAGAGCAAAGCAAAGAAAGTGTTTAGTCCAAGCGACCTGCCTTTTCCCTCCTCACGAAAGAGGGTAGAGTCCAAAGCTTTATCCAAATTGTTGTTTCTTAGTCAATTTCCATCAGGTGGAATCTTCTCAGTTTAAGTGACCATGTTCCACTCTTAAAATCCATTCATGCAGCAGATGATGCTCTAATCATAGTTCCCAAAATCTACCCGGCGTTTATAGACTAAACCTACTCGTTACTCTTTGCCACAGTTTCCCACTTGGTAACTCTATATGAAGATCCTTCTGTCCTGATCTATATTCTTCACTCAGGAAATACCTGGTGAAAGACATCTGTGAATAATACTGTGTGACTAGTGACCTGCATATAATCATACTGTCTGGGGAAAATAAACACTAAGAAATAATAGAGATTATTTCAGCCAAAAATGGTTCTTAATTATATTTATAATTTGACCACTTCATGCACATACAAAATACATCAAACTCATAATGAAAAAAAGCAGACAATGCCCCCCAAATATACAAAGAAGCATTTTAAATAACATTGTGTACGAGCACATTTGTGCATATCCTTCCAAAGTACACAGTCACTCTTTCTCTTCTTCCATAGATGTCAGAGCACTCTTTGAACAAGACCTTGTAGTTCTGAATTCTCACAGACATTGCAACCATGAAACGAACTAGGTGTAAGCTAAAAATTTGTATTTTAAAAGGTAAATAAAGGTGTGATGCAATTTTCCACATGTAACCACTAAAGGGATGGGGAGTTAAAAATACACTCTCATATTAAATCCTGATCTCCATATCACACAGTTTCCACCTGAAATCTCAGAAAATGAAACACAAAGTTATATTTTTTAAGATGAGACTGGATGTGGCACTTAGTGCCATGGTCTAGTAACCAGAGTGATAGTGGATCAAGGGTTGGACTTGTTGATCTCGGGGGTCCTTTTCAACCAGGCTAATTCTATGATTCTATGATTTGTTCCATGAGGCTGGGATGCTGTCATTCTTTTCTAATAGTTCATTAACGATACATTTGGTACTAGATACTTGCAAATTAATCAAAAAGTAAAAAATAATTCCCATTGATGTTTAAAAGAAGTGGACTCTATAATTCATCAGAAAATGATTTCAGTAGTGTTTTAAAATGATGTTTTTTCCATCAAGGATGTCAGTGAGGATTAAGTATAAATCAGGGATGCTTGTTCTGCATATGTTCCCTGCCACAGCCTTCAGTGACAGCACTTTCCATATAGCTCCAAACAAACACAGGATCCTAACTGCAACTTAGTTCCATTAAAGTGTCACAGAAAACCGAATTCATCCAGTCTCAGATCAAAGTTAGCAACTGCATGAATTCATGCAAGGATGTGCATCTGTCTCTTAGACAGATGTTCTGGATAAACAAAGTGCAAACTCTCAGACCAACTGATTTTCTTAACAGGCTGATGGAAAGATCTAACTGCTGCTACGCCCACACAAGGTGATAACACTGTTTTCCTCATACTCCAGTTGCTGACAGTGTGCCCATGGGCTCTTTTCAAGCACCGGGATAGTCTCTACTCCCAGAGGAGCACAGCAGAGCTCCCCGGTCCTGACGGCAGCTGTGAGCTCCTCTTACAAATAGCCTATTTGGAAAACAACACTGGGTTAGCCCTGATTGCTGCATTTGTTAACACAGCAAACCACAAGCCTCTGTTATCCAAGCTGTTAATTTCCACTATTTCCTGATTAGAAGTTGAAGCTTTTTGGAGCTGATGAATCCCTTGTATATTTTCTTGATGGCCAAAAATCTGTATCAGCTTGGCTATTTCCATTACTGGCATCATATTCTCAGTTTAGGAATTAAGTCATTTGTGACTCTTTTGTGTTTATAACTTCCCTTTCTTTTTTTTTTTTTAAATTTCCAATAAAAAAAAATCCAATATACATTTCATATTGTAATATAGATTTCTCAGGTAGAGAAATACTAATTTTTGTGCATTTTCTGCATCTGTTTTTTTTTACTTAAAGAAAGAAAGATTTTTTTTTTTATAGTAAGTCTTGAAAGACTTAGATTGTAAGCAACTTAGTTCTTTTGATCTCCCCTGGTATCCCCTGGTATCACTCACAAGAGCAGCAAAGCAGCCCTTTAGACCAGAGATCACATACCAGGAAAAGATTTACGTGAAGTAGATCGTGAAACTATAGAAACACAGCTGTATAATGCTGTTCTTGCTTTTAATCTACATCCTAACATTTTATGACTGCGTTTTTAACCCAAAAGCACGTTAACAACATAAAGCATCGCTTACTTTAAATACTACCTTTCCAGTATAAATGACTTCCAATACTGCCTTCTAAATCTGTGGGTTTAGCACATGGAGACTAGAAGTGTCTGCTGAAAACAAACCAGCTGTGGATCTCGGTAATACTTCTCTGCTTATACACATTTCTTCGGTAAATGAATCTTAGTATCAGGTTTTGCTTGTTTTTTGCCACAAGAGGGCGATCCTTTAATTCTTGTCATCACTAATGCAATGTACTAGACACAAGATGGACTCGTTTTCTATCTAAACCGTTATTTCAACTTCTTATATAGATAAATTGACGAATTTCATTCTGTCTGTGTTCTCAGCATGCATTTGACTTACATCAAGTTACTAGGCAATATTATTTAGCTGTGAGAGCACACTGCACTCCATAAATGATTGATATGAAAAAAAATTGTGGGAAGTAAATAGGATTTCCCTTCATTACCTTTAGAAATAGCAATACACTATATTAACATAACTCATTGTTCTCAGTGATAAACTCAGACAGGTCACAATCAAAAGGAAAGATCTTAAGACGTGCCATTTTCAGAAGCATGAGAAATTTGTGAAACAAAGAAATGTGTTATACTTTTCATCCATTTGTGAATGTTTAGCTATTCGAATTTGTTAAATATGCCATCATGTGCAACAATATACAGCACAAGCACAGTCCACACAGGAGACTGATTCAAGCACTCAAAGTCTGAAGATTGTCATGTCCTCCCTAATGCATTGACTTAGAACCAAATAGCCGAGAAGATTTCGTTTAAAATGCTTCTAAACAGTCATCATGTGTACAATATAACTTACTGTAGCATTTTTTTTTCAGTCCCAATATTTTATATATATAAACCTGTGTAATTTACTCAAATCAAGACTGCTTTCTCCCTCTTACTTAAGTCCTTTTGCTCAGAAACAGTGGATGGATTTTGTCCATCAGGAGTCAGCTATGTTCCTGGGCAACCGGTAATGCTCTTGTCTGACCCTTGCCTTCTTCTCCTGAGGGTTGGCGTATTTCCACTTGGAGGGGGACATTTTCAGCTTTTTTCTCTTCTTATCTGTACACCACACCTTTTCACAGTATTCTTCCACCCTCTGGAAGTTGCTGTAACCTATTAGTTGAAGAAATTCTTTGTACCATGGCTTTGATGCCTGAGGTATACTGCTCTGCATTGGGCATGGCATTTTGTGAGGTATCTCCTCCTCATAGTCTTTATTGAACATTTCATCTACACGTTCTTCCTCGACTACTTCCAGGGTGATTTTCCTGACAGTGTGAACAATGCTGTGTTCCACTGTCTGACAAAAATAAGTCCCTGCATCCAGACGATGGAGCTTCAGGAATAAAAGTCCAAGGTCCATTTTGATTATTCTGTCATCTGTCTTCACCTGAAACAAAAAAATAAAAATTGATGCACTTATAGAGCACAGGCCTTTGCTATCACCTAAAACCAGTGCAGTTATTTCTGAACTTTATTTTAATGAATTTCATATTAAATTTTGAGAGGAAGATTAGAGATCCACAAACCTTTAATTCACAGTGCTTTCTTATAACAAAAACATTTACTTGAAGTAAAGAAGAGATTGAGCTGTGAAAGGAAAGCAGTCTAAAGAATCTGGATGTCATGAAAAAACATATAGGGGAGCAGACAGTTTGCTGTTTTCCCAGCATGGCTTAGTCACTTGTGGCTAAGTCACAGAGGGAAACAAGTTAGAAACATACAAATGTATGGATGGAAAACAAATGGGCATTTGCCAGCTGATCTGTGATAAGTGTTGCTGTGAATTCTCTTATGCACTGGCATGTTTGGACCACTGTGATCTTAAGCCTCTATTCTGAGTCTGGTGTTTAAGTTCCCCCTACAGTTCCCAAGGGCGAGTTGTTGACTACAAGAATTTCTCAGATGATGGTGAGTAGGGAGCACTGAACTGTCTAATCCAGGAGCAGGGGAGTCCAGCAGAATGATATCCTCAGTTTTTTATTTAACAATAAGGTGATGAATTTAAGCAGAAGTACTGGGTGATGAGGGGATCAAGAGCAGCCCCAAAGAGAAGGACTTGGGGTACTGGGGAATGAGAAATTGGATGAAAGCTGGCCAGGTCCACTTGCAGCTCAGGAAGCCAACTGTATCCTGGGCTGCATAACCACAATAGTGTGTCCAGCTCTGAGGTTCCTGGTACTAGACAGACATGGACCTGTTAGAGTGGGCCTGGAGGAGGGTCACAAAACTGAACAGAGGAATGGAGCACCTCTCCTATGAAGAAAGACTGAGAGAACTGGGTTGTCCATTCTGGAGGAGGAGGCTGTGGGGAAACCTTATTGTGACCTTTCACTACTTTCAGAAAGTTGGGAACGATTTACCAGGTCCTGTAACAGGACAGGGGAAATGGTTTTAAACTGAAGGAGGGTAAAATTTAGATTGGACGAAAACAAAACATTCTTTTACTGTGAGGGTAGTGAGACACTGACACATGTTGTCCAGAGAGGCTGTGGATGCCCTAATCCTGGAAGTGTTCAAGATGAAGTTGGATAGGGCTTTGAGCAACCTGGTCTAGTGGAAGATGTCCCTGCCTATGGCAGGGTGTTTGGACTAAACAATCCTCAGGCATCCCTTCTAACCCAAACCATTCTATGATTGTAAGATTCTACCATTCAACTACTTTTGAATAACCATGTAGTTATTCAGGTTAAATGGAATAACTTTCAGGGGGAAATACTAAAACAAATGTTTTAATGATATTAGAAATTAGAGTCTATTCAAATTTACACTTATGGTGTCCATTGTCTAGTGGATCTAACGGGATGCGTATACAGTAGGACATCCTCACTGCCTCACAGTTCATCACTTTCTGTGAAAGACTTGATTAATAGTTCTGTTGGAAGAATGTTTATGGATAGATAGGGATCTTCCAGCTAAATACATGAAGAATTGGCAAGTGTGAAAACCATGTAGACATTAGGGACTTGGACAAAACTTTGGGAAAAAAAATGTACCAGAAATAGGGATGACATTCATTTTGCTTAAATTTAGATATTTAAAGCATAGCCTGTCAGACTTGGATATTTTTATCTTCAGTGGTTTGCTAGTAACTTTTTACCTGACCAAAAGGTGATACCACTGGCTGTAACTGCAACATCATCTGGTCTGACTTCAAAGGCAGCCTACATTGACTAGCTCCTAGGTAGATGTCTTTATCATAAATGTCCATATTTTCTGTCAGGGGAGTCCCATTGCAGAGATCTACAGATGTCTATGGCTAAGCCTGGGTTTCACATTTGCAGTAGAGCCTAGCTACTAGGCAGTAAGGCAACTATCCTTATCCTTTGGTAGTCCAAGGCTTTTCTCCCTACGTTCTTCCACTAAGTGGGGATAGATACAGTGATGTGTATTAGAGGTATTGAGGAGTAAATATATGGAGCATTTCCAAATAGGAAAATATATGTTAAAAAGGCAGAGAATCCACCAATACTCATTTGCAGAAGATTCTGTAATGTAACAGGTGAGGCAGCAGGAATGAATGGATGTTAAGCTAGATTAACATTGGAAGTAATATGTTCATATTTCATCCCTGCAATAACATACCAAGAAAAGTGGTGGATTCTCTTTTGTTTTGACATCTTAAGTAAGCTTCACTACATTTCTAACATCTGCATTCAAGATGCTAAATGCAAACACTAGATGAAATTCTCAGGTCTATTAATTCAAGAGACCAGATGAACATGATTTTCCCTGACCCACATACATTTCAGCAACTGGTGACAGGCCTTTCAGTGAAGATGTAATATTCCTAACAGCATGCTTTTTTACTGAAATAAAGATTAGTATATAAGAATATTTACCTCTTCCTTCTTAGTTTCATGTGCTCGCTGGACAAGCCAGATTACTTTTGCTTGTAAGGTCCGAGGGGTGCACTCCAAAAGGGTGCTGTTGTACTCTATTCCATAAACAAGTCGCTCCTCGGTCTTCTCCAGGACTTCACCTGGAAGGAAAACAAATGTTTCAAAAATATGTTACTGCAAATACTTGTTACACTCCATATTTGGGATATACTTATGTTTAAGAGTGAAGCTTGATTCAGATCCAATCAGATAGTGACTGAAAAGTAATGTCTAGTGAAGATCTGACCTGCTAAATAAATATTACCATCATCCCAGACTCTCATAGCATCTGACCAAATTGTGCCATGATTCACCTAAGATTATACACAGAGAAACAGATCTCAGCCTTTCACACTGTTAATTGCTTGGGCCTGGTTCTTATGAATAGTTAATTTAATTTTCACTAAGTGAAACAGACGGATTCAATGTATGTTTAAATATAATAAATAATTCAATTCTTTTAGGGGTACAAATAGAGCACGAAACCTTTTGCAAAATGAAACTCTGAAAAACTATCAATACTCTAACCAATATTATATATATCCATGTTACACATGTGTAAAATGAAAGCATAGTTTAGTCCCAATAATAAAAACAAGGTGAGTGAATTTAATCAAAACTCAATTCTGCTTTTCCATTCAGCAAAATATCTGGAGGAAGATTAGCTAGTTGTTACACTGGAGGAAGCCAATGGCCTCATTAATGAAATCATCTTATTCCATTGTAGTGAGAAAGATTCTTGAGACCAATTAGTTTTATACCCTAAGAAAATACACTATTTGATATAATTGTGATTTCTCTGTTGTATTTTAAACTTGCTGAATAATTAGTATTTCATATTGGGATATACTTTTCCAGAATGTACTATATCCTCCAGTAGGCTTCAAATTTAACAAAGCTTTATCACGTAAAATATCTATCTAATATTTAAAATATTGTTTCTCTGGTTATCTTTCCAGAAGAACCTCTTATGGTTTATTTCTTTTCCTCTATCAATGTATTGTGTGTTATCCTGTGAAATACTAAGGATATCCAAGCAACTGTTTTCTCTCTGTTTTGTTATTCCCAATACCAGTGTTTGAAATCATCACTTTCCAAGGTTTGGACAACAGCATTAGACACAATAATCTATCCTTTTCTCTGTTTTCTTTTTTTTTTTCTTTTTGGTGTGTGTTTTTTTTGTTTTATTTTTGTTTGTTTGTTTGTTTGTGCGGAGTCTTTTGTTGTTGTTTTATGGTTGGTTGGTTTTGTTTTGTTTTTTGGTTTTGTTTGTTTGCTTTCTGGGGTTTTTTGTTTGTTTGTTTGTTTGTTTGTCTGTTTGCTTGTTTTTTAAAGCAGATCTTGATAAAGATCATAAATACACATTTTTGTTCTAGCTTGTGATTACTCACGTCTATGCTATGGAGCCCCTCCAATTCTGGCTAAGTGTCCTGACATTATTTCATATCCTTTTCAGGATGCAGCCTCGTTATTTCTTATACCTGCTCCATCTTTATGCTTTTGTTTCTCTTTGAATCCATTGAGATTCATTATCCACATCTTTAGTCTGAATATCAGGGCTGCAAGACCACATGAACATTATGGATGCACCTGAAATGGTAAATTCTTAGACCTGGATGATGTGGGCTCATCCCCACAACCCTTATAACAATATTGAAATATGCCAGTAAAAAGCTCAGGTGAGATCATGGTCTGGCTCATACTCTTGGCAAAATGTGTGCTGTCTGTTCCAGGTATTTACTAGCAATTTGTAAATGTTGAGTAGATTACCAATGAACTGCTGGCCAAAGCACTGCTGCGCTGCATTTCCATGCCGAACATCTTGTCTGCGGAAACGTCTGGAGGGAAAAAAATGGAATTGTTTGAGAGAACATGTTTAGCTTACGTCCTGTTGGGTTATGCTAAAGTGGCATTAGTTATAAACATAAGAAGTTAAATCTTGCTTGCTATAAAAAATTAACATTGTCGTGAGAAGTACTCATTTATACATTGGCATTTTCTCTCCACTCAACCTACTGGGAATCACGTCTGAAAAAAAGAAACACGTTTGTCTAGAGAAGAGGCACAACTGTGTATACAGTTTATACATAACTACACAGATGTTATAAATAACAAAACAAGATCCTTTGAACCAACTGGACATCATTCAGTCAAAGGGACCTTTAACCTGTATTTTGGTTCTCTCTGTCTCTTTGGAAAACAAGGAAATTTTCCTTTTTTAGTTTAGAACAGTTTCCCGTGTATGTGAATAGTAGTTCTTTTAACATTCACTCTTGTATTATTTTTTTTTTCACTTGAGAATATCAAAACAAAGAGGAAATACTTTATTTTATTACATCTTTGTAACAGACAGTTACTAAGCTCATTTTTCTCAACAGAAAAACAGACAGGTTCATGATTTGCCCATGCCTAGAAAGCAAACTAGTGGCAGAACTGTAATCAGAACCTGGGAGTCCTGGTTTCCATGTAGAAATATTGCAAGTGCTTTTGAGAGAAAAATCAGTCTGAGTTTTGAGGTTTGTGTTTTTTATAGGTATTTACAGAAAAAATGAAAACCATGATATATGGTGCATTCCCAGAAGAATCGTGCTTTTTTATGGCTTTTTTTACTTCTGAGTGTCCTGATAAATAAGATTAAGATTGCTTACTTGGGAAATAAAAGAGCTTATTGGAATGCTATACCTTGCCAGATGTAGTATGTTCTACAACATGAAATTTAGTTTTACTAAGGATACTTTTCCTATATTTGCATAAAGAGTAATTCTACACTGTATTGCCAGTGCCATACATAACAGATTAAGAAAAGAAATATGCAGTGCAGCAAATCTTACACAGCAGACATGTGCACAGTATAAATTATAGATGCTAGAAACAAGTAAAGCCAAAGAGTTCTGTTATTCTTTGCATTTAACTGAAACAATTTTTCTCTCCGGTGCTGAGTAAACACAAACAGAATTTTTATTTGATACAAACAGAATTTACTGGAACCATGTAGATTTACACTATTTAAAGATCTTGTCCATAGATGTTACTCATCACATTTCTAACCTGGCAGTAGACACTGATTCTTTTCCAAGTTCTGCCACCCATATGGACTCCTGATCCAAGAGTGCTGGTGGACCAAGAGGACAGCTTTAACCTCTACTGATATTCAGAGAAGAACTAATGTTTTGCCATTGTTTTTTTTCAGGGGAATCTGCAAATTCAGTGGAGCCTTTTAAGGAGAAATTCTAAAAATATATGCCTGTTAATAAACAAAAATGGAGATTCTGAGATAGCAACTGGGCTTTATCATGGCCTGGGAGTTGTCATTGCAATGTATGAATACTGCAGCCATACCTACTGATAACTCTGCAAAGTGTCAGTGCTGAATAATGATGCCACCAGGTTTGTATGTCTGTGTACACCAATTGCTTGAAGGAGACATTGTCTTGCACAGATATACATAAACTCTATAGGATATACATTAGCCTCGAAAAAAACAAACAAGAAAACCCTGCTGCTGTCAGGCCCAGCAGCCCCATCTAGCAGGAAGTGGACAGGTAGCAGGCATGTTCTCTTCAGTCTGCAGTTCCTTATGATCCTTGTCCAGCTAAAAAAAATCTTAGTCTTGTTAAATGGGATTATTTCTCCAGTCGTCAGAACCATTCAAGAAAAAGAAATGTTTGATGGAATTTCGCTGTTGTGAGTGTGAAGACTGGGGAAGATACATTTACCAGTGCCTTCACTTGCTACTTCCCTGAGGAGAATGGAAAAATGGGATGAGGTGCTGCAAAGGAGATAAACTCATTTCACAAATACTGACATAAGCCTGGTATTTTTTTTTCTTAGAAATAATTTTATTCAGAATTCTGTGAATAACAGAGTACCAGGCAATCCCTGAGATAAACTACTATAAGCAATTTTCAGTGATTAGAAAATGTACTGAATGCATGGAAGTTCCTTTTGCAATCTATAATTTCGTGAATTTAGACTTCAGTCTGTAACTCTGTGCTTTCAGGAACTTATTAAAAATAATTTGCAAGAAAGGAATACAGTGGTCATCACCATCACCATCATTTTCATGATCCTTTATTATTTCCCAGGAATGGATGAGGCAAAGTTGAAAAGTCTAGAGGAGAAAAGGCACCACTGCAGTTTGCATAAGTAAGTCAGCAGACTGTGTACTTGCTGGTGAAGTGGTTGATGGAGAAAGAGGCCAGACAGGGAGAGGAGGCGGGGGACTGACTGTCAGCTTCTAAAAATTAGCTAAAGAATCACACTAGATCCAAGCTCAAAGGCATTTTAAAATTACTTCAGCCCTTTTTCAGCCTAGACAGTGAGCTGGCAGAGCAAAAAATCTCACTTGTAGAATTTAGTGCTTATTTAGATCAAAACTGAACCTGTCTGAATCAGACTGCAGAGGTAATAGTGAACTAAAGCATTTCTGGACCTATACCTTCTCAAGTGCACTTCATGAAATTTGAATGCAACAGAAATTCCTTCTGGTATCTGAAGTATTTGCAGTATGCAGGAGCCATACATCTGTAATTACAATGGAATTGGGGTGTGTTGTGCTCCGAGGATCAAGATATGGGATTTTGGACTCAGTTTTTATTTGTCTTTAATTAAATCCTGCATTTAATTAATTTTATCCAGGCTATGCATGTACAAGGTATTATAAGAAAGACTTTCATGATTTGAAAAATTAGTCCCAGATGTCAAGCAGAGGGGTTTTCTATTTATGCTTCACTTCTCTTTAAATCCTTTACATGCCTTAGTTTACAGATTTCTATTTAATGTTTCTCTAAACACTTGTTATACCTTGGAGGCATTAGGATTTAAAGCAGACAGCATTTGAATCAAAGTGGGGAGGATGCACTGTACATCTCTGCCTCAGTTCAACTCTTCATCAGTAGAACTGAAATTAAAAAGAGAGCTTTGAGCAGTGCTCTTACTCACCAGCAGCACTGCTCTTACAAGTCAAAAGTCCACCTAAATATACAGTATGAGGGACACATTGAGCAAATAGAGGTGGTGTTAAGGCCAGCTCAAGTGTGTTGTAATGTAAGGCACAGCTCCATGAGTCCCAATGAAGGGAGGGATGTCAAGAACATGTGAAACCAGTGCTCTCCAACGCCCATTGCACTCACACTACATGTATCACCATGTACAGCTTGAGCAGGAATCTGGAGTCCTGGACAAGGCCAAATTAATATATGAATGCTCTGGGATGTGGCATTAATTCTGTCTGGAGTCCAAGGAAGCCATGGCAGGGTTATCAGCTGCTCAGTGCCACTTGGTGTCAGAAAACTCCAAGTCTACCAGGACCTGCCTTTTCCAGCAGTGCTCCTCACCTGGTATTTGATGGGAAGCAACTTAAGCAAGTTCCCAACACACCCCAGGCAGCTCTCCTGTCTCCCCATTTACCACGCAGTTAGTGTAAGTTCTTAATTTTAAAATGCTCTGAGTTTCAGCTATGAGCTAAAGTGAACAAAGCAAATGCCATCTGTGCCTCTCAACATTGTTAGTCTTTCTGGCTGTTCCCCAAACTCTTACATGTAAAACAAGTTTTGCAGACTTCAAGAACGTTCAATAGAGTGCAAATCCCTTCTCCATCACTACAGTGCTTATCTCAAGAGAAGGAGGGTGATAGCAACAGCATTTTCTTCTTTTAGAGACTGACCTGCTGAATGTCGGGGGCACACGGCACAGGAAGGTGCCTGGGGTGCTGCTCGTATCACTCAGCCCTGGATAAATGCGTGTGTCAGGGGACTTAAAGGCTGCTATCTGGAAATTGTCTTACACAAAAAATATGCTAAACATGTACAGCAGAGTTCAGGGCAGAGTGAGTTTCTCTTATCTTTTCTTGGACAATAAGTAACCTGTAGAGCAACGTAAATGGTGATACTGTTAGCAGGCTAGCAGGCTGCTGGGAGATTTTTAAAGCCCTCCTTTCCTCAAATGAATTTTACATCATTAGATGAGTAACCTGCATGCTTTATAATTATGTTAATTCAATTTCTGCTTATACTGTAGGACATTAATCTCCCTGGCCTACTATATAACTGCTCATCTTTCTTAATCTGGGGCCTGAAAATTTTAACCAGACTCATCTCACACTAAGCAGACAACCAGAGCCCACTACTTCCCTTTAGGTCTGCTTGCAAGAGGCACGAGAAGACTATGCAATCCTGCTTGTAAAAGTGGTGTACATTTCCTGCTTCGTTTAAGCTATGTCTTAGTGCAGTAAATACAAGATATTCTTAATTATGCTGAGTCATACACTGTGTTTCTCATTTTTACTTTTTAATGTGCCTTATTCAAAAAGTCATGTTACTCAAGGTAACATGACTGTATTAATTATATTTTAGAAAAATCTGCAGAAATGTGTGTTGGGCCTGGCTATTGTCAGCCTGCATTTCTTTGAGTGGATCCAGGTTCATGGAAAGATAAGATGCGCAGAACCAAAAAAAACAAACAAACAAACAAAAACAAACAACCCCCCCCAAAAAAAAACAAAAACCAAAAAAAAACCAAACCAAAACAAAAAAAAGACATACCTTTCTGGTTTTCCTTAAGAAACAATGACACATTTGGGATACTATAACTTGGTTTTGACTTGATCACCTCCACTAGTTTTCAAAACTCTCCCTGGAAGTTACTCAATTCATTGTAATCCTTGCAGTCCTTCTAGGTCTAATTTATACTTAAGCATATATTTGCAGAACCAATAATTGTAAAAAAAGCCACAGAAAGAATTATACATTACAAAAGTTTTGCTCACTCAGGTTAGAAATTACTCTCTTTAGGTGGCAGAGATGACTAAGTTTTGTAAAATGGTCTGGATTAAAACATGCGTGTTCTAGAAGCTTGATTTGTGTAGCTGAATTGCAGAACCTGGGTTTGAGAGGGAAGAAGATAAGGAAATGACTACAGGAAGGACTGAAGGCTAAGAACCATGAATAAGTAAATGGTGATAGAGAGGAATAGTCTCCCCAAGGGAAGAATTAAAGCACCTAAATTTTGTTTGTGCTTTGAACTGGTCTCTAGAGTAACTTGCCTTTCAATTCACTGCAAAAAGCCTAACCTAAACCTTAGCTTTTGCAGAAACTCTGGTTTGATTTTGGCTGTTGAAGGTATTTGACTATTAACACAGATTCTTCTTTACTTTTTTTTTAGAAATTCTGTTATATATGTTATTGCAGTGTTATATACTTGTTGTATAATACATGTTGTAAAGCATCTTTTCTCTGCACATGAAAAGGTGTATAAAGAAATTAAGGCTTGTTTACAATGTAATGTAAATAATTCCTAAGTGACCTAGCTTTATTCATAAAAATATTCTGGTACTGCATTTTACGCCATCCTGTGCAATTGGCTACTTGCAATCCCCTAAGGTTATGCTAATAAATTAACAGCTGGCATCTCACTGTTCAGTTATTTGTATGAGGGGGAGATATGAAGTACTTTGTGTTGCAGTAGGAACCGTTTATGCAGATATTTTGCAAAAAGTGTATCCAAAAAGCAGCAGGTCTCACCTCTTTGCCTGCACTCCTGTGGGATAGTAGCGGGAGCAGGAGATCCCGTCCCAGGCGCAGTAGGGATCCCGGGCGAGGCAGCAGTCGGCGCAGGCTGTGCCGTACATGTCACACTGGTGGAACTTCACCTGTGCTATGACTGACTCGGAGCCAACGTAGAGCTGTTGCTGTAAAAAATGCACGATATAAGATTAAATTCTAAAATTCCCACTAAAACTTCTGTTACCAATGCAGTTATTAAAAAATGTTAGATTTATCCTTGCTTGCCAGTTGTGCATCCAGCCTGTGCCCTGAGGGAGGCACAGTTACTCTGTAGAAGAATATCTGATTACAGATTAAACTCTCCTACATGAGGACAGAGAAACAGAAAGAAGGTAAAATGAACAAGTTTGTTTTGGCATTTCCTCGCTTCTGAACTTTCAGCTTTGTAAGCTTTGTGTTTGAATAGGCAGGGGTTTACATTTCTTTCCCTTCCTCAAGATATTTTCCAGTGCCTCCCTCTTCACTTCTCTGTCACCTAATTGATCTGCAAAAAAATCCCTTAACATAAAAGACTTTAAATGAAGAAGTTCAAATATGCAGGAGTTAAAAGCAAACTCAATTTTAAAATGGGAGTATTCAAGTAAATTTACCTCTTGATGTGGCTACTTAAAATACGGTCACACATTTGCATGCACAGTAGTAGAGAGATTTCTTTTTCTTTTCCTATTGTGTAGTCTTTTCTTACAAATTAACCAGTCACTATCTACTTCTTTAATGTTTACTTGTAATGTTTGGGGTTCTTTTCAAGATTAGTACTAATGAATCTTTTGAGTTCACATAAATGTCCTTTTCAAATCAAATGACAGGTGATCAAAACATTATTTCAGATGCTGGCACAATAAATTCAGAAAAGAATAGTTTATATTTACAAGAATTTGAGAAAAAGTCCTGCAATTGATGAAGGCAAATTGCCTGAACACAGAAACATGCAGTGTGCACTGCAATAGAAACTAGTTATACACAGCTCACTTCCACAGTTTTACCAGTCAGAAAAGGGATTCCTAAACTGTGCTTATCCTAATGGCCAAACTTAGTCCATAATTCCCACTCTTTGACCAAGTTTTCAAAATCTCTTATTTTAAAATTACTCAACTCTGGAAAATACTGACAGCTCATTTAGGCTATCACAAGACACGAATTTTAATCCAGATAGTTCATTCTTGTTCCTAATTATACCTCTTATATCTGTTTAGAGCATAAAATTTAACATTCAGAGATGCCAGGGGAAGAAACTAGGAGAGGCTGGTAACAGCAGTGCTTGAAGAAGTTTTCTGCTGAGATAAACCAGATGATAGTAGCAGGAACTCAATCTGCCAACTGGAATGGAGAAGAAACCTAGGATACTTGTTTTAGGAGAATTTTTTGTCTGCAAAGGCTGCATTGTGATTGTCCAGAAGACAGAAACAACACTTTCAATGAGACATATGAGATGGGATTTTCTCTTTCATCTTTTAGCAGAGGTAAAGACATCTCTAAGTCTTGGTTCATTGGAGGAGGGCAAAAAAGCAGCTGATATCTAGCCAACTGAACATCAAAGAAGAACATTCTTTCCCAGTTTCTGCTGGGATAAGTAGCTCAGCCCTGAAATGTGATATTTTATTGTACCATGACTTGGTGAAGACTGGTCAGTGTTATAAGGATATTGAGACATAGCCAGCAAGGAGATCTCCACAGGCTCAGTCACTCCAAGTTGAAAGGAAACCAGCCAAAACGCTCAAGGTACACAAATTTTTCACATGTACTCAGCTAAGTTATATTTCTGCTGATTTTAAAGACAAAATGACTTGGTGCCAGCCCTGTCCCTAACATGTATTCCAACATTTAATTGTCCTCAGTATCAGAAAACTGTATTCCATTTCAAGAATAAGTTTATCTGCATTCAGCAAGCTGAACTTAGTTATTAAATCTTATATTGTTTCACCATCAATGTTCAAGAATCCCCATACACACAGTAGGAAGTCACTTCACATGGTAAAATATATATCTGGCTCTCCTGTTCTCACTCAGTTTTTCTTTTTGATATCTTGAAAAAGTTAAGCTACATTTACCTCTCATAAGAATTTTTGTTCTTCAACCACTGGATTGCTTTGGTGGCTTTCTTACAATTCTCTCCAGATTTTCCAGATATATCTTGAATTAGTGGAGTTAGCAGCCCTCTTGGAAGATGGATGTAATGGAAGAATACTACTTCATTTTTTTATAAAGTATCTCCTTTTTACTCTTCCAACATAATCCTTTTACCATGCCAACTGACTGAGAGTTAAAGGTAAGGCAATTATCTGAAATGACACTGACTCTTTCTCCAAATGATCACTTAGGTGCAGTGTTAGACACTCTAGTCTCCAGAGGTGCTTTCACAGTCCATGGGAAAAGATTGATGCAGGAAATAATTCAGAATACTTAGACCCAAGGTCCTCCTCTGAATCACCATCAGAGGATTTTTCTTTCTGCGTTACCTACAGGAAGAATGTAAATTGGCTAGACACCAAAACTGAAATAATCTTTTGGGGCACACTCACATCTCCTATTAATGCAATTGTCATCCTTTGTTACTTCTGTTTCACTGTGTTTATGCACACCCATATTACATGGGATGTCTAACATTAAGATCTAACTATCCTCTGTTTATTATGGCTTCATGCTGAGATTATACGATGATATAGTAAGATAAGAATCTACCCACAAGAGTTATAAACTGGGTGTTTATTTTAGCAGAAACTAGCAGAAACTCAAAAGAGATTCAGATCCAAACAGCCCTACTGGGCACTTGAATATGTGGGAGACCCAGCAAGGTTTTTTTGCACTGACATCCCCCTGGGCTGAAATCTATCTGCATTTATCAGAAAGGAACTCTTCTGTGAGTTGCCATATTCACCAAGCTAATCCCTACTGTGATTACTATGACAGTAACTCATGAAACAGATTGGGTTTTATGTGCCTTGATATGCATGATAGTGTAAACTAAGGGTATTTAACATTAGAAATGAAAAACATGCATGCTTTATAAAGGAACAGAGCAGATAACCATAAATTTGTATTACAGGATTACATGTATCCGACCAGATCTCATTATAGATGACGTACATTCATCTATCTATCTATGCATCTATCTATTTCTATACCATTTACAGCTTCATTACATTGAGTCACAACTTTCACATTTCAAACATGCCAAATACTTACCCTTTTTGAAGAGATTTCCATAGAAATAATAGGAACTGGCATCTAAAAAATAGGAAATATTTACTTGCTTAGAAAAAAGAATGTCTTTTTGCTATGACAATAAATTAGGTAAAATAGCATTGATATTTACTTATTACATTCAGCTTTGCAAGATACTTTTACTTCCTTTAAGGAAAGTGTGAGGAAATTGCGACTTTCAGAAGTATTACTTTAAAAGAGTTTATTTAAAAACAACCAGCCAACACTTAATTCAGGATTATCAGAGCTACAGGAACACTACAATTTCCCTGTCAAACATGACATTAGCTCTTGCCACCACTGAATCTCTTTTGTCCTACTTGAGAGTGATAAGTGGAGTGTTCTTTATAACAAAACACTCATTGAAGATAAGATAAAAATAGCAGGAATTCCTTCTTTTACCATTGTCCTCTTTGCCCTCTGCTCAGATTTCCTGGAGCAACACATAGCCCCCAATAGGTCTATTGAAAACAAACTTTATCAAGAGGGGCAAATTCTGTGATTTCCATCCCCCCTCAGGAAACAAGTCAATGTTACTCTACCTAAATGCAGGTACCAGATTTAAATGTCCAACTTTTGATGTTAGATTTTCCCTATAGTTTGAAGTAGCTTAACCTCCTGCTTTATGTGGCTATTGTGACCTGACATGAATGCTCACCAAGAGAATTTCATTATATTAGCTTTGTCACATATCAAACACTGAGCTTTAATCAGGTTATCCTTAAGCAGAATGGAGTTTTGCCTCACTGGGACTTAGGTTTACCCACTGTAGAGACAGATTAACTGATTCAGCCTTTCTGAGGACTGGGCTATTTCTGTCTGGACCTCATTTAAGTTTCCAAGGTTTTAGCAGGCAAATTTTCATGTGTACACTTATCCTCTTTTAATTACTTACTTGGATGGGAGGGAAAATGAAATAAAATGCAAGAAGTTTCTAATTAAAAGTCACACTACAACTTCCAAGCACGTAAACAGAAAGACAGCAGTCCTGATTTGTTTTAATATGCTTCAGTACTTGGGCCATAACTCCACATAGAAAAACATCAGTTGAAAATGAAGATTTTCTGTCATATAATAACTATATAACTGACAAATTTCTTGCACACGGCTATTATAGATTTGACTACTTTCAGATTTTTTAGACATTTTAATTCTGCAGAAAATTCAGGACTTGTATATACACTTCATATACAGCACAGTTCACCTTGAATACTTGCAGCTCTTCAAGAATCACTTCTTCCATTGATTCTGTCTCTTGATTGTAAATTGTTATGACTTTCAGCACAATGCCATTATCTGGAAATAAATTAAAAAGAAAAAAACCAAAACATACCAGGAGGTTATAATTGGAGGAAATATTTATATGTCTTTCACATACCTAAATGACTTCTTAAAATTGCTAATGGTCAGAAATTTATAAATATGTCCAGGTAGTTGCATATTGCTGTAATTAATGAGGATTCTTACTCTGAGAAAATAAAAAAATATTACAATTTGTCCTCAGAAAATAATAGTTAACTGAAACATGCCTAGGATACATGATTAATCACATTTTTCAAATGCTGGGTCATAACCCCTTGGTGAACTGCAAAAGGATCACAAAGGGTGACCATATTTCAGAAAAAGAAATGGGCGTAGGCAGAAACTGAGTCCATTGATTCCATCTGAGTCCATTGAGGCAAGCAAGTGTAAAGTAGCTTTAATTATAGGATCCGACTGTTTACAGTAGATAGGAAACTAATAGTGTCCTTAATTGCTGGCAACAGCTCTGTTCCTCCAGGCAAGAGTAGGAAAACCTTCAGGGGTTCATTGTGCACAGTTCTCATTCTCCTCTAGGGAAACAATGAGCTGCTGTTGAGGTGAAGGTGTTAGTCAAAGGAAAATGAACTAAAATATCAAAAAGACTAAGGCACATTGGACTTTAGATTTATCAACCTCTCTGTCCCTGCAACCCTCTCAGGAAATTAAAACACACAAATAGCATCTGGTCTTCCACTACTTCGGCTTTGCCTTGCTGGCTATTAATAGAATAGTCTTCCACTCCTTAATCTGAAAATCTGTCATCAACAATGGGAGATATCACTTCCTTTCTTCTGTTACTTTCAGTCACCTTTGATTTACAGGGGAAATATTAAGCAGGCAAGCACTGGGAAAAATGTTTAGCAAAAGATCAAAGGAGCAAACAAAGAGAGGGACCATTAAACTGGGGTCATACACCATTTCTCAAAGAGAATATGTAATCAAAGGCATCAATTTTGTGATGGAACAGTAAAAAGAAATTGTATTCCGAGCTCTGATTTTCATAAGTAAGTCTCTCTTCGAATCCTGCTGACAGATATGTGAAAGCTCTGATGTTTAGAATTCTCCTTTGATGAACCTTTCTAACCTGCACTGCTACCCTATGGAAACTTTTGCTCAGCTGTAAGACGTTGCTTACTTATGTTACACAGCAGGTTGGATTTGGATTAAGAAAAATATTAACTCTTTCTAACATCATATTGTCCAAAAAAGCAATGAGTTTTCTAATGGGAGCTTTTTCAGACAAGAGATTGCAGGTTCCATTTCAGAGTTTCCAAAACCCAAATTCTTTCGCTGGAATTTTTTCTCACCTGAGATCAGACAGCATACACTTAAGCCCCTTTGGATTTAACTTTGCTGAACAGAGGTCTTGTATACAAGAACATTTTAAACAATCTCAATCAGAAATGCAAGGAGAAAATAAGAAAAATGTAGGCCTCATTGTAAAATGTGCTGTACAGAAATAAGTGACACATCGTGCAATGTTTTATAGACTACAGTAAGTCCAATACCAAGACCATACTGAGGTCATTTAAAAGCTTAGAAAAGAACTCTAGTATAAATAAGCCTTTGCTATTCTACAAGCATACTGTTTTTGAATATTCTCAACACTAAAATATGCTTATCAGAGGAATTTCATTAGTAAAAAATAATTCACTGTAACTGCTTTCCTAGACAAAACGGTTAAAATGATCTGTGAAACCACTCTTGTTGTTAAATTGATTAAATGTGAATGTAAGAATCCTTGGGTTTTTTCCAGACAGATTAGATGTGACTAAAATCTTGTCTAGTTCCAGCCTTTCCTCTTATTTTTTTAAGTTTTCTTATTTTTCAAATACCATTAGGATATCTATTTTTTTCTCAGCTTTCTTAGACTTAGTGAAGATCTATGTTATATTTTGCCTTAATTGTGTTTGTTTGGAAGATGTTTAAAAATTCTCTTTAAAAAAGCTCTCTGTGTCTTAAGAAAATGGCACAAAAGAAAGACAAGAAAGCTTGGCAGGAAACTTCTAACAGTGTTTTTTAAAAAAAAAACCTTGGGCATTTCCTTCCTTCCTTGAGCTGTGTTGTAACCCCAAATCTGGAAGCTGGCAGTTTCTTTTTAATGGTATCAGCTAGACTTGTGGTCTCCAGAACTGGGGAAAATAAACTGTGGAATAAAGCCAGTAACTTGAGCTGATGTTTTTGAAAATCATATCACCTTTGTTTCTCTCAGGACTCCAGGTCTCAGCTCAGATCTATGCTCAGATACAGGATTGTGTTCTGAAGTTTAAAAAATAAGGCCGGTTGTTCAGCAATTTAATTTAAGGTTCTTGTTGGAAAACAAAAGAAATTAAAATGGAATCCTATACTTAAGATTCTCTTCCTTGTCTTTAAATGTTTCCCTACCATTATTTTCCTATATAGTGTTATCATCACAGTGAAGCACAGGTCTAGAATGACTACTACTCTCTGTAAGGTAAAAACTGGCACAGCTGTGCAAAGAAAGATTGTTAAAAAGGAATGTTGCAGAGATTTCCTTCATCCTGGAGATAAAAGAAAAATTATTAAATTTTCTTTCTTACTTTCTTTAATTACCTGTGCCAATGAACAAGACATCATATTGCCCATCTTCGGCTTCCACTCTGTCCACTGCTAGTTGTTTAAGATTGTACTTTCCATCTGTTTTAACTAGTATTGGTCTCTTATGAACAGGCCTGATGGGCTGATACATTAGTGGATGACTCCTGGCAAAATGGACAGCTTCATCAGGATAGTCTTTTGTGGTAGTGTACAGACCCCCATTCACCTTGCTGGCACACTGCAAAAACAGAAAACAGATTATCCTGAAGATTTGACAAATAAATTGTTAGAAACAGGTCCTGTTTTCAGAGGTAAAGACAAGTCTACAGAAAACCTTACCTATAAACAAGCAAAGAAGACCACAGTAGGAATTGGGACAGTGAACTCTATGCATGTGTGGATTATTAATCATGAAAAGAAAGGCAATGTTGAACATAACCTTGGCATTATCATATTTAGAAAGAGGGAGTTCCTCCCTCTTTGGCATACTAAGAGAAGAATAAATAGTGGTACTTTTAGATTTTGACAAAAACCATAGAGCTTATGTCTTCCCCAAATTCATACTGCAGATGTAATCAAAATGGCCACTGACAGAGTTAAGAGAAAGGGGTTTCCTGCCCCAACAGGAACACAGACATGCAGAGTCAGCAGAACACTAATGCTTGAAATCAATCCCTAGTCTTGTTATTTTTTGATTGCAAAATATATTGCCATAAGAAACTAAGCACATTTAAAAATTATGCCAGCAGCAACAGTAATTCTTGATTTCAGGCATTCTAACAGTATTATGTTTGATTCTAATTCCTAACTCACAATGGCAGTATTATATATCGCAGTTTAGTTTCAAATACTAATGTTTGCATTGATCAATCTATCAGTTTGCAAAGCAAATAAACTTTATGTCAATGACTGATTAAAAGAGGCTTACTCCTTCAGTCAAATGTGCAATTAGGGATAATTTAATGCATTAAAGAGAGAAGTTAATTTTAGGATGCTTTGTGAAGGAGATAGTGTTTCCCAACTGAACACAGATTCTACATTTCCAATTTGCTTCATGATGTCTAATTGAAACCATTTATGATCAAACTGGAAATATCTCAGTAACCATTTACTTTCTCCAAACATTCATAAGACAGTGTGGTTTTAAAAAACATTTCAAGCAAAGCCACAGTAGCAGCCTTTCCCTATTTAAATTGGATTTTTCAATCAATAAAATGAAATAAAATACTCTTTACGTTTACTGGAAACAGTAATTTTAAACTTGCAGTCAACTGTAATTGACAATAATAAACTCCTGCACTTGTCAAGTGGGGCAATGTTTGTTTCCACTTTCTGGGCTTAGCTACAGGAAAGTATTTGTTCAGTGTTGACTTAAAAGTAACTGTCTAATCAACCTAATGATGGAATTTCACCGGCTGTTTGCAATAAAGAGACAGAGCTGGAGCATGAAGACAGGCTAAGCCTCTGCTTCTCATGCACTGCACAGCATATCAAGTGTATAGGCATTGCCAGGTTCCCTTTACAAAGTTCTAGCCCTGGAGAGATTTAATAAAAATAATCCTTCCCAGGCTTTTCATTTTTAATTAAATAAAATCAAGTAGTCTAGAAAGGAAACAGTAGATGCAGCTGTCTCTGAAGTCTATCAACACCACTTTTGATTTTACTGATGTCAGTTCCAGAAGCAGTACAGCCTAAACGAACTAAAAGAATCAGCAAAACAGGGCAGAGATTATGGCAGAAGTAGTGCAGTGGATTTCAGTCTGTCAGAACCTGTGTGACTCTTAACAATGGTTTTCTGTTTATTTAGCTTTAAGCCCTGCTCTCATTCCTTATAGACTTATTCTTTACTCATTCAATAGCTAAGATCAAAGAGTGCTGACTCTCAGAGACGCCTAATAGTAGGTTATTTTTGGGCTCTTGTCACTGTCATTCCTGAAATGGGAAAGGTACTGAGATTCAGTTTACCAATATGCTGAGCTTTTCTTTGGAATTTGAAACCTAACACTTGGCTACAGCCTGAAACACGATTTCTCTTCATGCTTCTGGAAAAACATTGAAAAGACCTCTAAACTGTGCCCTAAATGAGCAGCCAAAAATGAATCAATTAATGCTTTTTTAGCTGGCAGAGCCAGCTACTTCAGCCTTTGATGTGCTCTGCAACATATAAACACAATTAAATCTATTAACACCCCAGAAAGACCTGGTTCCTCAGCTAATTTGTTCCATGATATGGGGAAAATTATTTTCACTCTTCTGCTACTTTTTCAGCTCCTATGCTTTGCCTTTTGGGGAGGCAACAATCCAGTTTGACCCAAAGGTGGCCAAGGGAGAAAAGCATCGAAAGCAAGTGGTACTTAGGACAGCATTTCTGTAAATCATTGTCAACTTTGCTGAAGTGCTGGCTCAGTGTTCTCTCCTTCTTGCCAAAACCCCACCATTTAATCTTCAGTGTTAGGAGATATCAATGTATTAACTGCAGTCATTAATACTGAATTCATGCCTGTGTTTAACGCTAGTCCAAATAACATATGGGAGGTGTTCTACTGCCTGGAAAAAATGAACACCACTTTAAGAACTTGTATTATCATTGTAAAATATACAGCCATTATGCAATCCATGCATGATACTGTCCCATTATTAGGTAAAACTGCAAAAACTATAAATTTGATATACCAAAACTCAAATAGGAAACTAATAATTCCTTTGAATTCAACCATTTTTCTCAAAATGTGATAATTTATTTATCTGCTTTTCTATCCTGACTCAATACCAGTGACTTTGAAAAATGAAAACAAACAAAAAATTATTCGGTATTGATGTCAACACTTGCTACAGTGGTAGTTCATTGGCCAAGATGATCAAATCATATTCACAATGTTTAAATCTTAGATAATCTCTTTTTTGGAGCATCTGCTTCAACAATTTGACTTAAGTCTCTAACCCCAAGAGAAGCAGAGGAAAACATGAATTTAAAATTATTAATTTAAAATGAGAAAGGACATGCATTTGAAATCATACTACAGGGAGAAAGGCTGTACTGGCATGTAGTAGATAAGTTAATAGGCCTTTTCACCTCTCATTCCTGAGATTCAGTGATAAATTAATTGTATGCAACGCTTATTTCTGGAAATGATTGTGTTCGGTATAAAAGAGAATATTGAGTCAGCAGAAAGTACTGTTCCAGCAACTGTTTATTCCTTCTTTAAGCTCAGGAGGCTGAGCCCCCAGCCTGAGAAAAGATTAAGAGGTGAAGTGTGAAAACTGGGGGGGATTTAGCCAAACAGCTGTTGCTGTCTTTGCATCTCACAGAGTCAGAAATCCGCCCAATGCTGGCATGATAAGGGGTGGAGCTTCATGGGTGTAAACAAAAGCAGCTTTGCAACAGATGACAATTGCCATGGGTGGGTAAGTAGTTGTAATCCCTAAAGGTACAGGATAAAGAAGAAATCCTGGATGTGATGTTTCCCTGAGTTAGCCTGTCTTTGCCTGCTGTGAGGCTCCTCCTGACTGGCAGCAGGAAGGGGAAAGTGAGGAAGGCTCTGGCTCTGTCTCTTCCGTGAGATGGTGACGGGCCCCTGCAAAGCAAGGGGCACCCTCAACCTGCACCAACAGGCAGAGGAGGAGATGTGAGAGCCCTAGGACAGAAACTTCAGAAACACCTAGAAAGAGAGTGAAACAGGAAAAGGGTTTGAGGTGAAAATGACTTGTGATGCCTTTGAGAAATCAACACAGGAATTAGGAATGCTTTGTAGAAATTAATTACCTGCCTCTAAGCAACGAGTTCGTGATTTCCTCCAGAAATCTAAGTGCCAGACAGGAACAACTCTCTACATGACAGCACCTCTATAGTTGCAGAGCGTGCTACAAAGATTAATCACAGTTTCAAAATATGTTGCTTCTTTCCTTCACTTAATATCCATTGGAAAAAAAAAAAAGAAATTATGTTTATAAAGAAACTTGAGTGAAAATTAACAAAAAATATGAATGGTTTTGCTGAGTTTGGTTGTTTGCAATGTTGTTTTAGTATTTCTGTATTCTTTGTAAAGGATACAGAACAAGAATGTTGATAAGCTTGGAAACTTAAGGGCAAGCTTAAGGTGATAAGCTTAAAGGCAGTAAAATCTCACTCTGTGATGTCTGAAAGCAAACCAATGAATTACAAGGGTGATAGACCATTGTTTCCAGAAAGAACCAGTCTTGAGAGAAGGACCTTGAATGATGGAGAATTTGCTCACTATCTACAAAAGCATTTATTCTGATTAGTTACTTTTATTAAAATTTATGTCTCATTTCTAACCTGTGCATTGATCTCAATTATAGAAGTATTCCAATTTGATCCTTTTGGAAAAAGAGGTGGAAAAAAGAAACCAGAACCACCTGACTTTGAAATAGTGGATTCCTCTTTTGGTTTTTTTTTTTTTTTTTTTTTTTTTTTTTTTTATTTCCTTTCATGCTTGTTAAATGTCCTGGTTTCATCAGGCAAAAGAAACAAAGGGAGGTTCCTTCACAGGTAACACACTGTTTCTGAATGCAATATCTGAACCACCTTCTAGAGGTGCTGCTTTCTATCCGTTTTACCTGGGGTCCTAACTTTGGAATCTTATGACTTTGACACAAGGTTGACAAATTCAAGTCCTAAAATAATTTTGAAAAGCCTTATATACTTAATCCCACTATTTTTTTTTTTTGGGAAACATATGGGTCTAGTACTCGATTAACTTATGGCTGAGCTATTCCACACTTTTCCAGAAATGCTGGAGTATCAAGGAAATATACCCTGGACTGTGAAGTCAGGAAGATTCGTGCATTAGCAGCAGTCTGCTTTTTCTTTTCAATTTCATTTACATAGCAAAGCAAGGGAAAATAGATTGTACTTACTGAACCAGGTCTAGGATAAGGTACTTTTCTTTCGTAGAGAGCCCAGTGGTATTCAGGTCCTTCTTTATGAGCATATGGTCCATTGAAAGCTGCTCGGACACTTGCCATGTGGTAAACACATATAGCATAGCCTCTGAATATATTGCTATGAAGTGAAATTTAAAGACATTATTAAAACAATATGTCACATTCTGTATATATAATACTGGTTTTATTGTGCAATTAAAAATAAGTCACATTTCAACAGTATTCAGGGATAAAAAACTACCTATTCTTTCCTATATGCTTTTCTTCTAAATATTGTGTGCAATGTTCTTTAAATGTCTTTAATGTGTTTATATTTATAACATTTATTCAAGGAAGCTCTGTGTTGTTATGCCAAAATTTGATAATGGTGAACACAAGCTCTAAATTACTTATTTAGAAACACAGAGGAAACACAGTGAAATGAACTCAGGTTTTATATGTCTTTGATTAGTTATTTAAACAGTTTACCATTTTTCTTCTCTAACATTTTTCCTATTGTTTTTGCTTGGAAAGATGCTGACTAAAAGGAACAGTGACTAAAATGAGTCCTTTTTTATTGAGTGGGAATGTTGGTTGATTTTATCAGTTAGATCAGAAGGTCATTTCGTTTAGGTCAATCCACATAAAAGTTTCTATTTTACTTTTAAATTTTATTCACTTATTTCCAGAGAAGCAATTTATTTTTTTTTTTATTTTTTTTATTTTTTTTTTTTAAAGAAGAATCAGTACTCTCTACAAAGAAGTTATTTCTGACTCTGGAAGGTGATCCAAATAATTTTAATTAGGTGCCCACTTTTCTCTACTGGCATTGGGAGCCAGTAGGAAATGCCAGGTGTCTGCATCGCTAGAGGAGCAGATCTGACTTTGTTTATTAGAAAAAAATAAATCAAGAGATAGTGGCAAAAGCACAGCTGATTTTTTCTACCAGTTACATCCTAAACTAACAGTTGGATTTCAGGGATGAGAGTACTACGTGCTTGCACTTGAACTAGGCTGCAGTGGAAAAGGAAGAGGAGGCCACCAGCAACATTACAGCTGGTGCTTTAGGCTTCACTAAGAAGTTAGTAGGAATTAAGCTGCTATCTATTTAACCTTGAAATACAGTGGAGCTCTTAGGGGAAGACAGGTGACTCTGAGATCCTGTTCTTATGAGCATGCAGGAGTGCATATACTTCGACACTAGGAAATTTTCAGGCTGAGAAGTACTTAATTAATTTGTGATCCAGATAGACTGAATCACTGAATGAGACTTCAGCCCCTGAGTGTTATAGAGCAGTTTTTACATTAACAAGGAAGCCCACTGTGACTAGAACAGAGATTAAACTGTTTACTGTATATTTGCTAAGGGATATGCATCATGCAGCTTCTATCTCTTTAATAGACTGTTCAAACATTCCTCAATGGCTGCTATTATTTCTTCTAGTTGTTTACCTTGTAGTGTTGAAAAGGCCAAATATCACTGGATTTTTGTTATCACGAGTTTGCAGCAAAAATACATCCTCTGTAAAATTTAAATGCAACATTATTGATAACAAATTACTTTTCCCAGCCACAGAAGAGAAACTTCATTGATTGTTAAAATATAATTCTATTTTACTCATTTATTCTATTTAATTTTATACAGATTTTAAAAGCAATCTTAAAAACAATGCAATACGTGAAGGAGTAATTGGTGATAGCCAACTCTTTACTTATAGAACTTCATATACATTGGAAACAAAACACTAACAACCACGCCCTGTTAATGAATAAAACAGTACAATATTTAATAGTAAAGTATGTTATCATGAAAGTGTATGGCTTTTCTGGATAATTTTGAGTTTGTTGCAGTCTAGGATATTTACCTAATTCATCAAAATGCGTATCGATTCCGTTTCTCCCAGGTACAGAACAAACTAGCCTGGTTTTGAGGAAAGTGGTCCATTTATTGACGAGCATTCTCTGGCCTCCCATATCATTCTGTGTAGAAAGAAACAAGTGCCAATGGTAATTTGAATGAGTAAGTCTGGAAGCACAAACATCTCTGCTGAATTAATTGCTCATTGTGTCTTTTAATGCCAAAAGCATCCCTTTCCAAACCACATGTCTATTACTAGTACTATTTCTCTGGAGTCAGTTTTCAAGTAGGATTGCACTGATCAAGTCCAGGTCTCATTAAGAGCTGTGGGTTTATAAGAATTTTTTAATTCTGTACCATATCCCTGGATAGTTTTAACTATACAGCTTTCTTTTTATTGCTCATTTTTGTAAATTAGATATACTAAGTATATTAGTGAAGTTTAGCTTTGCTGTAAGAGCTCAGTGCAGAGTTAGTTTGATGCATTTGGAAACTGAAGGTCTGAATCTATCTATAGAGATGGTACAGCTGTGGCAACTATTGGGAGTTGCAAGAAAAGGGAGAATTTAGTACTACTTAGCAATCAGATTTTTGTAACCTTCAGGTACCATCCTCAAACCATGGCCTTATATTCAGGTAGTCTGTGTAACTGGCTGTTGAAGGTTCTGCAGCAGGCTTGCAAAACTCCTCTCACAAACAGAGGTCTGTTTTCCTCAGACAAGTAGAAATATGCAGAGTAGCTGCCTCTGTGTTGCAAAACCTGTTACAGCTCAGAAAAAAATAAAAAAGTTGGGAAAAAAAGCCAGTTCCTTAATCACTTGTTGTTGTTTGTATTCACTAAATAAAATCTGAATTATAACATACAACTGTTAAGTTAATGGCCAGATGATAAAAGACTTGGAGTTTTGAAGAAGTGGAAGAGAAAGATCTGTGGGATTTTGGGTTAACCCATGGCTAGAGATAAGACTTCCAGGTGGATATATTGCAGACTAGAGGGAACTATTAAAATAATCTATTCAGAACATAAGCCAAAGAATTCTACTTCAGATCTTGATACAGGCTGGAATCCAGAAAGCCGACTGGCTTTGTGAACATTAATGTCTGAGGCTGCAATTTGGTACCTTGCATACTTCAGATGTTTTTAAGTTATACATGAGTACTCAAGGAAGTTTAATAGGTAGTATGCTCATGAACATATATGACATATACCATTCGTGGAGGTGACAGAAGATTTTTAACTTGTACCTTGTTCTTTGCCCAATACTTTCAAGAAGCTATCCCCTACAGTTAGGCAGGGGAATATAATTTTTTTTAAACAAAATCAAATGTTAAGAAATAGCCTTCTCTTTCCTTCCTTTGATCAAGCAGATGTAATCCCCGTGGGAGTGGGAGAGCTCCTCTCATCAGCCTTACAGTGGTCAGTTATTAGAAAAGGAATGCACTCAAAATTCATCAATTGTTCAGAGAGAACCAATTATGGGCAGCTTGATTTGGGAGATCATATGTTAACTGTGCCTCTCTTCAGCAACTGCCCAAGATCTCCATGTGTGTGGGGCCAGGGATCCAAAAAGAGATGCCACCAACACACCAGGAGCATGGCCTGAGTGGGAAATGGATAATCATGCAGGACAGTGGAGGGAAGAAAAGTCTTTCCTTATGACTTTTCTGGTAAAACTTAAGTTTTACCTGTGATAATAATTTGCTGGACAATTTGATCATTCTTTCTAGTTTCCTATCTGCACAACTTTTCTTAGTTACTAAGAAGAGGAATGAGAGATGAAATGAAAACATTAATTGGCTTCTATTTGTAAAGCACTCTAGAGGTTTTTGGCATTGCACCCTTCCTATCATTCTTGCCTCAGAGGTTTTCAAAATTTATGGAAACACAGGTGTTCCTGCTCATGCCAGGGGGGTTGGAACTGGATGATTTTTAAGGTCCCTTCCAACCCAAATCATTCTATGAAGAGTTGAATTTGGAGATTGTCAAGTCCAACTGTCCTACTCAAAGTAAGTTACTTTGAACAAGTTGTTCAGTAAATTGCTCAGGCCTGTGTCCAGTCAAGATTTAAACGTCTGCAAGGATTGAGGCTCTGGGCAACCTGTGTCAGTGCTCAACCATTCTGGCAGTAAAAAAATGTTTTCTTACATTCTAATGTAATTTAATGTGTTTCAATCTGTGCCCATTGCTTCTTGCCCTATCCAGCTGTCTGAAAGGAAAGCTACTGACCCTTCACAACCTCAATTCAGTCCTCACTGACAGAATAGGAAAGCAAGAGGGAATATCAGAGAGGACTGGTGGCTGGGCTACTTCTGTCACCTGGAATGTGAAGGGACATCATTTTATGTCAGCTGTGAGAGCTGCAAGAGGCCCTGAACCTACAGCCAGTTTGAAGGATCTGAACTGAGAATGTGGATGGTAAGAGAGTCCTGTGGGCAACTGCTGTTAGTTACCACCTCTCTCAGCTAAACTGAACTTCAAACACAGATTTTGGATGACTTGTGAATGTTATCATGCTTGAGGGTGAGTAGATGTAAGGTTTTCATTCAGACTATCATACCATAACTAACAGATGCCATATTTGCCTGGGGGAGAAGGACCAAAGGAAGAACATGCTTCCTTTTGCATTTAGCTGGGAGTCAGAGAAAGGGTCTTACCGCACATACACGTCCCACTCTGGTATATATGGCATGAGTGTTTGTCTCAGCCTCTAAAGCTTTTTCAGTAAAGAAGAAATACACTTTGTTGTCGTCGTGGTCTTCATTGTCAGGAATCATGTATGAGCCAACAAATTTTGGTTCTTTAAAAGAAAACAGAGATGAATTGAGTTCAAGTTATTAAAACATTCTCTTATTTTTTCAGTCCTTAAAATCAGCTGGCAGCAACCAAAAAATAAAATTAAAAACCAGGGATCTGTCAATCAGAGAGCTACCTAAGGGCAACCAGGTGATAGAAATATTTCAAAAATAGATAGAAAAATTTCATGGAAAAAAACCATAGTTTAATTAAATTCACCTCCAAATGGATATACATATTCACAAATAGTATTTTTTTAATTTCTGGTAATACAGAAATTGTTTAGTCATCTGAAACACCTCCGGTTCTTCCTTCTTCTCCTTCCTATACCTTTCAAAAGGCGCTCGTTGTCAGGTTCAGTTCGGAGATGGGCCACACGATTCGTGGTGCGAAACAGGGCAGCATCTCTTCCCCAGTAGTCACTGTAGAGACCAGCAAAAAGTTCACCACCTGCAGACCATACACGAAAAAAACCCAAAATGAAACAACTTGGTAATGTTCTAAATACTAATTTTATTGCGTGTGATAGGTACCACATTATAAACGTGGGTCATTAATATTTTATAAGGTAAGAAGGTGAGCTGGTATTATATATATAGTCTGACAAGCACATGGACATTGTTCCTACTAGCAGTGCAATATTTACAACTGGAGTAGCATGAGGACAGGAATTTTAAAATTCATGAGTCTTGGTCTCATTTTCAAAACTGACTTAACAGGATAGATTCACACACAGAACGGGAGGGTATTAAATTAACATCTATCCACATCTGCCACAATAACATCCGACACATCAGGTACCTAAGTTCAAAGATCTCACTGTGGGCCAGTTAGTGCCTGGCTCTAGGGACACCAACCCTTTGTTGGCACCTAAGTTTTCATCAGTGCAAAGATTTTGACCAGTGATTTGCTGCTGAGAAGTTCCAGATGTGCCCTGGTCTTGTTAACGAGAGGAAGCAAATTGCCTGGTTGAAGAACTGGAAGGGACGTGGTGGGTTTGTGAGGAGACATAACAGGAACCAGAAAGTGGGATGAAAGTGCAACAAGTTTTTAGAGAATGCAATGCTTAGGATAAGAAGAGTGTTAGCTGCACCAAACTACTGATTTGAGCTACACTGCACGGTTACAGCTGAAGACTAAACCATCCCTGAATCCACAGACTAGAACTCCAACATAACTGAGTACAGTTATGAGATTTGGCTTTGTGCAAAAGATAGCGGAAAAAAAGTCATATTGAAAATACTGGAGAGATGGATGCAGTTATCTCCCCAGCTGGAGAGATAAGAAGCAGCACCTGCTACCTTAGAAGTGATTTCTATAAACAAGAACATATTTTATTAGGCTGAGGGGATTTTTCCATTCAGCCTACTGGAGCTGTTCCACTTTCCCTGAAATAACTACAGTTTGGGAATAATTTGCTGGCCAAGGGACTTCAGGGTTCAACACACAGAGAAAAAAGGGACTATTTTTCTCTGCTACAGCAATAACTTGCTTTCATATCATTAAAATATTCATCACAGTAGGGACAGGACCTCAGATTTCATCCTTCCTGCACAAATGGTGATGAATATTTCCTGAAAATTTTATGGAAACAGAAACTGTATATAAGTACAATTGGACTATATACGTTTAAAAATCCAGCCATCTAAAATTATGATACTGGACATATTTTACCTTACTAAAATACCAACAATAATTATACCTTTTATTTATGTATGGACACTATTCCCCTTAGCTGACCGAGAATTAACAATAACATATTTCATATCATTGTGGACTTAGATTAGAATTTTTTTAGGGCCATTTTAAGAAGCAGGCAGCTATTGTCACTAGGTGGCATCCTTACGTTAGAAAATAACACAGCAGGAATTAAACTGCACAAAGAGAGGGAAATAAATTATTTCCAGTTCGAGGCTAATCTGAGTAGAGGTTTCAGTGACACAACTTCCTTCCCACTAATCAAAATAAACATGACTGATCCATCCTAATAACATTTGCTAGCATTTATAAAGGTTTATAGCAAAAAGGAAGAATTTTGCTTTTTGGTCCCCCTCAAAGTGTGTATTTTGTTTCCAAGAGATACATATGAATTGGATGGTGCCATAAGTACTAATAATTATTCTGAAAAGTTAAGTTTGGTAACTGGGGCTGGTTTAGACACCTCTGCTGATCTGGAGATGAGCATACTTTTGCTTTAAGCTTCATTATATACTGAATGGATATTACCCTGTAAAATACATGGACATGATTTAGTGTAAAATATTGGCAAACCAAATAAAAAGTATAAATTATAGCATCTGTAGAAGTTAAGGTTGCCCAAAACTAATAGAGAGCTTTATTTTTTAAACAGCACAGATCTGCTTAAACCACAGAATTTGCCAGTGTCTATAAAGTGTTCCAAACAATCTGCACAACCCTAATTAGAGAGTTACATTAGTCATAAATCCCCCTTTAAGAATTCTGTTGGAAAAATATATCAGACTGGCTGGTATTCTTTTTAATTTTAGTGATGTGTAATGCAAAACAGGATGGTTTATCCTTTCAACACTGCAATGAATCTTGGAAAATGCATCAGCGCAGGATAAATGATTCATCACATATTGCCAGTGATCAGGATTGACATCTGTAAGTCCAGATGTTCAGAAGCTTGGATATGAAGTCTATTCCTTCTGTTTGACATAGGTATAAAATGTTGGTATACGTAACCAATCTGCTGGCATGGCATTCTTCCATATACTGAGGAAGTTATGACTGATTGTATCTGTGAGATCCTGAGGGGAGAATATGGAAGTTCCAGTCCTGGATGGATATTGTTCCATGAAAGATATTGTACACATACATAAATTAATTCTGATCTTTACCCTGAACAGTTACTAAGCTAAATATAAGACAAGTATCAAGCGTGAGCAGACAGGTCACTTCGCCCAAGGACAGCAATGGGACAGAAATAACAAGTGTGACTATCAAATATCTTAGCACAATAACATACTTCTGAGATTTTTTTCACTTTTAACACTAAGAGGATCTTCCCTTGTCCTTCCCAACAGTGTTTTACTTATCCTTTAAATCCAAGTTACAAATTTTGAACACAATTGGGTTTTTGCAGGTGCTGACCAATTCCAGATTCAGTGACAACCTAAGACTGATGTTTGAAAAATCCTGTAAGATTTCTACTCTTTTCTTCCCCATTGAATATCTACTATTAACTCGGTCCTGTCTTTGTTGCAGGGCTTTATACTGCTGAACATCACACTGATTAATCTGCATCTTCTAGTAAAAATCAGCAGAGTAACTTCACAGACCTTCACTACTCCTCCCCTCTTCCATCTAACCTCAGCTTCATGCATACATGATAAATTAATTGCTAAAATTTAAGTTGTAATACAACCTGGTTAATCATGCTAAAACAAGAATAGAAACTTTCTTGTTTCCTTATTTAAGCAAACAAAAAAAAACAACATGGACTTCAAATACCAGTTTTAGCTCAAGTGATACATGCATACATTTTACTTAACATTCTTTTCAAACAAACAAATATGTCAAAATTCATTTGGAACCATTTACAAATAACTTTTATTTTTGCCCTTTTCTCAGGGCAAAATATTAACAAAATCAAATATAAAATTTTTCTTCTAAACCCTTCAGAATTGCTAGACAATAACACTTAAAGTAAAATAAATTGAAGCATGTGATTTAATTGAAATAAAATAATATATACAAAAGATTTCTATAAATGGGCTTCTTTCACCTTAAAGGTGAATTTCCTTCATTTGTTATTGACATTTTTTGTGTACCTATTTTCAAATCGAAAGGTAATGCAAACACAAGCTATTATTCATCAGTAGTTATTTTTGTGTAAAATGGAAAATTCATGTTATGAATAAAGGATTAGAACATAATGAGTAGAACCTTTCATGTATTTCTTTGACTGTCAGTCAGTTATTACTCATATGACAAACAAAATCAGAACACTAATTCACATTTTAGCAAGTGATACTTCTCACAGTAGGAAAACAGCAAATTCAAAAGAAATTACCTATTTCTTAGCTGGTAAACTTCCTCTGTATATTTGTATTTTCTGTCTGTCACTCAAGTATTCTGTCTTTTGAGAGAAAATGTAGAGTAAAAGACACAAATACCTAAAACTATTTTAAAAGTAAAAGCAGAAAATATTATCAGAATGGATTCCCTGGATATTAGCATATTCAGATGTAGTTGAGGTTTTTCACCACTTGCTCGTGATATATTGCAGGTAACAAAACATGGACTTAAACTAATTTCTCAGCTTTCAAGAGCTAGTGTGGTCTAAGTTAATGAGTGTGCATGATCTGATATCAAAAATAGTTTTGGCTATTGAAAGCAGATGGCAGAGTTCATTATGAATAGAAGTCCAAAGGTTTAATAATCCGTTTAACTAAACACACACATTTTATTCAGCCGGTTTGCCATCCAATATCTATTCTTTTTCCTGATACTGACAATAAATTGGTAAAAGTTAATCGTTCATAAATTGAGGAATTCATCACAAGCTACTTTACCACTGGGTCAGATAATCTACAATAAAACTTGCAACAGCACAGATACTTAGTTTTAAAGCCAAGTCACGAACTGTTGTTTTCTTGAAGTGGGTATTTTAAGTGTTGTGTTGAAATACATGAAGAGATGCAGAAGAAGGGATTGTCTTTCTTCCTAAATTAATCCAACTAAATCTGATTCTAATTAGTTATGTTGCAAGTGATCTTTCAAGATCAAGATTTTAAAAGCTTTTAAACTTTTATCAGAGAATGAAAAGTTTAATTGTTGGCCTAATCCTCATTGTTAGACAATGGCCGTGCTGGTGTAGGCTGTGTTAATGCGAGTGGCAGAGGTGGGAGCAAGTTTTGAATAGTTTCCTTAGGAAGAAGAGGATGCTGGGTTGTGAAAGCCTTGGCTAACAGGTTTGCATAAAACCTTTTAAGGGACATGCACATTGGCTGAACCTACATGGGAGAGTGGAGACAACTCTGGGGTGCAGCCTCCAAGGGCACCCTGACTTTGTACCAGGAGTGGATTCCACTTTCTAAGAAAATTGCAGTGCATGAAGAAGAATTGAACCTCCAAGCACTGGAAGACCAACCCTGGAGGGTGGAAGCAGTAGTTGTCATCTCCTGTCATGGGGTCATGGCCATCATGAGCTGTGATCAGGACTTGGTTGAATAAAGGAGTATACTTGGCATTAGAAGTCTGTCTCATTTTCAAATTTCAGTTAAGATTCTTAATATTCACAGTGTTTGCATCTATGTCTTCTACCCTTTTCAACTGACTGCCTAAAGAGACAAAGAATATATATCCTGGAGTCTAAGGAGCAGAATTAATTTTGTTTATTCTGTAAACTGTGTGTCTATGGTTAGTAGAAGTTGGTAGAATAAAGTAGAACACATGGAAATTCAAAGTTCATTAAGATATTTTTCCTAAGTGTTGAAAGTGTTTAACTGCAATAGTTAAAAATAGAAAAATATAAATAAAATAATAAACTCTTTGAAGAATTCCATTATGTTTTTAAAATATCATACCATGATCACTTGAAATTATAGAATTCCCAATGTATGCCTGGAAAAACAGCCTCTGAATACCTTCCTCAGGTCATATTAGTTTTGATGAAGGGGTGAAAGTTAGTCTGTTTTTTAGTGCTGTATCAGTGATCTGATAAAAATATTATTTCCTCCTCTTAATCTTGTCACATTACAGAATTATCTAGCTTTGTAAGATTGATTTTATGTCTTTGCCAGTGGATGCTCAAGACCCTGCTCAGTATTTATCAGGGAAGGGCTTATTTAATGAATTTCTTCTTAAGATAAAAATATGAGGATTCATAGGACCTCCCATAATTCAGTCAAATTCTTGAAGTGCTCAGTGGGACAATCTGGCTTCCATTTAAGCAAATAAAATTCATATTGATCTCACAGTGGGAACATGGTCGGGTTAATTTATTTACTTAGTTCTATCTGAGGAGAGGTTGGACTTCAAGACTAGACCATGAGGTTTCAGGCCTACAGCAAATTCCATTGGATGAGTCTTTGTTCCCAGGCTCAGCTAAGATTGGAATCTGTCAAAAACTGTAGAAACAATTCAGGAGTCAGGGTGGGATAAAAGCGTAACAATCTGTGCTTCATGGATTTTGGAAGGTCAGTCAAATAACAGCAGTTTTTTCTGATTCTTGCATGACTTCTTAACCCACTAACTCTTAAGAATTAGAGGTCTTTTTTTTTCTTTTTTTTTTTTAAATGGTAGTGAAGAATATTTTGATAAATTGCTGCATTTGAAAGATTTTGCATTACTGCTGAAGATTCTTCTGACTAATTTGTTAATGCAAAGGAGCAAATAAATCGGGCATGTAAAAATATACCTGTCGCTCATGACCAATACTTCCCTTCCACCAAGGGTGAACCATATTTTAAAATGCAAAGCCAAATGTAAATATCAAAAGGGTCCTAAAATCCTCTAGTTTTTTTATCCTAAAAAAGTAGAAAATTTATTTAATCTTTTGCCTCTTTCTTCTAGCTCTTTCTTTTAATGAATATTCTTTTTGAATGCTCAGTTTTTATTTATGTTTTCTAAAACCAGAAATCATCATTGTATTACTCCCTAACTGCATCTAGCTTTCACCCTTTACCTGCTGTTTCAGGCTCTCTTTAGTCAATGTACTATAATATTACTAAGAATGTCTTTTCAAGAAAACGTTATATAGGAAAAAAGATATGGTTTGTTATATCACAACTTCAAAGATCCCAGTCCTACAGTGATATACTCACCAGCAAGGCACAGAGGAGCACTATCTCAACACAGCTTCCTGGCACTGCAGGACATACTGAATTCTATTTTTATGCTGTTGAGTATAAGATCAACACTTCTAATATTGAATCACCACTTTGGGATAGTTTTGTTGGAAGGCAACATTGAAAACAAATCTATTTTGTCTGAAAGGTGATAATGTATGTAAACA
The DNA here is from genome assembly GCF_003945595.2 of Pipra filicauda. Classification (NCBI taxonomy): domain Eukaryota; kingdom Metazoa; phylum Chordata; class Aves; order Passeriformes; family Pipridae; genus Pipra; species Pipra filicauda. The sequence goes on from NW_024103452.1 coordinate 4,368,082, forward strand.
ATGAATGCTTCATATAAATACAGTTAAATTCAAATTTTTACAAGATGCTTGTAGCTCAGATTCTCAGTAGATGAAAAATAGTAAATTTTGTGTATTTGTCTCAGCAGTGTAGATGTCTAAGCTAGGCATATTGTTTTACTTTTAAGGAAAGCAGGAAATTATTAATTCCAAAATTACACAACAATCAATTATTTTCAGGATGGCACATGTCATTCAACATCTCATTTCACTGAGACACCCTTGCTGCAGTTAATGGTGCCTGGAATGTAATATTAATGTGGGCAGCACCATGAGGATTAAGTCTGACATGTGGAAGGTTGCAATGGAAGACTGACAACACTTCAGAGTGCTGAAGAAAGAGACTCAGAATGACAGATTGACAGGACCGTGAAGTTTGTGACATAAAGATCATTACCAATTAAGATGGAGGTGAAGGAAGAACTGGGGTCAAAAGGGCATCTGCCTCGTCCTCTCTCAAATTTGTGCGATTCCAGTTGAAACAGATGATCCTTAAAAAAAAAAAAAGAATCACAAAGAACACTGTGAATCCCACAGGCAAAGAAACAAAGTCCTGAGAGACAAGCTTTAACTTAGTTATACCTTTGTAATGGATTGACTTCATTAGGGAGAAAACACAATTATGGTTGCTTACTGATGTACTAGCAAAAGATCTCTGGGTTTCTACAAATCACCATTGTGTGTGCACTGCCCAAAAAGAACCTGAAAAATGTGCACTAAAATTACACTTATTTAATTTCTGTGAGAGTAGGGAGGGAAGATTCCTCTATCTTTTCTTCAGATTATCTAAACATTAAATAGATATCTAGCCATGGAATGTGTTTTCCCCCTTGAAGCATTTTTTCCCAGTAGTTGTTAAATATATCATACTATGTTATCTTCTCTTCATAACTTTGAGATGTTTATAGATCTTCTCCATAAAAGTATGTTTAGGAAAGAATCTCCAGTCATGATTTTCAGAGCGCTGTGATTTTTGCAGTGGATTTAACAGAATATCAGTATAAAAAATATTGGCAGCTTGATTAAATTTGTCTGTATAAGGCTGTAAAGACTGAGAAAGAATTTACAATTTAAATTTTCATTTGCAATGCTATGCTTGTCTCAGTTTTCACGAAAAAGTCCACTAATTTCTGATTAAAATATCAAGTGAGAGCAAAATATTTTTAATTTAGATATTACCAAAACACCATACCATAAAACACAGGGATAGGGGGGAATAAAAGGGTAAATAAAGTATGAAAGCTTGATAAAAAATACGCCACACAGCCATCAAGTGTGTGACTAGCACACATTTCAATAGTTTAGCAGTTCCAGTTCTGTGTAACAGTTTTACTCAAAAGTCTACTGAAATGCAGAATATATTATTATATTGGATAAATGCAATCTACCAGTGCATCAAACTAAATCTCAGGTTCACATTGGTCATATATGAGACAAATATTTTGTGAGGCATAAAATCACATGCAAACAGGAACCCAAATTCCCCAGGATTTTAAGGAGGAACTACCTGAATCTGTTCCTTACAGCAAATATTTTCAAAGAGGTCCAAGAGGCTTTTTAATCATAAATATCAGGTTTTATGAGACCTGATTTTTTCAGTATTTATTAGAATAACTCAATACTTACACAGAATAAAGCTTGATATATCTAGACCGGACAAAATAATGTCCTGGTATTCTTTATTTGAGTAAATATGGGTCATTTAGTCCTTATGTCATTATAGCAAGGGTTTTTGTTCTGATGCTGGTTACATTCATGTAATTTTGGGGGGTTGTAGTATATGCTGCCTCAGTTCCTAGAAAGTGTTGGTTTTGAGAGATACAGAAACCTGGTTATGTGTCTGCTCTCTGCCATGCTGTATTCTTCACTCTCCTTCAGATCACTCGCCTGTATCCTCCCATCCTACCCTAGAACCTACAAATCTTCCCAAGCAAGTGCAATTGCCCTAAGAGCTAAAAAAGTATTCCCCTCAGGTAGCTCCACTCATGACAATTATATTGTCATGAAAAAGAAAAAGAAAAAAAAGAAAAAAAAAAAAAAGCCCAGCATAAAAAGACAGGGAACAAGGAAGCAGAAGGTGGAAAACTGGAAAGATACTAAAAAATAATATTTTAAAAGGTCAGAAGGACAGAAAGAAAAAAGATATAAGAAAAGTGGGAAAGTTGTAGAGCTCTTAGTTCCCACTAATTGATAAATAGTTGAATATTTCTGTGCATTTCATCTAAAACAGTTAATCTTGGATTTGCCACCAGACCATCCACTTCAAAGCAGTATTCACATCTTAATACCCAGTCAGACAAGCTGATGTACCTGTCTGCCATTCCCAACTGTCTAATAATACATGCAATTTCGATGGATGCTCTGGTAAAAAAGTAAGATTCCCATTAGTTAGAGAGTTTCTATACAAAAATGGGATGCAATTTAGAATGCAGTTCTGGAAAAAAGGACATCTGTTTTATGTCTATTTGCAGTGAAAAAGTCACTCTACAATTAAAAAAAAAAAAAAATAGAGAAAAGGAAGGAAAAATACCATACAAATTTTAAGTAATGTTCCTAAAACTCATGAGGTAATAAGGTGGTCATACTCTCACCTCTCCAGAAGCTCTTGTGTTGGCCTAACCCTTGCATAGCAGTTAAAACTGATGTAGCAGAAAATAACCATCCTGAGTGGAGACTGGGGCTGCAGGAATATTGGTTTCTGCTGCATCAGCAGCAACTGCACATCAGTAGTAACTATTGCCCGTCTGCTGTTGGGTAAATGTCAAACAATGAAGAAATATTTCTCTCTGTGTGGAAATCTCAGTCCCATTCCACCCTTTTCAAACATCACATAGCATGTATTTTTCAAATCTAAATACCATAACATTTTGAGTCAACTGTGGATAAAAAAAGAGTAAGGTGAACTCAGGAGGGGAAAGAAAAACTTCCTGAAACCATGCAAAGGGATTTGGGAGTTATAATGGTATAAAATTTGATGTCAAGAAAATATTTATAAAAACAGTCTGATGTTATTTATTCTTTAATTGGGTATTAAAATTAAAATTATTCATGTAAAAGATTCACTTTGGGGATTTCAGCTAAACTATTTGTCAATTAATCAGTAATCATCATTAATCAATAAAGATGTAGAAGTGGAGAGACAAACTGAGAGTTAAAAGTAGTCTTAATGTTTTCTGCTTAATTTTCCCCACATTAAAATAAAAATGGATGTATCTAGAAAAGGAAGAAGTAATAAATTTAAAACTGTTTGCAGAAAAAAAACACAGGTAAAGTGATCAGCTATAGGAACAAAATTGTTTTGAAACCATACTTGAAGAAGTTGTAATATCCACACTTTCTGACTTACAGTGTATGGCTCACATTTTGTCCTGCATAGGGAATAGAATCTGGGCTTTGTTCTGTGGAAGAAGACATGATCCCACCAGGGTATCATAAACTACACTTCATAACTAACTAATGTAGTTCATAACTACTAATGTAAATCTGAGAATCAGATTTAAATCAATGGTAAAGACAAGCCCATCCCTTTTAATGGTCATGACATGAATGTGTTTAAAACAGTTAAAGATATGGCTGTGGAATGAAATCCTTTCATTATCTACATTTTAAAAGCTGGAATTTATGAAAAAGCACTGTAGCTTAAACACATAACCTAATGTTAACACTGAAAGTAGACAAAAACTTGGATTTCAGTGCAATTCGGTGGAATTTTTCAGTGGAGCTCACCAGTTGTGATATAAAGCAGGATGCGTTTTTCATAAATGCTTGCAGATGCATGTAACTGTTTGAAAAGTCACTGAAAATGTAAGCAATGCCTCCTCCAAGAGAGATTTTCCACCTTCACCTTCTAAGACAACATACCAAATATTCCATGGTTGCAATAAGTTATTCCCATCACTGGAGCAAGTAACTGAAGTTCAGGTGTTGGATGTGTCAGCTTACATGGGATGCCAGTTTAAATGAAACAAGCGTTAAACATTAATAATCAGCTTTGAAGGCTAATTCCTTAATTCTAACCCTCCTTGCAGTCTGTGACATTGGAATCCCTTGAGAAATGTCAGAATAAAACTGACAGTTTCCTCACAGATTATACAGCACATCAATTCAACATCACAATTTATTTTATGGGCATTTTTCAATGGTTATGGTTAAAACTATGGAAAAGCACATATGGAGGGCTGGGAGTGGAGTTACGTATTTCTGAATGTAGCTTGGGAAAAGAAATGGGGTTCTGGGTTTGATTTATGACACAGTGACTCAGGAAACATAATACACTTTCAACTATTATTAAAATAATAATGTTCTTTTAAAAGAAATAGAAGATATTTCCAAGACATCAAGCATTTTGCCATTAACTGGGTATGAATTGATAATTTTAGACAATGAAGAATAATGTAGGCTATAAACAATAGTGAAAGGAAAGGTCAATCAGAGACATTAAAATTTAAAGACAGAATTTAACTTTTGTTGCAGAAAATTGCTTTCACTTATGCCAAGTGCTGCTTTGCTCTGGTTCAAGACAACACTTATGCATGTGATTAATTTAAAACATATGCTTACTTCCATTCCTATCCATCAAAGTACTTAAGCCTATTCTCAACATTAATACAATGACTGTATCTTTTCCCTAAACCAGGGACTTAAAAATACAGAGGGTTTAGTTGTGTTTTCCTAGAATATTATTTTTATGAGAGAAAAATAATTTGATTTTTTAAGGGTTTGTGTTTGTTTTGTTTTTTTATCCGTTTAAATTTTGTTATTTTTTAGGTAACAAGAGGTAAAATATATCATACTGGCATTTTTTTAAAGGAGATTGAAACCATTTCATAACCTTTAATTGCATCCTTAACTGCGTATGCATGTGCTCCAACAGTACCACCACTTTGCTCTCCAGGAGACTTGTGCATTTTTGTGGTTGGTACTGTTTTCTGGTTGTTTTGATTTTATTTTTTCTTGCGTGTGGTATGTTTTAATTTGTTTTTGCTATTTTTTTTCTAAGAAGTCTATGTTACTTACGTTGCCGGATAGTAAATCATATTTAGAGTACTGTGGAGAGAGGCTGTACAGAATTTTTGTGATAGTTTTAAACACTGGCTATACTCTTCACTACTGCTCTAAGGCACTGGACAAAATTCATTCTTAGCTTTAATGATTTCATAGTTCTTCAACCTTAGAGTAAGAGTGACATATATGCAAGAGCTATTTGTTGCATTTTATTTCTAGGGGCCGTGTAATTTATAACTTTATGAAAAGAATTAGGAATAAGAAGGTTCACATGCAAAGTGAATTGAACGGGAAAGTGTAAAACAGAGATGCATTGCTTTGTGCAAAGCTATGAGAAATTCTCTTCTAAAATTCTTAATAAAACCATATGGTGCTAGTGTCATATGATGAGCTCTTGTTCAAATTCAATTAATTCTTAAAACATCAAAAAAGGGAGTGTAGACACCAAAGATTCACCATATTTTATCATAGTGTCCTGTTTGAAGTGCAAGACTCTTGGGAAGAGATGGGACACAATGGGAGACACTGACTTTGCAGGGAAAGGACATCCCAATGGACTGGCTCACTGAGAACCCTGATAAAGTGGGTTTTCACCAAGGGTCATCAGAGCTGGAGACAGAAGCCCAGAGCAAGAGGGAGAGCTGCAAATGGAGAAGGTATGGGAGGGAGAGGGCTGTCAAGGGGATGTGCACATCCCTACTCTGAAGATAGCATGTTCAGAAGTTTTCCTCAAACCTCTGTGCAATATCTGTGAGGTTAATTTTCACTTGCATGGTTATATCATCTCACATTGAAGTCTTTTGTAATTTTACCCTTTCTCTTTATGAGAATGACACTTGGCCCAAAATAGGGTATATTCTTGGATTCACTGGTTCCATGTATGCTTCTTTCTTTTTTTCCTAATAGTATCTTAAAAGCCAAGTTACAAAGCAATAAAGTAACACGTGACAAACTGTGATTAGAAACCTTCACTAAGTTAGGTGCACAGGTAGACACAGTTGCAGCTTAATCAATAGCCTTTAGAACCATGGAAATTAATGTAATTTATGAAATCTCTGAGACAGTAATAGACCTTATTTTGTAGAAAATGGAATTTAAAAATATTTAACATGTCAGGTGTGCTGTTTCTAAACAAAGAATACATTTGTTGCTCATATTTACTTTCCCATTTATTCAATAAATTCTGAGTCTGGTTTAACCTTAACAATGCACCTTTAAAGTGACATTTTGCACATCCATGCTCAGTCACATAGCCTAATGTGAGAAACCAAAAAGTTATTTAAAAATTAATCAAATATAAGATCTGTAAAGCATTTCACTGGTTAACTGGATTTTTTTTCTCCTGTGAGAAATTGAATACTGAGTGAATCCGGAGAAAGTTTGTGACCACGACAGACACTGAAGTGTAATATACAGAATAAACCTCATCTTGATTTCTATTCTCTCTCTATAGAACAATATAGTATTTTAAGTATAAATTCATGTGACACATTTTTGCAAATAATCTTTTGTTCTGTATATTCTCAAAACAGTATTTTTTATTTCTTTTCTTCTTTCTTGTATACTTACTTATGCTTACATTTTCATTTCAACATAGAAAGACACACTGAATACACTGTGCAGAGGCTTCTTTTAGGAAGGATGAGCCCTGACTTCCCATTAAAAAAAAATCTGAAAAATCACAGAACATGTCTGTAAATCAACAGAAAATATAATTCAAATATAAGTCTCCAAAATGAACTTTCAACTCCATGACCTGCCTTGGTCATCAAGAAGGCACTTGGTAAAAAAGATATACAGCAAAATATTTTGTCCTTGTATAACAGCAGAAAATAACTTACTGGGTCAGGCCTGAAACAGTGTCTTATATGATTCAGCCTTTTGTATTTAAGCAGACTAAATTTTGGTGCTAAGAAAAATGTATATTAGCAATATCTCATAAATATGGTTCCAAACATTGGTTAGGTATCTAATTAAAATAAAACCAACTAACTAATTCAAAAAATTAAAAATCTTAATCCAGTGGAAAATGAATCAATATAATTGAATTTATATAAAGGAATCTGTGCTCCAAATACTTATAAAAATACTAATGGAGTACTATTTCAACACACTGTCCTATTTAAATCAACATAGAACAGCCATCGAGGTATATAGGTGAGCAAGACAAGGATGGTCCCACAGTGAAAGAACTTTTCATATAATATCTTCTTTAAATAATCCAAACATTAATTTTAAAAAGGAACTAAGCACTCAACAAAAAATCTCTGCTTGTTGTGAAAATTATTTGACATAATTAAGATTATTTTGGAGGTAGTATTCCTTCTGAGGATCTGTTTTCAATCCTCTTTACTATCCAGTGACATACTGAAAAGATCAATCATCCTATGGGATGAGAGTGCATAAAATATTACAGACATTAAATCCTCCCTAAAAATTCAGATGCATTTTTCAGGTCTATGCATTTTATTACACAGTTAAATGACTAAGACACATAGGGGTCCAATCTGAAAATGTGTTTAAAATCTGGAGCTATGTCAGACTGCTGTCTGAGTTTGCAAAAGGATTAGCAATTTGTGACTTGTCTCAAAATATCTGGCCTAAAGTGACACAAATGATATATTTTCCTGATTTAATGAATGTGAAAAATTCTGGCAAAAGAAAAAAGAGCCAACCTCACTGCACATAAAAATCACAGGCATTTAGCCTTAGCAGTTCAGAATGTTTCAGCAGCAGTGACTGAATTGGTCAGAGTTTCAGAAGAGACACCTTTGCGTAATGTTAAACTGGACACATAAGCTCATTAGGGTTCTATGGCAAAGAATAGAACCATTAGAAATTATGATTATATTGCATTAATGCGATAGTTAATAAGTATGAAAGTTCCAGGGACCACATGAAGGCTCCCTAGAATTAAAATGCATGAATAGCTGTAAATGGTGATATAGTCTTATGGCCAAGTGAAAGAGAAGTTAAAGATAGTACACAAGTGCTATACAGAAGTGAAGGGATTTCTATGGGGAAGTGCACAGTTTTTACACAGAGCTTCACTAACCAAGACTTTGTTTTCCATGATTTTGGCAGGCTAAACTTGTGTTGAGATTGCGAGGGTCATGTCAGAGCAAACATCAAATAACAACAGTTGGGAATTAAGATCACAAAAGATAAAAAAAAAGGAAGGATGCAGGTCTAAGGTTTGAGCTTTGATGATGGAAGAAGGAAGAGATGCATTGGGTATGGAAAGGACAACACATTCAACTGAGAACGGACTTCAGAAGGACTCAGATACCCTGGGGAAGTTCTGTCTGTCTCCATAGCATGGAGCCTTAGACAGCCAACAGCCCTTTTGCAGAGCTTCAACAGGGCATGTCTAAGTTGGCCAGACTAGAAGAAAGAGCAGAGGAGTGGATCCACTGTCTCCTGATGACACAGATGAACTGCAAGCAATACTTCTTTTTAGTTCATCTTTTAATCTAAAATAATTTTTCTATATAGATATCAGTCAAATAAGAAAAGATGTCAGTCATAAATCACAGAAGGATCATACAATATTGAGGGTGCATCTTATAAACCTGCAAAAATATTAACTAAACACTACCATTGTTCATTTTTTCTGTTTTTAATTATGATGACTAACAGCTTATTGAGCAGCACCTCCAATCTTCAAACAATGACATAAATTTCACCAGGAGCTGTCACTTGGAAAAATACTTTCCTTCATAAATTAAAGTGGGAGAATCTAAAAATCACTATAATGAGAGCTGGAATATTTCAGTTAGCCCCACAAATTACCACACAGGTGGAGGATTTCTTTCTCTTTGGGATAATAACATTATTCCTCTGTATGGATTCATTCTCCCAGAACCATCTGTGTTTAATCTTGGAAAGGGCAGGTCTAATATGATGGAAAATTCATTTCGTATGGCTGATCAATTCACATTCTCTACCAATCTTCCAAATTGAACTTACACTTCATGTATGGCCTTATTTAGACAATATTCAAAAGTAATGAATATCATTCACCTCATTTTAAGGATGGAGAGTGCTGTCAAAAAAACCTGTTGTCTGTTACAAGACATGAGAATGACTGATAAGAACTGTGTGGATGCAGAATACTTGGCTTTCTCTAGGACATTTCACTTAGTACATAGCTATTTGATGAAACAATGTGTGTTGTAGAATTGTTAAGAAATACAAACTGCTGACATATATCAAACTACAGTTGTTATGAGGTATCACTGATGAATCCTCTACTGAAGGTTTTGCTAAATTTTGGTTTTGCTAGAAAGATGATTTTTTACTTTAGCAATGATTTAAACAATCATATGATTTCTTTCCTAGTAAAGTTTATAAAAAGACTGGAGAGGCATAAATGATGAAGAAAAGAGCTTAATGAGAGCTCAAACTATATAATGCTTTGAATACTGAGTTAAATATCAGAGGTTTACTAAGCAGATTTTAATACAACACTATCCAAAGTGTTATATCCACTTTCACATATAAGACTGAGGTGCCTCATCTAGAGTCTTGGAGATCCCAGGTGCCTTGTTACAGATGATGGTGACAGGAATCCCTAAGAATCTCTTCATTTATCTTTTTGTATGAGACTGATAATTAGGTGGTTCAACTGAGTGTGTAAAATGGGATAACTTTGTGCTCCAGAGAACTTCAGGTCAAGTGAAAAATGCTAAAAAGAGATTTCTCCTTGTGATACTGTGCCAAGAACTCAGCACTTGACTCCAATAAAGAGGAATCTCAAACAGAGGTAGGGAAGTGACCTTGCGTGTACACACACCATCGAATAGCATGTGTGGTTCTAGTGTCCACACTTCCAGAAGATGTGAAAATACTGAAGAGAGTTCACAGGAAGGACACAAATAAGATTGAGGAATCCTTATTGATGGGAGGTTTAAGGACCCATATTTATTCAGCTTATCAAGAAAAACTGAAGAGGTGACTTGATCTTTGTGCATAGGTACTTAGATGTGGAAAAGATGTGGAAAAGATAGTGGGAGACTTTTGAACTTTTGCTATCAAAGGCATATCAAAGTTAAATGACAGGAAGTTGAAGTCAGAAAAATTTGACCCTGAATAAGTGGCTATTTCCTAACATAGTAGGTAATTAAAGATTAGAACAGCTAATATTTAGAACGGAGAAATAATGGTGTCACTATTAGCTGAATTCTTTGAAATGACAATATATATTTTCCTGAAAAGCTTTTAATTCAATACCTGGAAAAAATTGTCCATACAATGTGTGATAATGACACATAAAATGTCCTGATGGTCCCTTCTGGCCTTTGTTTCTTCTCACACAATGCCCATTTTTCCTTTCCTAGCAAAGCATGGGAAGAAGAGAACTGTCCTTTCTTCATTATCCCTACTGAGTTTCACTTTTACAGCTGTTCATTAAGCTAATTCTTACAGCCAAAACTCATGAACTTTAATTTCTCCCATAATCATATGCATCAATTCAGAAGGAACTCTTATCCTGCTTCAAAGCAGATGGGGTTTTTGTTGGGTTTTTTTGGAAGGTTTGGATTGGGTTGCAGAGGTTGCAGAGGTTGGGTTGTTGTTTGAACTGGTGCAGACAATCCCTTTCAGGTGTTGCTTGACTAGAACTTGCCCATTTTCTTATGAGTACATAGGTAAGCCATGAGTTCGGTAAGAAATACTTCTTCAGGTAGAAGTTGATGTGGGTCTTCAGCTTTCTCTTTTTCCCTTTTTCTGTACAGCACCTTTGTTGTTTGCTGTGAACATAGATGTTATATTCATGTAATTAATTTTCTTGTCTATTATGATTTAGGTACCATTTTAATCTATATTGAAATGTATGCATATTCAACTTCCAAAACCTGAAGTTCTTTAGTCTAAATGAAATTCGGGGCTTTTTGATGTTTTGGTGAAATTCAATAGCATGTGATGTGGGCATTCAAACTAGGTAATGTAAAAGATCTTCTGGTAAAAGATTTTATGACAGTGTGTTGCTTACTTGACAGAATTTCATATATATTTAGTGGATGGTGTTCTAACTGATGGCTTTTCATCCATGCAGAGGGACACTGTGTCTCTAAGAAAATATTTTCAGGGGAAGAATTTGTCACATATTCTATCTAAGGACTGACCAACACCCACTGGTCTGTGAAACCAGATGTTCCTCTTCCTTAATCCTCTGCAAACAGAGAGCAGAGATGAGGTAATAGGAATAAGCATGGAGAGGGAGTAACTTGGCAGATCATTGCTTGTTTTGATTATAAAAATACGTCAGAAACAATATCCTAAAATAATAGATATAAATACGTCCACAATTTTGTTTCTTGACAAAGCTGGAAGAATGATGGCATTGCCAAAGGTTGGTCAAGAGCAGAAGAATCATGTCATGGAAAAATTAAACTGAGATATGACTGGTACATTCTCTCAACTTGCATGTGAATTCCCTTCAGTTTGTTAAAGCAAGAGCCGAGGAGTTTGTGTTGCCTGCATTTGGTTGGTGTAGAGAGGCAAACGGAAAGCTTATTGCACAATTGGACCTTATCCTGTTTTTGCACTGAAATACAGAATATATAGAAAAAGAAGTGCCCTTACCCACACTCAAAAAATATTAAGGGCAATGTAAATTAGAAAGAAGAAGTTCCAACTTGCCTTTAGTGAGCTACAGGTGTATTTATTTGCTTGGAGGACAGTTTACTCAAGTCTTTTCTAACAGGACTAAAGTCTTAGATTTAGAGCTAGTCTTCCCCGATAACCAGAGTCTCAGCTGGCTAATTGAAGAGCAAATAGCATAATAAGGAATACGTCAGATTAGGAACACCTAGGGGAGACTCCCAAAAACCACCAGTGCATTTTGTGGAAAGGGTGACTTAGTCCATCAGCCTCTGAAGTGGAGAAATACAGCTGTAGGTAGTTTACTGAATTAAATGAAGCACTGAAAATGGCACTCTGCCAGCTCCATGTATATATTAAAAATTTACAGGGTGTTCTGGAAGAAAAATTCTTCATGCATTGAGTTTTCCCATAAATTTAATTCCCTCAACAGGTTTTGTCATGCAGAGATGCCTTCCTGTCCAGGAATCAACTCTATCTTGTCACCACGTAGTTTGCAGAAACTTAGCATATTGTTTCTGTACGTAATTTTCTTTTGGAATTTCCACTCATTTTTCAGGTCCTGTAGAGGCAGAGTAATTTCTTTAGCTGTACTTGGTGAAACTCCCATGTGGACTTGTTAAAGGTGCTTTGTAAATTAGGCAAAGGCAGTCTGGATCATTGGAAGGTCCCTGGAGCATCCCTACAACCTATTGTTCTGCTGAATAGATAAGTCAGAAAGATAAAATTGCTGCCTGACTGCAGATAGATCACTAGATTTATCTTAGGTTCATCAAAATTCAACTAGGGTATTTTGAGCTATATAGAACAGTAATGCAGTACTGTTTTACCAGCAGCCAGATGTGGAGAAACACAGACTGAGACAGAAATCGCTTCTTTCAGCAGTCATCGCATGCTGCCAAAACTGAGAAGTTTATATAAATACAAAAGGAAGAGACTGAGTAGAGATGCTTCCCCCCCTCCTCAACTCTACCCAACATCAAAGACAACAGGAGGGACAAATGTCAGTTTGGTGAGAACAGAAGCAAAATAAGATTTTTTTTCTGCATTTTTCTTCATCTTCTGTATTTGGTTTGAATACTTATCTCGGTGTTTTTCTCACAGAGCACATGGGAAGGATACATATACAATTCCTCATGAGAAATTTGGGGTACAGGGTCTCTGACTTTTGCTTTCTCCAAGAAAAATAACATTTATTTTAATGAACTCCCCTTTATTTCTGGATGATAGACAAATAGAAAATGGACGAACCCAACCTTTTCTGACCTGCATGGATTTTTGACATTTAAAAGCATTCCATGAAGTCAGAGATAATGAACTCATTTACTGGCTGGCATTTAACTTGCTTATGTTTTCTTGGACAAAATTTTGTAACATGTCTTTTTCAAACACCAATAGTTCATCTGTCTGCGAAGTCAGCACTCCTATTTTTCCTAATTTGTAATTTATTTCTAGATGGCAGAAAAACATTGGGTATTTTGCTGAAATGTTTAAATTTGGGAAAGCAATGTTCATCAGAGTCAATTAGAAACAGAGAAAAAGATAAAAAGCTGCTGTCAGTGACTATACTTGCATATTTTTAGAAAGATAACTGACAACAGCTTTACAAAAGTGAACAGCCTGAAGTTCCAAAGCTACATCAATTAAACCAAATTTTAAACAAAATTTATAAGTAATTTGTTTTAGAAAAATATATTTGTTTATACTGTGGTGGTACAACACAAGTTTATTGTTTTGGTCACCACAATATAAGAAAAATATTAAGCTATTAAAGAGTGTCCAAAGGATGGCAACAAAGATGACGAAGAGCTTTGAGGGGAAGCTGTGTGAGGAGGGGCTGAGGGTGCTTGGTTTGTACAGCCTGGAGAAGAGGAGACTGAGGGGAGACCTCATTGCAGTCTCCTGCAGGAGGGCAGGCACTGATCTCTTCTCTGTGGTGATCAGTGACAGGACCGAGGGAACGGCCTGAAGCTGTGTTGGAGATGTTTAGGTTGTATGTTAGAAAAAGGTTCTTCCCCCAGAGGGTGGTTGGGCACTGGAACAGGCTCCCCAGGGCAGTGGTCACAGCACCAAGCCTGACAGAGCTCAAGAAGCGTTTGGATGATACTCTTGGGTACATGGTGTGACTCTTGGGGATGGTCCTGTGCAAGGCTAAGGGTTGGACTCAATGATCCTTGTGGGCCCCTTCTAACTCAGCATATTCCGTGATTCTATGAAGTTTGATGTAGAATTTAATAAAACTAATATTTATTTCTTACTGTTTTCTACAATCAACATATTAAGACAAAATGCATAGTACCATTAAACTTCTATAAACCATGAAAAACACAAAAGGAGCAACTGAACCTATATAACATATCATAGCACAATATGCATGTGAAAGATTTCGAAACACATTTTAATTGCTGTATAGTAAGATTAGTATTTTCTACAGAGAATGGATAGTTTTATAGTGTTTTTTGCAAACATTAGCAGTTCTGTTTTTCAGTCAGTTCCAAGAAGTAATGATCTGCCAATGGGGCAATCAAATTCTGCCTATTTTCGGAGACAAAAATCTCCTTTTGACTTCATGATTTGTTGACAAGAGCTCAGTGTTCTGCAAGACACGACTCAAACCTACTTTTGATATGAAAATATGAATTTGTGGTTGCATAAGAATGTAAGACATTATACAGGAGGCTGAATGCTCCTTTTCATAAATTGTATTGCACCTCACAAAACCGTACTAAGTACAGGATCAGAATACCATACAGTATGATTCTGATCATGGCTTTAGGATACTTTCACTTTTCAAAGTAAAACCAGCAATGCTTCATTTTCTTACCAAATGGCTATTCAGAAATGGACGACTTTATGTAAACTTTTGTTGCAAGTCAACAACAAAATAAATGTCCCTGCAAAATCGGACTAGTGATCACCGAGCTCAAGGGCCTTAATTGGACGGTTAGTTCCAAAAGATTGCTTCCCTTTGGCTTGCTCAGTAAATTGGAAGATGTAATGTAGCAGAAAATACAATCCTGCTATTCTGTCATGTGCTTAAATGTCTCTAAAATAATCTCTAATTTGTATTTATATACAGTTTGTAACTTAAGAGCCCTGCAGTTTTTACTGAGAGGGTCACGTCCTCTGTCTGCCATCAGCTCAGGAAGCGCTATTGAAACTTATAGTTTAGTTCCCTGACCACAGAGCAAGTATTTCTCTGTGTTGCTACTGTTGATTCATAGTCCCATATGGAAGTCTGAATCTAGCTTCACATGCTGGGTTAGCTGGGTGTCTGGATCCACATAAGTCTGTTATAAGGGCTCCCCCCCTTTTTACCTCCCGCACTTTATACCTCAACATGTCTGAAAAGTGTCATTGTTCAAATGTGTATAAGCTTCAAACACACCTTGTGCTACTTAAAGGGATTCTGTTCAGAAGCAATTTAGTTTGCATATCAAAGATAAATTTCACTTATCCTGAAGTTCAACATATTTAACAAAAACCTGTCAGCAACATTTAAAAAATATTCCTTTCAGCCAGTTGCATATTATAGAATCATAGAATCATAGAATCATTTGGGTTGGAAGGGACCTTAAAGATCACCTCGTTCCAACCCCTCTACCATGGGCAGGAACACCTTTCACTAGACCAGGTTGCTCAGAGCTTCATCCAACCTGGCCTTGAACACTTCCAGGCATGGGGTATCCACAACGTCTCCAGGAAACCCATTCCAGTGTCTCACCACTGTCACAGTAAAGTATTATTATTGTGAACTGCATTGAATTGAATATAAATGCAGATTATAAATGCTTACTCTTCAATTTAAATATTTTACTGTTTTTTAAATAAAGATGGTTTTGTTCTGTTTAGAAATTGATTATTATAGTATAATTAATATTTTTAAGACTGTTTCATTTTTTACTCTCCTTTCTGTGACAGTCAGACAGTGAGAAAATGATCAGAGAGATGAGGTAGAAGTAATAGGTTACAGTAATCGGAAGTCATTGGATGAGGATTGTCTGATTAGAGAGATCAACAGAGACTGAACTTCAGTTTTCTGAGGAAGGATCTTCTCCTTTCATTTTCTGCAGTTACATGGTGCAAAGAAAGCAAAGATTACAATTTGCCCACTCAATCACATACCATGAGTTATTTTTAAATTACCATACAAATGGCACCTCTCATTTTTAGTCTTGATGGTCAGCTTTTTAGATAATGGAAACTAGTATAGTTACTTATTAGTGCAGCAAATATATTTCCTGATGGTCTACACAAACAAAAAAATTTTCCCATGATTTCAGTGTGGGTAAAATTTTAGAACCTCAGTTTGACAAGAGAGAATAACAAACAAAATAAGGGAAGGAAGGACAGTGATAGATAAGGGGATGATCACAGGCCACACATTCTTATATATGTCTTGTTTCTCATTTTTTGTTTGTTTGGTTTCTATTTTTATTAGTCTGTTGTTTATACTTTCTAGAATAGTGTTCCTAAATATACAGACACTACTTCCTTCAAACTTTACCAGGAAGCCTGACAGGAGGTTCATGAGAGGAGCAAAGAAGACATGCAAAATTGCCTTATATATATTGCTTATCATTTAGTTCCTTCCTTAATTTCAGATGACAGTGTGTTTCTGCAATTCATACCACTCCAAATCTAAGTTTTGTGCTGGAGTCTTAACGTCTGAGATGCTTTTCATTTTGACAGCAGTTGGAAGTGCACAGCATGGACTGGATCCTTGGAGATTGTTTCTGGTTATTTTCTAGTTTGTTTTGTCAGAAGGACGCATCTTTATTCAGGAAAGATTATTCAAAAACATTTTACTGAAGTAAGTACCTTAGTTGATTTATATGAGTACACTTTAAAAAGCTTTATGTCTGCAATTCATATGTATTCGAGCCAAGAGCTCCTGGACATATGGGAAAGCAAGAACCTATTGGACAGTCCTTTGGCTTCAGCACCATGACAAGTGCTCAGCTCTACCAGGACACATCATGTGAACCAAATAAGCAAGACCATTGACCAGCAACTCTTCCTGACACTTGCCAGTTAAAAGTAATCTTACATTTGGGCTACAGATCATCTCCATCTATGAAGTCCCACCTCACAAAGTTCATTTCCGAGAATACCTAGTCAGATTCTTAAAGTGGTCATCACATGTACCTTTAGCAGCCTAGTGAAATCCTCTTCTGACTGCAGGGCAGCTCAGATAACAGTGCAATTCCTTACCAGTAGTTTTACCTTATAACAGAATTAATTATTTCTTCAACATTACTAAATGTATGACAAGGGATAACTTTCAGTGTCCAATTTTCACTAAGCCTGGACATTCAAGGTCCAGACTTAGCAGTGTAATCTATAACTTGTCCACAAATTCAAATATCATAACAGTTGTAGAAATTCAGCCCTCTACAAGTTTTTGACTCATTTCAGAAATTTGAAATATATTCCTAAACTCTGTATGTTCTTAAAACTGGCAATGGGAGTACAACGAAACAAGGATGCAAGGAAGCAGGATGTAACCAGGATCAGCCAGTCAGCATTTGACTTCCATGTAGCAACACATAGGTTGCATATAATCAGGATTAGGTTTAATGCCCAAGGGAGTCTTACACAAGAATTTAAAATAAGAGATTGGTATTTCTGCTGATTCTCTAAACCTGATCTAATTTAACTGAGACAGAAGGATCCCAATTTCTGAAAAATCTAGGCAATTTCTATCTTTGCATAAGAAATATGTTCACAATATTGATTATGTGTTCCACTAACTGATCTTCTCTGCAGTATTATTTCACTCAGCTATAAGCATCATTAGAGAGCTAAAATACACTTGCTGAACAGGATCAACATAGACAAGCTGAATTTAACAAAGATTTGTTAAGTAATTCCATCTCCCATCAAACTAATACATATTTTGATATATTATGTATTATTTCATAAAAAAACCCCACAAAACCAAAAACCAAAGGCTCCACAGATTTTGCGTAAACCCCTAAAAATATTTATTATTTTCCCTAAGAGTTTCTATAAAAGCTTATCTAATTAAAAAAAAAATCATAAAATGAAAAATTCTTTGAATTCTTTGTATAATTCCCTAGAATATGCTTTCAAATATCAGTGTGTTCCTCCAGGAACAAACTAAATTTTAGAGCAGCATTGAATTTCAACAGTGAAAATATCTATTGTATGGTTCATATGAGAACTGTTAGCAATTGAATTTAAATACTTATTTTTAACCATAAAAGCTTTTCTGGAATCCAGACCAAAAGAGTGAATACTGTAAACTGAATTTCTTACCTCTGATGGATGTCCAGCTCTTACAAAAGTACAGAGGGGATCAAAAGCTCCTGTTCCACAAGCCAGAAGATGCGTTCTGTTATATCGGTGAAGGACACGGACGTAATTTGCACATTCATCCTAGATTACATAAAAAATAAACATAGGAAAATATTAGCTTTTTAATTTTACTTTTTTTAATATCTTATGTGCTCTTAGATGATGTTCTCATATTGAATCTTTCTATTCTGCTTCACTTCACACTAGTAACTCTGGGCCACCAGTTTCACAGATGGACATTTTTACAGGAAAAAAGCAAGTTTAGAGCGCTGATTTATCATAATTTACTTTGAATGCTTAACCAGTCAGGAGTTACAAAGTTATAAAACACACTTTTGTTCTTCTTTAATCTCAGAGATATTTTGCAAATCTAAATATTTGTTTTACTAAATATTATTAGATATACTAAATATTAGAGTCTGAGCATAAGATGTGAATAGTAAGCAAATGGCTTCTCTCTCAAGTTAAATAAACTTTATCTCAGGAAAAAATAACAGTTTTTTCTTACTTTTTTTTATAAGGCCACTACACCATTAATTTCTTGCATAATTAATTGCTAATCAATATTTTTTTATATTGTATGGCATCATACTTTATCTGTTCCCACTGTTAAATTCTCCTTTGAAGAAGAAATATTCGTTTCCCACAGGGCAGTACTCTGGGACTCATTAGTGTATTTGCAGCTTCATAAATATTACAATTAAAACATTTTCAAACATCCCTTTGAGATGTGGGGTCATTATTTTTCCTGTACTAAACTAGAAACAGAGACAGTGAGATAAAAGTATCCATTGATTTTGGGACTCCTGGGACTTGGTTTTACAGAGTTTTACATTTTGCAATGGTTTCTATGTTTGAAGCAAAATCCTGCTCATTTCCATTCATTGCTCAACATTTCTGCAACTCAGACCCTGGGTTTTAAGACAGTCACATGAAGTTTAAGATTACTATAATGAAATTAATCTTAGATAACTTTAGCTGCTCTAGAGTTTAGACATGTAATTTATGCTATTCTCCTAGGCCTTTTCAATGAAGATGGCCAAACATCTCCAAAAGGCAATTAATACAATCCTAAAATCAATGCGTAAAACAGAGTGGAAGAATTTCCTTTTTGAAAATTTGCTGTTCTTCACTGATGACTATTTTAGTTTTCAGACTGCTGCATTTGTATCAGAAAAATCCTGGGTCTTATTAACCATCTGCAAGAACAGAGAACATGAGTCTGCAGTGGGCTCCTGGGCAGAATTCAACACTAGCAAATTCACATTAGGTTCAAAACTAAGAAACCATCTTTCTTCTTTCTTCAAATGGTTATGTCATTCAGTTCAAGTCTTCCAAGTTCTCCAGCAAATAAATAAGGAAAAAAAATGTCATTTGCTACATGATTCTCCTTAACATTCACTGTGAAGACATATCATGCTAATTGAACGAAGTAGGTAACTTACACAGGCAGGTAACCTACTGTGTAATTAAATACTATGTATATACAAATCAACCTTGCAATACCTTATTTTTGGACTTTCTTGATTTGTAACTAATTTGTTCCTTTTTTAAAAGTGAATAAATAAATAAATAAATACATTCAGACAAATAGAGAAGAATGGGTTGAAATCAGTAGGATGTGATCCTCTATACACGGATCAGCACTCAACAACAGAGCACGTGCATTTCACAATATTTGCTGACTGCTGGTAGCAAAATGGTATTCCATAGGAATTTTATGAAGCCTTGTAATTTTTAAATGATGCTTTGCTGGACACTGATGCTGTACCTCATTCTCCCTCTCCTCCAAGTATGACCTTTCTGACTTATTCCCTCTGTTTGCTCTCAGTGGTGGTCTGTTCTTTACTCTATGATTTCCTTTTTTATCCACATATGCCTGCACCTCTTCGTCATTGTGCCAAAATCACTGTATTGATTTAGGATTTTTTTTTTTTAAATGGCCAAAACCTACACATTTTTTCTCTTGTGTGCATTTGTAGAAATGCTGGAAAAATTCTGCAGAAAAAAACAGGATGAGGAAGATACCAAATATAGAAAAAAAGTCATTCCAAATGTCTAGACTTGATAATTTGTAAACACATGACAAAAGGTGCTGTTCTGGCAAGTGTCAGGCAGCTAGGCATTGCTGCTGACCCTACTAATAATACACTGTCCACACAGCAAGGAAGAGATGCATCATCCAAAGGAACATTAAAATAAGAC
This sequence comes from Pipra filicauda, assembly GCF_003945595.2. Classification (NCBI taxonomy): domain Eukaryota; kingdom Metazoa; phylum Chordata; class Aves; order Passeriformes; family Pipridae; genus Pipra; species Pipra filicauda. The sequence goes on from NW_024103452.1 coordinate 4,388,233, forward strand.
TTCTTTCTACTATATTAATTAATTAAATGCTGGGGTTGTCTTCAGGATGCTCCATATTAATAGATCTGTGGAATTTTATTCATCTGAAACTTCTCCATGTGGAGGAGTTAATTATCTCTACAGAACTGGATTTCTGTGTCTGAATGATTTCCAATTCTGATAAAGTGATTGAAAGAATGGAAAGCTCTTACACCACAGGCTAACAGGTGTGATTCTTGGCACATTGGATGACAACTTAAGGATTTTTTTCCTTGGCTTCACACGAATCAAAAAAGTATGGCCAGGTTTTAAGATTATGCACATGTTGTTAAGATAAGGCTTTTTTAACTGTCCTATTAAGTCCGTTAAAAGCTCAGAAAGTGTGTTTATTACTACAATACTTGAAGTTTTAGTGCTACAACATGAACTGATAACTTTTAAAAGTTTTAAAACTTGCAAAACTGGCCTGTTGTGTTGTATAGAAAGAGGCAGCAGAGTATGCATGAAGTATTTTAATGCTGAGAAGCTGATTACAATATTATCAGTTCTATGTAATATTAATTTTGCCTTGAGTAACAGATCTTTTACAGAGGAAAATCAAAAGAGAAACAGAATGGAAATAAGAAAAAAAATTGAAATAATACTGATGAGTAATATTTTTATGAGAGCTTACAGTGTAAAAATTAACATTCAGAACTTAGAACTGGCAAAGAGTTGATGTAAAGATATTATGCTATTAAGTCAATATTGGTTTATGGTTACAACAAAATAAAGGTGAGAAGAAAATTAGTAGGAAAGTTTTTGATTCAAATTTAGATTCTTTTCAGGCTGAGCAATCTATCTTACTGAATACTGAGTGTGCTGATGGAAAATTACCAAGGTTTTCCTAATATTAATTAGCCTTACTCATTCATATAGTTCATACATAATTAGGTCTTATGGGAGGATCAGAATACGATTTGGAATTACAATATTTCCAGCTTTTAAAATTTTAACATATTTTTCTTAACAATTCCACTTCTGGAATCTTTTAATTCTTCTAAAGATCTGGGTTTTCTATAAAAGTAATAGTTATACCAAACTTTCACAGTGGGAAATATAAGAAGTTCTTTAAATGACCACTTTCACTGCAATGCAAATTTGAAGACTTATAGTAACAAACTGAACTACAAAACTTTGGAGTTTTAGAGAAACTCATGACTCTGAGGGGGATAGCTTTGCATTGAAACAACAGTACCTATTTCTGCATTAATTTAACCAAAAGAATACTGTCAAAGTATCAGAAAATATATCCCGTCATGTAGGGGTGAAAGAAAGATGACGGAGCTCTAACTAATTACAGCTTATGCTGAGAGGTGGTATTAAATAAAGCTCAAATGATCAGGGTTTCAGATTCATTTAGTATGACCATAAGGTTTGGGTAATGTAGAAACCCACCCTTTTCAGTCAAAATCACCTAAAATTGTCGAGGGTACAAAAGTATCCAGAAAAAAATGCAATGAACTTTTAAGAATCTTCAAAAAATATCAGTTCTAAGCCAAGTGAGTGTAAGGATTTGGGATTTTATTATTATTATTATTATTATTATTATTATTGTTATTGTTATTATTACTACTACTACTTTCCAATCTTGTTCAATAATTTCCTTCATATGGACAGTTCTCATGCTTGTATTGCAGCAGAATTCTTTAAAGCTTCCCAATCTTACTGGGAATATATTGTGGTTATCACCAGGGCTGCTGTTTGTTGTGTTTGTGGGAAAAGCTTGTATGTGCCCTTCCATGTCCTACATTCCTGTCGCTGTAAAACTATCATCATTTTCAAATCCTCTGGTAGAGTGTGAGCTCTCTCAGCTGTGGGATTTATTAGGTGTTGTACTTGTGGTGTGTTTATGAGGTGCAGATAATGAACTTGGTGCACTGTAAAATTAAAGAGAGCTCCCATCCAGAAGAACTTTCATCCTGTGCTGCCAATGATATCAGCTGCTATATGTCAATGAGCTTTCAGGTCTTTTCTCATGAACTCATTACAGTCAAGGCACCGAATCACAAGAATAGAACAGTTCTGAGGCTCATTAAAACAGAATGTTTTTATTAATATACCATGAAACTTATAGGGCAAAATAAATTAGAGTGCATTCTATAATTACTAATAATTAAACTGTTTTTCTGAAAGCATTCTAGAGGATACGAACTTTAAGCATAAACTGGAATGTGAAAATGGAGAAGGTATCCTACGTGTATGAAAAGAAAAGGAAATAGAAATGGAAAAGGAGAATTATTAAGGTACCTTCTTTGAGAGTCCAAGAAAAAGAATTAGAAGAAAGTTCAGATGATCAGAAGTGTTCATTGTGTGTTTATGAGCTGGTTTGAAGAGTAATTAAACTAATAAATTTAGTGTGTTAAGAGTAGTTAGATGTTTTTAACCTACAACACTTAGAATTATATCTATGCTTTAATCTCTCTGAAGTTAGGGGTGCCTGAATCCCTGTTTTGGACTAGCTACTGGTATAATTAAAGTATATTTTATTCGTAATTAATGATACTTACAGCATCTCTTCCTTTAATTATGCATTCTTCTGCCTGCTGAGGTGTACTAGGCCAATGGATCTGAGAGGAAAAAAAAGAAAATCATTCAATTGGCAGTCTGATCATGTCAATCCAGCTCTTCCACTATTCTACATGTGAAAGATTTGCAGAACAGAAGTATAAAATCACAGAACAGCCCCAGTTGGAAGGGACCTCAAAAGATCATCTGGTCCAGCCTCTTGTGGGAAAGGGAGCCTAAATGAGATTATCTAGCACTCTGTTTTACACATCTTTTAACCCTCCAGTAACAGAAACTCCACCATGTCCCTGGGGTGGGTTGTTTCAGTGATTGAATGTTCTCACAATAAAAAGTTTCTTTATTATCTGTCGGTGTAACTTGTATCCATTGCCCCTTGTCTTCTCCATGAGGATCCTTTTGAAAGGAGAGCCTCTGTCCTCTCTGAGATGCTGTTTAAATACTTAAGTACTAGAATACTCTGAGGAGTTCCCCCTCAACCTCGACTTCCCCATACAGAAAAGACCTTCAGTCTTTCCTTTGTTGAAACATAACTGTTTTGATTAGGATGGCTCAGGAAACTTAATATCAGTCAACAGAATTTAAAGGAAGTTAATGTATGGAACTTTTAATATAAATTAAGCTTAATTGTCAGTGATTTTCAACATAGAATATTAATTTTGAACTACTGATTTCCTGCTTTAAGTGACACTTAGGAAAGAAAAGGTTTAAAGTGAAGTTAATGAGGGTCAGCAACTAACCCCATTGGGAGTAGCATCAACTCTTCACAGTCGCAGTCACTAGAAGTGAAGCCAAATTACACAAGTGAGATTTTCTTCAGCTACCTACTATATAACATTTATGTTTCATTCCAGATGCATGATTTGTTTGGTTGAAAACAATATTAAACAATGACTGAGCAGACTGGAATGGTTACTTAATTTCTTAGAACATTTAAAAGTGAAAACAAAAACATATGCCCATCAATGATATCAGGCTTGGCTGAAACCAAGTAAATATTAAAAAATTGATGTCATCATTAAGACATTTTTGTCAATAATCCAATCAAAAATATTTTTCTGTATGGAAAACATTTTAAAATTAAGTTATTCTGCTGGGCTTTTTTTCTTCCTTTCTTTTTTTTATAATTGAATTGGGGTTTTGAAATAATTTAATCTGAGAAAATCTGGGGATAAATTATAAGAAAAGTAAATTGCAAGACAAGTGGGGATAAATTATGAATCCTAGATGCCTAGGGCTTGAAAATAGAAGGTCGACTATATGTTATTCTTGCCAGTTTCAACAACCTGTCAGTGTTTAGGTCTCACATCACCTAAATCCTGCAAGGAATCTAAAGTTAATCAGAATACTTGTTTTCAGTCAGATGGTCTTATAATCATATTTTTATGATCAGAAATAATTCTCATCTAGTCTCTGCTTGTTGCTCTGTAGTCTGGGGAGGTACCTGAACTCTGCTGAACTTCCATGAGGACCCTCATCCAATCACCCTGACCAGCTGATTTCTGGTCCATTCAGTGCAAAACTGAGTCCACAGTCATTTACTTTACTCACTGGTCAGGAACTGAATACACAACAGCTTGTCCTTAACCCAAAAACCTAGAAGTTAGGAGATCTCGAGGATCTCCCAAACCTAAAAGTGTGAAGTCACAGCTTTCACTTCACAAAAACATGTTCTAACTAGCAAGCTAAAATGGGGGCTTTTGCCCAGGTGTGGCTGTGGGAACAGGGAAACCACAGAGGGAAAAAAACACTTGACTCTGTAACCTGATATTAAATACACTGTGTATAGGTGATTATTTTTGTATTTGGAGACTGAGTCCCAGTGCTATTGAAAATACTTTGTATGCACATTTTCCACTTAAGACATACTGAATTAAATGCATACACAGAATTGAGAGAAAAAAGCCAAAGAAGTAGCCCAGCACTCTTGATTTGTCTGGAATATTGAAAAGCAGCTGCAGTGCAAGCAACCTGAATTGGGTCCTTGGCACAGAGTAATAGAATAAATCATAATTGTAGAATGGTTTGAGGTGGAAGGGAACCTTAAAGACCAACTAGTGTTACCACCTGCTATAGCCAGGGACATCTTCCACTAGATCGTTACTCAAAGCTCCATCCAGCCTGACCTTGAACACTTCCAGGGATGGGGCATTCACAACCTCTGTGAGTAACCTGTTCAGTGTCTCACCATTCTCATAGTTAAGAATTCCTTCCTTATACCAAATCTAAATCTACAGTCAGTTTAAAACATTTGTCTCTGTCCTGTCACTACAGGCCCTCATTAAGCTCCCTTTACAAATTAAAAGGACACCATAAGCTCTTCCTAGAGCTTTCTCTTCTTCAGGCTTAAAAACCTCTATTCTTTCAGAGAGATGTTCCAGCTCTCTGACTATTTTTGTGGCCCTCATCTGGACCTGCTCTAATAGATTCACACCTTTCTTGCACTGGGAAACTCAGAGCTGGACACTCTACTCCAGGTGGGGTCTCAGAAAGAGGAGTAGAGGGGCAGAATCAGAGGTAATGCAGCAATGTAGGAATTTGTCTTAGATGTTCATATAAAATTATCTACTTCTAAAGGAACTCCATGTTAGTTGCCTGCAGTACATGGGTCTTAATTATGACTTTAATGAGTCTCCTGAAGAAGCTTTTCTATCCAGAAATTATTTCTTAAGACTCATAACTCTTATGAGTCTTAACATAAATAAGCATTAAGATTTTAATCTCTTCCCGAGTATTTTAGAATTGAGACTAAAAAAAATCTCTGCATGTCAGATTTTGCTATCCTATCATTTTTCAAATTGGCATAACATAGTATGTGTTTGCACTGCATGAAAATTCAGATATTAATCAGCTGCAACTGTAACCTTAACCTGCTCTGTATTACTTTGCCTGATATTTATGTTTTAGAGTTATGACAACTACCAGATTTAATTTTGAATTAATTCTGTGCCAGGATTACAATTTTTGGCAAACTGTCAATAACTATTTCTGGGAAATCTCCCTGGGTATATAGACTGGAATAGCACCATGCTACCATACATTTCACTGCAAGCTTCACATAACTATTGGACATAATTTTCCAAAATTTTTCACCCCTTCAGGTGAATTAAATTTTTAAACTGCTTGTTTAGTGATGTTTTCTCATCTTGCACCATAGTATTATCATCCTTGAGACCTGGATGATATAATTTTAACACTGTATTTAAAAGACAGGAAAAAGGTGCTTTTAAATATATTCCTCATGAGAAAAAAATGGAATTATATGTTAGTATAGCTATGGGGAAAACTTTAATTGGAGCTGGAATGTTAATTAGCATCTCCAAACAGCTTCTCTATTCAGACACTAGCCTTAAAAAGCAGGATGGCATCTCCAATGAAAACTAATTTAGAGAAATATGTAAGCTTTATAGCACTTCAGGCCAAAATAGACTACTGTGTGATCTGCTCTGAACTCTAGTATATGACAGAACAATTAAGCAATTCAACCATCCTGTCCCTGATTTAAGTCAATAAATAGTGTTTAATTAACAGATAACTTGTGTTTTGTTAAAGCACAAATTCTGTAAAAATACCTGGTGATGACTGGATTTATCAACAAATACACAGACACCTTCTCTCTTGGGAGGTAATTCCAAGGGATATTCAAATTTACCACTAAATTTTGAGCTTCTTATTTCAGTTTGAGTTTATGCACATTCCTACACAGTATTTAAAGAAGGTATCAGCAAGTCCTCCTCTTGCAGACTTCTTCTGTGTTCTGTGTTCAGTCAGCTCTGGAGTGGAAGTAGATATTCACTATAGGCAGGATCTGTGATGAGGGCTCTATAGTTTATTACAGCAGAGACGTAAGTCCTGATCTGGAGCTCTCTCATAGTAGATGAAAACAGCACATTGAAATCTCCCTACACAAGCCCATTTAAAAAAGTAAGAAGAAAGTTTCTTTTCAGAGTGAAATCTTCATAAGGCCCTTGAAGCAGAAGCTAGAAAGAAAGACTATATGTAAGGAATTTTTAGGCAAATAGGAAGAGCAGTTTATTTTCATTCCAAGTGACGAAAAGTAAGAACAAAGGTCCCCCTTCTCTATGAGCTGTTAGACCAGTGCTGATGAGCCGCTGGCACTCGTTCAATTTTGCTGTTCAACAAAGATCCTCTCTGGCAACGATTACAATGAATTGAAATGCTTTTAAAAACAAATTTGGCACCAGAGAAAGTTCTCTATCAGTCTGTTAGATCACTACAAGCTTTGGATCAAATCCCAAATATGTGTAAGAGTTGATTCCAAAGGTGGTGTCAAAGAGAATGAGCTCTTAGGGAAAGCAAAGGTTACATGGAGTGTGCCTACAAAGCTTAGGCTTTACACAAGGTTTCAAGTACTTATATGGCTCTAATTCTCTGTAAACACTGATATTCACATTTCATATTCTCCTTCATTCTTGCTACTGTTAGTGTGAGGGCACTCTTCATACAGAAATCAGGGCGTCTGTGTAACTGTTTCAAAAACTTATAGTAATATGTGTTAAATACTCTAATTAAGAAAATTATACATCCTTCATCTATTAAATTAAAGGAGAGATACAAAGAGTAAACAAAACACAAGTAGTCAAAAGAAACATAATTTGACAATTAGAGAAGTGAGAGTCTGTCCTTGTCCAAGATGACATGGAAGGTCTGTGCCACAGTTGAGAGCTCAACCTGAATGTCTGGATTTCCCCACCAGTGCAAGAATAACAGTGGTAGTATTTTTCCTTGAAAGTTTTTTTCTGTTTTTTAGGTATCTTTTCTTTAGTGAATATGAAAAGTGGTCAGGATAAAATATGCCTAAAATAATTAGGTAGGTATATATGTAAACAGTTACAGCAACAGCTTACATGAAAAAGCTATAACCTGTGCTTCAGAGTGCTGCCTTGTATTGGAAACCTGAGGAGAATTGAACCTTAAAAAAACATGTAACCTATTAAATGCAGATTTATAGGATACATACCTCATACGCATCACAAGTTTTTTTGGAATTGTTGGATTACTTTGGCAGTCAACAGGTCTCATTGCAAAAGCATTTTATGTCCATTCAGCATTTTGTTGTTTTTCTTTGGTATAACTTCTGCTATGATGGCTAGAATTGAATTATTTGGTTGTTTTATAGCAGAAGGCATAAATCTCTAATTGGGAATGGATTTCATTTTGGTTTTTAGAAAGCATACTCATATTCCAAGTTGTGGAGAAAGGGATGGTCAATGAATTAAAAGACATTAAATCTTTTCTAGAACACAGAAGATGAAGATATATATGAATCTGTCCAAAAACTGCCAACTTTATGAAACATCTCTTTTGCAGCTAGTGACTCATCCTGGCTACCAGAGAGAATAAAACACAGGAACTTGCCTGCACTCATGTACTTTCACTGGATTATAACTGCTGTTTTAGATTAATTAAACTAAAGTCTTCAGTCTGAAAAGAAAGGTCAAAGACTAACCAACACACAGTTAAAAATAGATTAATTAAAAACTTTGGTAATAATTCCTCTCAATTCCAGGAACTTTCCCCAACATATCTCAGTAATTAAGCTTTCCTATAACAGAAATGTCTCATTCCACACTTCTACTGATAGTGCTGTAGGACAATCACGTTTTCCCTAGCTATCCTTGAATGAGATCTGCACTCAGGGAACATTGGGAAAAGAGAAAAAGACCATGACATTTGTATCCAAGGGAGCTAGGTCCCAGTGAGGTCATGTTTCCAAACATACCAGACCAAGTTTCATTTATTCCGGTTTCTCATCTTTTGCACTTTATAAAATCAGGCAAGAAGAGCTTTCATCAATTTGTCATACTCTCTATACAGGTCTCCTGACAGAGAATATGGTTTCAGAGTAAATAGTTGATATTTCACCACAAAACAAGAAGAAGGAGAGCAATGAACTTCAAGTGTGTCCAGATGCGACAATAGTGGTTGGACAGAAGTGTGAGATGCTCTATCCTGTCATCTTTCCTCACAGATTTACTACCAAATGGGGAAGAAGAGAGGGGGAAAAACCCCCTTATTTTATAGAAACAACTGCTTTCTAAAGGTTTTCATATCCCCGAGCTCTAATATCTTGTCACAGAATATTAATAATTTGTATCAAGTGGAAAAGGAGTTAACTCATATCTCACTGTCAAGGAACAAAGCTCCGTATGTAACACTGCTCTCTGAGGAGTTAAATTACCATTTTTCTTTAAATGTAGATAAATTCTCAAATGGTCTCCCTGAATACCTTGATGTCCTCATATCTAAGACTAACATTCTCAAATGTTTATACAAGAGTAAAGCATATTATATCAGTTCACAATAGTGGAACATGCTAATTATGCTTGGAGATAAGCAAGGTTGCTTGTGGTAGAGTTGGCCAGAGTGCTGGCATGAGAATAGTGATATTCAGTTGAAACAAGGGGGCAGAAAGAAAAGAATCATCAGATATCAGTGCAGCATAAACATCAAGAAAAATATTTCTCCAGAGGAGTTTTATTTTAATCACTTTTTTGTGCTTTTGTTAATTTGAAAATAAATGAAAATGTATCAAAACACATTGGGAAAATTTAAATGAGTAGATGAAGAAAAGACCGAAATATTTCAAGAGATCCTTTATTCACAGTCAAGATGGTTGAGGCAGGAACAATGCTCCTGCCAGCTTCCTCTGCTACTGTATGTTTCCAATCCTAGCTTTTGAGGGCAGAAGTAAGGAAGCCAAGGCTCACATCAGCTCAGACTCCAGCCTCCCCACTTCAGTTGTCAGTTTGCCAGTCAGTTGTGGTTTCTACGATGTACTGAGCTCTCTGGTAGGATTATGACTTAAACCACCTTTCTCCCACAGACCACTGAGTTGGCTTCAAATGCCACTTTCACTCACTACTTAATAGCACTTCTGGCTCAAACCAAGGCAAAATCCAGTTTCTAAAGACTAAAAAATAGCTGCATGGTTTATGCTGCTGCTGAAAACTTCTTATAGTTTGCATGCTAATTTTTTTTTCCTGAACATTTTCTCTTCTTCTGTGATAACTTCCTAAAAAATACCAGGGAGATTTTATTCCTTGATAATATAGCAGAGATACAGAAATCAGATGCCTACAAATGTGAGACGCTCTAAACATCCATAATCATGCTGAAATTCAGTGACATACAGCTATATGACCCCCAAATCTCTTCACCTAGGATGAGCCTTATGGGTTATTATTGGGGAAAAAATATTTCTTAAATACAACATGACCTTTAAGTTCGTGCACAAAACATCTACAAAAACTCCATTACCTCATTTCCAGTCATGCAAACTCTGATGTTCTGTGCTACACATTATGACATGAAGTGACTGAAATACATAGCTTTTTACTCCACCTCTCGGTAGTTGTCGCTGATTCGATCCAAACTGAGGGAATACAAGAGGTCTCTTCCTCCCACGAACAGTCGCTCTTGATACTCATCCAGCAGCATTACATGAAGACCAAGATATCCAAATGGGCTACGAAAGACTGACGTCCTGTTTAAATCCCAGAGCTCTGCAATACAATCAGAGTGTGCGTGATAAATACCAAACAGCTTAGCTTGCATGGCTTCATTTTCATATCCTCCTAGGGAACTGGACAAGAAGTTGTGGGACATTAAAATGCTAATCGTATAATCTTTGAGCAAGAAAAGAGACACAAGACACCTGGGAACAATTTTCAAAATAAGCCAGTTCTCCAGGAGGTTTGTGTATGAGTCTTTGCATCATAATCTTTATGCTTATAATATCATGAGATAAGGAGGGATGAAAATCGGTTTTATCCTAGACATTTTCTGAAAAGGAAAAAGTACTGTAAATGGGGAAAAAAAGAATGAATTGACAGGAATTAAAAGAAAATTACTGGAAAATGTCTCCTTGTCTTTCTCTCAGGCATATCAAAGTACAGATTTTCACTTATGCACATTTTTTTCTTGGATTTGTTTTTTGGGAAGGATGATGTTGCTTATTTTAAGTCCAGCACTGTCTTCACTCAGATCACTTAAAATATTGCCTCTAAATTCAGTGAGAACAGTATGAAATCTGTGAAATGCAAATTAATAATTTTCCAATACTGATTTTGTCAAGAAATGTGCTGACCTGATATGGGAAGTTGGAGCTTAGCTGTACATGATCCAGGCTAAAGTCAGTTCCACAGAGAAAAGGAAATTCATCCTGGGTAATGTTGCAGAAACTTGGAATCAGGCCTCAGGAAAGAAAGAAAGAGGCAAGCACGGGGATCTTTCTGCACTCTGTGGTGCAGAGCACAGCCTGGCTTGCAGTAGGTCAGAGATACTGAAAAACATTTTGCTGTTTGAAAGCCTCAAAAGGAGTCAGGACAGAGTGTCCTAGGTCTGCCTCCAAAACAGTAGAGCTGTTTGACTGAGGGACTGAGGGAAAGGAACTATGTTCTTAAGTCTGTACTGTGGCAATCTGTTTTAGTTTGAAGAAATCAACCTTGATAAAAAAAAATTAGATATGCTTATCCGCACAGCTATCCATAAATCTAACTTTTTCACTTGTTTGGATTTGTTTAGAGACCACAGCTGATGTTCTGCAGGAGGACTAGCCCAACATGTGAGAGAAATTCCCCCCACAAATCTACCACTATGACATCCACTTGGGATGACGTATGCCATCCATATATGCTGTGATTTTCAGAAACTGATGGGCATATTTAACCTGAGAATTCAGCTTCATAAGGTAGGCTAGCATTAAACCACCAAAATTCATAATCATGATTAAGAAATTTTTTTGTGTTCCCCCAGAAAAAGATATTTCACACCAATGTGATTTGAATTCTATATTTGAATTTGAATTTACCTTGCCCACAAAAAGATTAGCTTGATCAATATGCTTAATGATATACCTTACGTGCATCCAAAACTATGGAAAAGAAATTTAACATTCAATAAGGATATTAATTTAATCCAACAGATTGACACAATTTCTTTTCATTATAAATTATTAAGTATATTACGTGTGTGATGATAAGTGAATTTAGTAATTGGATAAATTACTAAATAATTTATGTTTTATACCTCCATTTATTCAGTAAGTTTATTTCAGGTCAACAGAGGCTAAAAGTAACTACTTTCTGAAACCTATTTCCCTAGAGGATAAAATTTACATCAAAGGAGTCAAACTGAAAATTCAGCCTCACAACTGATGTCTTTTCCGAGTGATCTTCAAACAGAATCTATTGAATAGTTGTACCTGTGTGTGATCAGCCTCATTTAACAAGTGGAAAAACCAAGTTACAGAGAGGAACATCATGATGAGCAGAACAAGAGACTTTTTTGTCTAAGCATTGCATACTGACCAGTGGATAGACACACATTTTTTGACAGTGATACACTCAGCACACAGCTGCACAGCAATGTGGAAATGGCACTTTCAAAGCTTGCTCTCGCCAAGCAAATGAGCAGATTGCTGTTCTGGAAGAACATTGCTTGTTTCTGAACAGATTAGAAATGGAATGAAAGCAGAGCTAGAAATACTCTTTTGGTCCTAAATAAAGCCACTTTTTATTTGAAAGAATATGAAACATTCAATATATTTAATTTTCAAGTCAGTCTTGCAGTGAAAAGAATTGCATTTTAAATTCTAGTTATATACAAGCCACAAAAGGATACTGTGGTAGTTTCCCCTGATTTATTTCCATGTTGTCCCGAAGGCAAATTGTTTGTAAATGAGACAGTATTTCTTTACATAGATCAGAGATATGACTCACGTGTTCTCCATGAGAGCACAAGGAACAATGAACAGTCCTCTACTCGATCACATAAATTGGTAACTACTCATATAAGACTCAGTCCTGCAAAGCACACCTGCAAATCTTATTGTCTTAAATGAAAGTTAAGAATATTAAACACCTTTCAAGATCAAACTTGTAAAAAGAGATATTTGTAGAACCACCTCCAGCAAACTATACAGACATGGTTTTGCCGTGGGGCTAGAGACAAGAGCAGAAGTGAACCTGACATCTGGAAGTGCTGGAAAACAACAAGCAGTGGGACCTGTAGAGTCCTTTTGTACTGAAACTCAAATGTAGCAATATTCTGTAACTACTACCTTTGAAAGGTAGTAGAATTGCCATACATTGTAGGATATCTGAGATGTTGGATAAAGCAGGTAAATAGAATGCAGCACTTCCTGAGTAGCTGGAGAATGGGTGGGATATCTGGGAGTCTAAAGGTACTGGAAGCCTGTCATTTCTAGGCAAGTGAATCTCACCATGATGACTGGATGGAAATGATACAGGTTTTGAGGCAGTAGAACATCATTCATGTAGTGCTGTGACCAATCAGCAAAGATGATGGGCTTCCATGTAGCACTGCAGAAATGCAGCTGTACTGTTCCAGACTTGAGCTGCTGCAGCCACACATGTGCACATCCTTCATGCTCATACAGTGAATTGTTAGTTCATAGAATCACCGAATGGTTTGGGTTGGAAGGGACATTAAAGATCACCTGGTTCCAAACCCCTTGATATGGGCTGAGACACATTCCACTCGACCAGCTTTGGATCAAAACCCCATCTAACCTGGCCTTCCAGAGATCAGCACCCACAGCTTATCTGGGAAACATGTACCAGTGTCTCACAACCCTCACAGTAAAGAATTTCTTTCTAACATCTCATCTAAACCTACTCTCTCTTAGTTTAGAACCATTACCCCTTATTCTATCGCTCCATACCCTTTTTAAAAGTTCCTCTCCAGCTCTCCTGTAGTCCCTATAGATACTGAAAGGTCTTACGAGTTCTCCCAAAGCCTTTACTTCTCAGGCTGGACAACTCCAGCTCTCTCAGCCTGTCTTCATAGGAGTGGTGCTCCAGTCCTCTGATCATCTTTGTCGCCTCCTCTGGACTTGCTCCAACAGGTCCACATCCTTCTTATGTGGGGGACCCCAGAGTTGGACACATGGATCACTGCACTTTGCAGTGTTGAGTTGTCCTTGGTCATTGAAATCACACCACAACTGGGAGTGAGGCACTTCAAATCAAAGCTTAAAGCAACTGTCTCCAAAATCTACCTTTAGTTACCTTATGTTCACAAGGGTCACCTTGTAAATATAGATTCCCTTAGATGTCAAGAATTATTCTCCTAGCCTTGATTACACCCTTAATTTAAAAAAAAAAAAAAATCCACATCTAGCTCATGTCTAGACTTGAGTATAACCCAAAAAGAAGTTGTTCCTCTACCAAACACTAGGATTTAATAGCTATATTTATTCTGGGCACATCTAGCACTGTTACAAGGTCAGGTGCAACTCCAATTTTCTTAGAGAATCTGGCCAGAGAAAAAACAGTGCTGCCTAACATTTTTAAAATATTCTAGAGGCTAAATCGGTCACCTGAGAAATAGCAGACATGAGTTCAATTTCCTTTTCTAAATGGATTGAAACTCAGATCTTTCTCCTTCCATAAAGAACCCTAATCACAAGGTATTAGCTACTAGATTGGTGGGGAAAGATGGATGCTTTCTCCATTTCCCGTTGAAGCTGTGCAACAAAAGACTCAAGCTTCAGAAAGAGTGAACAAGAAGTAACACTCTAATTTAGTAGTTAAATTGCTTTTCTGGGAAAGAAGTTCTGGCCCTGCTGCTCAAGATAGTCTACACATTTTATATTAAACAGTTAGTGAATAAACTATATAAATTGTTCCAGCACACGGACTACAAATCCTCAGCTTCTCCCTCACATGGGAGTGACTAAGGATTTCAGCTGAGTAGAACCCTTTCTTTTACTGAGTTTCTATAGATTTCTGTGACCAAAAAAAAAAAGAGTCTTTTTTTCTATAAAGATCTTGTGTAAAGAAATAAAAAGCCAGAGAAAAAGAAGCTGAATTATTCAGGGGAAACATATTGCTATTGCTCAACACACAGGACAAAAGAGAAAAGACCTTTCCTACTCTTAGTAAACACAAATCTTCTGGAGTACTGATCCATAAATTTCACAAAATGTTATCTTTCTTACTGCAGTGTTTTGCCATTTTAATCTAAAGACTCAAGACCATAACTAAATCCACACCATTACAGCACAAACTACAAAGTATTTTACTCAACAAAAGAAAGACTGCTTCAATATTTACATACTCCTATATGGCACTTCACTTACCTGTGAAAGCCTTAAAGCAAGTCTGGGCTGCTAAATTACATTTCATAAGAGAAAAAAATCTCACTTGCTCTTTTAAATGCTGAGAACAAACCCTCAGGTTTACTGTCTGTCTGCCAGAGCTTTCTGGCAAATATTCAGACTGATCTTGCTTACCACACTTTCTCTTGCAAGCACATCTACTTTGGTGAACATATTCATACTGTATCCTCTCTGACAAGATGGATTCCATTATACATTTGTCTAACAATGTTAATTACATTCATAAAAGCTGATTTCTTGAATGTTTTAATGGTCAGTATGTAATTCTAACTTCTAAGATTATTTTATAACAGCCATTTCTTCTATTAGGAAAAAAATGAAGTCACCCTTTTGTTATGTTATTTCAATATTTTTAAAATATAAATGACTGATAACTTGAATATACTTAGAACATTAAATGCCTAAACCTTCCTGCTGCTCCACAGCAACCAGAGTATAGTGACATTTCATTTATAACAGGTTCTCAGAATTCAAGCTTGTAGTGAGTAAGATATAACTTTGGACATTGAATATAGACAAATATCACTGCAAATTTTTTTAATCTTTTTTTTTCTCAGGGAGTGACAGAACTGCTGTTGCTCTGCTCTGTTTTTCATAGCATTACAACATCACAACTGTGCAAGTCTATTACTCTTGCCCTTTTTTGCCCTCATAAAAATCTTTGGTTCCCCTTTTAAATTCTTCAGAAATATAGTCTCACCTCCCACACTACTTCATGCTGCAGATCATTCTTCCAACAAAGATGTTTTCCAGATGCAGGACACTGACAAATGAGTCCACATAAGGTGGACGTCTCAGTGCTGCCTTACAGGAAGAGTTAACAACTGGGGTTGCCTTCTGTCCCAATCAATAATGTAAAATTTAGGTAATGAATGATGTCTTATGTTTCAAATTATATACCAAGTCCTGGAATATAGATTCTACAGTGGAACAAGTTTTACAAGAATTTTGTAAACCTTACGTAATTTTAATTAATTTAGCTTTTTGCTATATTGCTGACAAGTGATAACAAAATCTGCTTACATGTGACAAAAAAGAGACAGAAATAAAAAGGAGGAAAAACCAAAAAGAGACATAGGGAAGAGCCTGAAATATCAGCAACACAGTTTATGAACTACAGATTAATCATAAGATCAGGCAATATAAGCATCCTTCAGTTTTAAACCACCATTACTTTAAGGTAAATATCTATTCAAGGGTACTCTAAAGAGTCATCCATCACAAGGACAAATATATAAACTTACAAGTGGTTGAATCTTTCTGACAAGGTTAAGACCTCTAACTGGCAGTATTCTGTATAAAATTAGTAACAGGAGGCAGAAGATTTCTTCCCTGGGAAAAAAAAATATTAGAGACTAAAACTCGCTCAAAAAAAGCTACATTGATGAATATGAGATTAGCAACTTTTACTTTCCTGTGTTCACAGTCCTCAGTCAACTATATTGCTGTAAAAATAATTATAGAATCATGATAGTGTTGTCAGGTAATGGAAAGATACATTAAGTCAGGTGAAACAGTGAGGAACTGAACTGGTTGACCATTAGAAAAGGAGGCAGTGTAAACTGGCCAGAGGTGGCTGAAGTAAATCGTGTTGCATGAAATTTCCTAGCAAAATCAGAGGCAAGAACTTTAAAAGCAGAGTCAATTGTAAACAATAAACTAACTAAAAAATCTTGGTAGTTCGAATGCTGGAAGATACCACCATAATTTTAAAACACAGTTCTTAAGATTCTCTAGTGTTTTATTGGGGAACATGAAGCAGTAGGACATAAACTTAAAAGGCTGTGAGGGTGACTGAAGTATGAACTTTCGCTGCTTGAGGTTTTATCTGTGTGGCTGCCAGGCAGATGCAGAAACTTGGCAGGGTAGGAAACAGAAAGCAAAGTCTAGCAAAGACAAGAAAAAACTCATTAGTCCATAACAACTCTCACATGATTCAACCTCTGCTCTTAACAGCAGGTGAGTTTGGCTGTCTAGCTTTATTTGGAGAAATGTAATTGGCTTCATGAAGGGAGATGGTGCAGCAAAGCCCATGAATAATTTTGTTTATTTGGTTCTCTTCCTCTAAATGTGTGGATCTAGTGATGAAGTTTAAATCATAGTAAAAACTTCAAAGATCTTTCCCTGTCAGTCTGTCCAAGCTACAGAGGCAAAACTTTCTGAACTTAAAAGGTATGGTTTGGGGAGAAAACAATAATTTCAATCTGCATGCAAGATGAAATAATCTTCTGCCTCTTTTTTTTTTAAGAATATTGGAAAAACCTAAAACCTAAAACTGGAAAATATACTGAATCTTAGGAAAGGTTTTTGTTTCCTCTAATTCTACTAAGCTTATGGCAGGAAAAATCCATGTAACTTGGAAGGATTTAACACAACTAATCATGATAGCTCATGTTCTAATACTTGATATTTCCATTTCAAATTATTAAATGTTACACACTCACTGTGACATACATATACCTTGTCACATCTAGCAAAGATTTAGTTTTTCTTCCCTAATGGCAAAATAGCACATTCAGTTAGTAGCACTATAAATGATTTGGTTTTAGTCACCAAACAACAGAAATATGACTTTACAAAACATTCAGGGTTTATAGCATTAATATAATACATATTAGTAAAAAAGGAAACTATATGCTTACACAGTATTTAATAATGTTTCTAGCTCTTGCTGGAAACTTCTACAGTGTACATCAGTTTAAAAATAATCACACACCATCTTCATACAAGCTGAGCTTAGGGCAATTTTAGGATACATTTCTAGAATTACATGCTGATGCAATAAAAAATATCTGATATTCAATTTAATATTACTAATGCTTGAAAAGAAATTAAATGCAGTGTAATAAAATCCTGGTATTTTTGGTATTTAATCATACCTATCTAGAAATTATGGACTATTTATAGACTTAGAAGAAAGTCTTAGAAGAAAACCCCTTTGTAAATCAACTGAAAGCAGTTACAGAACCCGCTTACCAGTCGTGTATGTTGAAGTGCTATTTGTTTTCAAACACTGAGACATGGGATCCTACCAATTTCTGAGTCTTACTGATTTTCATTACAGCAGTAGGATACTGTAGTTTCTAATAGAAGGCTTAATCCAGAGCCCATCTACCATTTTTCCCAGTTGAGTTCATTAACTTTGAGCTAGGTAATCACACCAGTATAGATTAAATAGATGTGAAACAGTAAATGAAAAATAGTTTTCCTTCTGTATTTTTATCTGAACCTGAGAAACAACAGAGAATAAACTCAGAATAAGAAGAAATCTTCATAATTTAAATGTGAAACTTTTCTATAAATGATAGCATCTTCTATTCATTATGCTTTTAATGATAGTATTTAATATTCAACAATAATAATTTCAAATATTTTAAATTAAGTTTACTTTATCTATTCCATATCTATTTCCAGTTAGCTGGCTATTGCTTGCAGAGTGATGATTGTGATAGAAAATATCAAAACATATTAATTGCTTGTGCACAATGACATAATACAGTGGCTCTTATAAGTCTCCAGGTCTCAGTGACCAATATTAAACGAGCATAATGGCTTAAGGGTCCTTTATTTTTAGTAAAATATGTTAGGAGGTGATAATAAATTATAATGATGTGATTAATAAATATTTTTATCAATGTTATAATTTTTTTTCAAAAGGTAGACTGCATGATAGAAAGCTTCAGAAATGTGCTTTTCTATTAAAACATTCCAGTAGAAATATAAATTGGAAATTTTTACTATGAAATTATTCCAGTCTAAGGATGACACAAGCATTCATGGAATATTCTTTGTGAACATTATCCACTTCATCCAATGTACCTCTAAGGAAGTAAGCATAGAAAGAAATGAATGTCCTTTTAAAATTATACTCCCAGAAGATGTTTTACATTATGTTTAATATCTTAATAGTGTTAACAAGTGAAAGAATCGATTTATAAAACTTGAGTTTTAGAAGATACATATGGTTCAAATAATCACAGACTTCTGATGAAACACAGACAGTCCAGTCTCTTGAGAACCTGATTTATTAAGGTGTACCAGTTACTATATGCTTATTACCACGCCAGTCTGGAAAGAGTAGAATTCTTCCTATGGAGAGACCCAGTGTTTTGACAGAAAGAGAATCTGGTGCTTTCATTTAAAATGAAGATGCCAAAAGTCAGGGGTTTATGCTGTTCAAAATGACTGTTAAATTGAATTTCCCTTGTAAAAGATGGATAAAAATGAGCTATCTCATGTGACTTTCAGCGGCATATGCTCTTGGGCAGGATGGCATGTGATTGACAGCGTGTGTAAGGCTATCAGGAATCATCAACATGATAAAAACCAGAATGGAGGAGAAAGGAGGCATTTTAAGAAAAGCACAAAGCAGAGGGAAAAATGGAAAGGCACAAGGCAGAGGGAAATGGAAATAACTAAAAAGATGAAAGGAAACTTTCAAGGTTTTGTTTGTTTTTTTTTTCCTGCCAAATAAATTACTCACAGCATATGCAGAGTTTGAGATAATATTCCATAGGTGAGTTTAGAAAGATTTGCTACACCTCACACACTGAAATAAACTCAATTCGTACTGAGCATAAGAAGTCTAAATACAGCAGTGAATAGATTTATATAGAAATTAATACATTATTAGTCCACAGTCTGTTCTCTTTACTTCACCCTAATAGCTTCTCTGGAAGGATTTAACTCAGAGAAAGGAGGTGCATTCTGCTGCTACATCAGTGTCTTTGGAAGACCTACCTCATTTGAGTTACCTACCACTAATGCATCCATGATTTGATCCTACTTTTCCTAATACATCTCAAATATTTTTAAATATTAATGAAAACTGAATACATCAAAGCTCTGTTTGTTGGCTTTATTTTAATTATGCTATTTTTTTTGTTGTTATGACACAGAACTTTATGAAAGAATTCAAACTCTTATATTACAGGTGGGATATGCCATATTCAGCTTTTGTTTTGTTCAAAGTCAGGTATCTAGTTTAAGGTATTTATCAAGTTGTTTTTTATCAAAAGAAAAGAAAGAGACATTCTCAAGTGCCACTTTAAAATTTCTTTATAAATGCATCCAAACAAATATAATCTGAAAGTAGGAATTTCTATACTCCAAATTTTAAGGAAGTCATCTAAGTTTTAGATACATAATGAGACATAGATGAATAACACTCCAAAATACATTCTAAAAATAAAAAAACGTTCTATTTTATAATTTTTTTTCAATTTTAATCACTGCAATGATGGGCTACACACAGAAATAGCTGTGTAGGATCTTTATTGTCTCTACTGTTTCTCCTCTAGTATACCTAATTATCTGTAAAATGCTGGTTAAGTTAAATGCCTTGGAAGAAAGAGAATGAAAAAAAGCTTTATTTGAATAACTTGAGACATATTTGAAGCCTTTCAGAATCAGTAATGCTTTGCAAATATTAACAGTCAAAACATGCTTCTGCCATTTGACTTTAAGCTGGTAGAACTCAACATAGTTGATCTTAAGTAGTGTAACTAGAGAATAAAAGTCAATAATAGGCAGCTATTAGTGGTCACATAACTATTATGAATTGTATTATGAACTGTTACATTTGTTTCTGACAGATATTGCAAGTTAGAGAAAAGCCCTAGTGCTTGTTTGGAAGTTTATTGTACTTTGACATAAACATTATTTTTTCTCATGTCCTAAATCTTTCAGATGCTTTTAGAAAAATACACAACACTAATGAAAGACCTGTTAGATTGCAGAGAAATCTACATGTGGAGGGGAGAAATAATATCCTGAAATTACAAGTATCATTTTAATATCCTCATTTGGCCTGATGGTAACCATAAAAAAACTGCAAAAACCTTTCTCCCTTCAAAATGGAACAACATCTCAATACAGCTCTGTCCTGATTCATTTTGCATTGTATATAAAACTACCATACATTTATGGGGGGTTCCTCCATTAGTTCTTTCTTCACTGTATATTTAGAAATTCACCTTCATCTTGATGCTTGGTTTATCATTGATGTTTAACTTCAGATGTCTTGTGGTCAACCTGTCTTTTCTTCTTATAGTTGACTGATTTGACAGCAGGTAGAACATGAGATAATTTCATTAATGTCTTTTATTTCTCACAGAGGCTACTGATGTTTAAAATTACGGAGATACCATGAAAATGAAGGATTCATTTTTGTAGACTAGAATGTTGTGTAGAAGTCCATAAAGATCTAGGGATTTGATCATAGATTCAGAGAGAGTTTAGGGTTGGAAAGGTCATTCGAGTTTAAAAGATCATCAAGTGTTATTCCCTACCATAGCCACGGAATATTTCCCTATAACAGATTGTTCTAAGCCCCACCTAGCCTGGCCTAGAACACTTCCAGGGTTGGGGCATCCACAACTTCTCTAGGCAAACTGTTCTGGTGTCTCATCATCTTTACAGTAAAAACTTCCTCTTAAAATCCAATCTAAACCTACTCTCAGTTTAAAATAATTATTCCTTGTCATATCATTACAGATTGTGATAAAAAAATCTTTCTCCATGTTTCTTATAAACCCCCTTTATATATGAAAGGCTTCATTCAAAAAGCTTTCTTCAGAGGCTTCTCTTCTCCAGGCTTCTCTTCTCCAGGCTGAACAGCCCCAACTCTTTCATCCTGTCTTCACTGAAGAGATGCTCCAGCTCCCTGGTTATTTTTATGGTCCTTCTCTGGACCCACTCTAACAAGTCCAAGTCTTTCTTGTCTTGGGACCCCCAGCAGCACTCCAGGCAAGGTCTCATGAGAACAAAGAAGACGGGAAGAATCACCTCCCTTGACCTGCTGGCTGTGCTTCTCTTCATGCAGCCCAGGACCTGAGAGACTTTCTGGGCTTCAAGTGCACATTGCTGGCTCATGTCTAATTTTTCATCCACAAACATCCCCAATGCCAAGTCTTTCTCAGCAGGACTGCTCTCAGTTTGTTATCCCTCAGTCTCTGCTGATTCTGGGGCTTGCCCTGACCCAGGTAGAGGACTTTGAACCTGGTCTTGTAGATATTCATGAGCTTCTCGCGGGCCTGCTACTCCAACCTGTGAAGGTCCCACTGGATGGCATCCCTTCCTTCCCTCATGTGTATCAGCTGCACCACTCAGCTTGGTGGCATCTGCAACCTTTCTGAGGGTGCACTCAAATCCCTATATATGTTGCTGTTAAAGATATTAAATAGAACTAGTCCCAGTACATATCCTTGAGGAACACCACTCGTTACTAGATTACATACTGCTCAGCACTTCAGAAATATACAGCCCTGGACAATTGTTTTCTCTAGGAATTTGCAATCTAAGTGGAAGGCACAGTCAAAAAAAAAAAAAAAAAAAAAGGCAAAATTAAAGAATTCCTTCCAATTATGAGGATGGGGAAATGAGAAAATAATACTTTCAGTTTCCATAAAATTCTCCAGGGTTTGGATTTAGCTCCACACGATTTGGAATGATAACTCAGCAAGTCTGCATTAAACTGTTGGACACTTCATATTTTGAATGCAAGTACAATGGATGACTCACAAGGCTACTATCCTGAGAATTTACCCTCAGAAAAAAGGGAGCAGAACCCACAGAAGGTATTGGAACTGGGAGAGAACATTTTTCTGGGGCCGAAAGAATTTTTAAAGATTTTGAAAAATGTTGTCATCATAAACTGGAATTCAAATGTCAAATACAGAACATTTTCAAATATTTAAAACCCCTGTTATTTTCAAGTGGATGGAAGTGTTTGGGTAATCTTACATATTTTAATTTGATTAATGTATTCTTATCTTTTTATCTTTTTACAAAAATGGAATCAATGGGAAAAAAAAAATTCCATGATTTCATAATGCATCCTAGAGGAAAAAAAAATCCAAAATCAAAAACCAAAACCAAAACCAGGATCTGTATGGCCAGGAAAGAACTCCTGCACACTTTTAAAACACCTACTGTTTTACCTTCTATTAAAAAACCCTGTAGTCTTTAATAAAATTCAGCTACCTCTAAAAGCAGAAGGACTTTTGAAAAAGCTATTATGGATTTTTCACAGTAGTGTGTAGAGATGGAAAGATATAGAGAAAAGAAGACATGTACAATGCAACACTTAAAATCCTTTACAGGATTATGATACAATTTCTAAATATTAACTTTTGAGACATGCATGGTACTTCCAAAATTATCTTCACTATAAATACAAAAAATTTGAAGATATTATATTAGAACAATAGATACCAAGTATCATATACTCAATCTGACAGCAATGGGTTTGCTTATAATATAATAGAAACAGAAATTTATATTCTGCACATTATTTATGAGCATGAGATTATCTGAGGACAAGTTAATTTTACAATACATACTGCATATCGCACTAGTATTTATCCATCAGGATACAATTCTCCATGCCTGATAGTAGGGAAAATATGTAAAAAGAACATAATGAACTGTACAAAATAGCTTGTCACAGAATATTATATCTATCAAACTGTCAGAAGTAAGTACACTTAGGAATGAATAGGTCCACAGCATGTATTATTTAACTGAGAGCTATTTAATTGTTTATATTATATTTCATTAATACTTTAGAGGAAAATGTTACATTTAAGTAGTTCTGCCACTTATATATGCTTAACTGAAGTTCAAGGGAATTTTATCTCTTTAAGAATTAAAGAATTGGGAATATTTTATTCTATTCTGACCCTGGTAGGATATTACAGAATAGTGTCTGATCTGAAGGCAGTGAGACAGCTTTCTTTACAGAGAAAAATAAAAAGGAGGAAAAAGCATTAGAAAATACTCATATGTGTAAGTGTAAATGCAATATATCTTGTTTGTTTATACCAGCTTTAGTCACATAAACAGCTTCTGATTTCAACAGGCTCTCTGGCAGAGGGATGTATTTCTCCATTGAAGAGTTGCATTAACAGCTCTAAGTACCAGTGGATGGTAGTCACTGAGGGACCACACGGACCATGATGTGTGTTATATCACAAGAAAACAAAAAAAAAGAGCAGTCTTTATTGTATCTTTTGGAATTTCATTTACTTGTTCAAATTGGGTGTACAATAAGGACAAAACATTCTCTACCCATTTTCCACTGTTGGAAACAACAGAAAATTAAGTTGTTAAACCACAGCACAGTTGCATATACTTATTTTTGAAACAGAAGAAAAGGGAAAAGTAAACAGCAAATACTGCAAGGACAAGATGAGAAATTGTGTTGGGTCGTTTAGCAATAAGGATACAAAGAGTGTGAAAGTCAGTTTTATTAGTTTCAGAAGAATCTGCAAAGGCAAGCAGTAGAACTGCTAGTAAACGAGCCAATTAGAAAAAGGGGGAAGCATTTGGCAATCTATTCTAGTTAACAGCCATGCACTAGTGGAAAAAGGATTAGCTTTCTTCCAGGTTATTTCCCCACCTCCATTTTCCATAACACAATTTAAACTGAAGAACAAATTTTTCTATATGCACAGGATATTGACACTACATCATTAGTTGGATGTGTCACCTTTCTTAGTAAAATATTTCTGTGTAACAATAAGATAAAAGAAGAAAATTTACATCCATCTCCTTGGAAGTACAGACATCCAAGGAAAATATTCTGTGACCCACAGAATGTGTGTTTGTGTGCATGTATGTTTATATGTAAATATAAAATGTTATTTCACAGAGGGGTCTCATTTTATAAGCAAGGCTGCTCAGCATCTCAATCTATTCTAATAAAGGTTGCAAATACGATAGCTATAATGAAGATCTATATTTTCAAAAGACACCTCAACTTTTTTTTTCCTGTTTCAACTTCCTTATTTTTTCCTCCTTTTAAAACTAGTACACCAGTACAAAAATAAAGATCAGAGCTATTTTATACCTACACATTTCCTATACAAGTCTAGCCTGGCGCTGCTATTAATGCCATTTGGGAGTAACTATTTTCTCTGCTATCAGTTCTTTTGTCTGTGTCCATCATCATTATCTGAATAGCTTTAAAAATGCTAAATAGTTATTGGAAACGATTACTTTTTCTTCCCTACAGAATTTAGCATGTTGGTAATTCATAGGTCAGATAGTGAGTGGAATTTGCACTGCTTTCTTTCTTGCTCTCTTTAGAAGAGTTATAATGATCAGAAGATAGGTCCTTTAGAAGAATTTATTTCTGTGTATCTGTTGGTGATTTACTGTGATAAGGATCTACATGTGCTGTTGTAGTAGGACAGCAATATAAATTCTGTCTGTGCTGAAAACTAGAAGCCATGGTGTTTGCATTATGTTCCACTAAGTCCAACCGCCCCTGTTCTTGCATTTATACCAAAAATATAAGCATCAGCACCTTAACACAAATTATGTGTCTTGAAATACCATCCTCTGCTTCAAGTCAGTTGTAGTAAAGACACCTAAGGAATCCCCTAATATTAAATATTTACCTCCTTTTTTTCAGAGAGCTTTAAATGAGAAAAAACAAGTAGAGCAAGTCTCCAGAATATTACTGTAAACAGTCAAAAGGTTTATTATGCAAGAGTTCTAGGAAATTTGGATTCATTTATGCTTAATCACCTCCATTTGTCTTCCAATCGCACCCAATATGGGCTTTTAGTCACAAAATTCAACACACTAAATTTCACTTCAAGCTACAAACTCTGTGCAGGTACAGGCATTTTTTTTTCTTGAGGACCAATGAGTGTTTTTCAGAGAAATAAAGGAACAGGAAGATATGTGCTGAGAGAATAGTGTAACAAACCCTGAAATGGATGCATTTGACACAGGTAGGGATTCAATTTCAAATGCCTCTTGGTGCTTCCAGGCAAAAGACCATTGCAGCCAAAGAAGACAGCATGAACATTGTGCAAAAGATAGCATTATAAGCTGCAATCAGTTTTGCACTGCTGAACTGAGGCCCAGTCATGGAGAGGTGAAGCTCATTTTGGTTATTTTCACTGGCATAAATGACTTTTTAGTTGTTTATACCTGTGTAGAATTGTGTCCTTGATGCACCCTATTTCTGTTTCTGATTTATTTATACTTTCTGGTGATCTGAATTACAGAAAGGATTTTCCAGTGTTAGGAACTGGAATGAGAAATCTCAAATACTTCTGATTTAAGAAAAAAATTTTAAGATAAACTTAAAAATGTGCATCCAAACCTACTAGTAATGTTTGCAGCCCCTTCCTTTATGACTGCAGTGAGCTCTAATGATATTCTACATTGTAATTTTCAGTTCAGGTGCTACAGATCCATGTATTTAGACTAAAGATTGCGTGTTCAGTCTCCACAGTATTTGGCTCTCCTTACACATTAATCTTGTGTAATATGTGGCAGAAGCCTTCAAAATGCATTAACACAGGTGGACTTTTGGTGGTTATTGCAGCCCTGTGGAATAAGCATGCTTCAGGCTGTTTGCACAGGTCCAGTAGCGGGGTTAGAGCTTGGGAGTGATAAGGTTACCTAAACCGTAGCACAACCAAAGAAAGTCAAACCATCCAAGAAAATCGAGGTTGATTTCTACATGTCACATTTAAAATCTAAATATGTGTATTGCCTGAGGAATGCATTTGAAACAGCCAAGCCTGGTAGGAAAGAATGTTTTAAGAGCACTGTTTCAACAGGGGTATTTCTACTGGGAATAAATAAACTGCTGAACATGCCTCATTTTCTAATGCCCCACAGATGTAAACTGTATTTGATTCTATTGGCTATAATTTAATTTAATGCTTGGAATCTTGCAGTAATATACAGTAACTGATATGCCCTTTGATTGAGAAACAGCCAGACCAAAAAAAGTTTATATTTTTTCCTTCTCTATAGAGCCGTCTTGTTATAAAGAAAAGCTTCATTTTAGCATGCATTTCTATTATGAGTCTATATTAGAAATGACATACAGAACTAAGAGCAAGACAATTCCTGCTTTATGTCTTATTAATTGGAAAGCTTTTCTGTTCTAGACAAATGGGATTTTTCTTTGTGTTGTTAATTGTGAACAATATCTCACAAATTTAAATAGTGTTCAATAGAAGCATTGGCTGACTGGCACCATCATCTGTACTGTGAAATTCTTTTTCTTCAATGATAGAATTATTTTTTACATATCCTCATTCCTGTTAAATACCTCTAATTTCTTGAGAAACCAGGCTCTTAGTATTCAATACAAGAAAGATGCAAAGGAGTGAAGAAATATTCAAAACTACTTTTCACTTTGAAGTATTTCTAGTCAGAGAATTAACTGAAATATTTACATTAATGCGTGGCACTACATCCATTTTTATTTCAACGCTTTTCTAATACATATGGATTAGAAAAATAATATATTCTAACTTGTCAATACTTTGGTTTCTTTTCAAATCTGAATATTTTAATTTTTTTGCAGCTGTTCTTCAAACTGCCAGATAGAGGGTATCTACATTTTAATTTTTAGAAGGGGCTAGTGCAATAGTTATAATGTATGAGTTTTCCTGGATGCATCTGAAGCTTGTGGATGACCAGTAATTTTTTGAACAACTGAAAGAAAATACATTTTATGGTAGTTTCCACCATTGACAGCAAGTGTGAAAAGTGGGATTTATATTTTTGTTCTGTTTAAAACTTTTTAAAATGGTGAATAAGTGAAGAGACTCATCTATACACATCGGATGCTTTTTAGCACAAATTAGCTAATAGGAAATCCATATCAAGGTCTAGGATTTGTAAGTATCAGTTTAATGCTGTTATAATATACTATGAGAAAGGAAAGATGGTGGTGCTAGAGTGCTTATTTATTTACTCATACATAAAAATCAATAGAAATAAAATACTGATAATTCATTAGCATTATAAAATAATTTATTTCCACCTAAAGAATTGGAGATTGTTGAAGGCTGAATCACCTGCTGATAAGGACACTTTCCGAATATAAATATTTGCATTCCTTGGAGGATATTCCTCTCCAGAGGAATGAGGAACACTTAGCTTTGGCTTTATGCCTAACTACACACTTTTAATGTGCGACTATCTAAAACTCTTGTATAGCGTATTGTACCTAGAGGTTAAGTGTGGCACATTAAGGGGAGACTAATTTCAATTAAAAATATGATAATGGCATTAAAATATGCACTGCTGTAGTCTCAGTCAAGTCTGTTACTGTCAAAAGGAGCTTATTGGGGTTTGCTTAGTTCTGTGTGCACAGGGACTGATATAGTTGCTAAAGGTGTGGACAGTGGCTGCTGAGCTGCATTTCAGAGTAGGAAAAAACCCAGCAATTTAAAATGATTCTTCACATTTTGGCACTTCAGCCTGTGTTTGGGAGGGTGGCAGGTTTTACTTTCAGAGCTGCTGAGAACCTCCAGTTTTGTGCTGACTTACTTGAGGAAAGAGTATTAAAAAAAGTCAAGAGATATACTTAGTAATCTTTATTTAAGACAAATTAAATAGTGGAAATATGTTTGAATGGACACAAGCAGCACTACCTTAGAAATCAATTAATTTTACAGGAACAACAGGATTGCTGTGGTAGATAATTAGACAGGCCTACACTGTACTCAGCACGTAGGAATCTGACATTTAGACCTTGTGAGCTAACAAACTCTGAAAAGTATTCCAGCTTATTTAAAAATCTACCTTGAAAATGGAAACTGATCCTACGGTTGGCAGGTCACTTGCCAGGTATTTTATTCACCTACAAGTTCAAAAGAGATGAACCTCTGAGCTTCAAGGCAGGGAGAGTGAAGCTGCATTTGAAAAAGCAAGGGGAGTAAGGCAAGAAGACGACTGAGACTAAAACTTTCTATGCCTCGAAAAGAACATGCACTGACTGCTTGGAAAGCATCAATTATTAGCACTGTGAGCAATAATTGCTATTGCTAATGAGCACCCTCACTTATAGATACAATGACATGTTTTAAGAGACAGATTTGGGAGCACATTTTTAATGAGCTTTCTTCATAGTTACAAATACTCTCTTGCTCCCCCACAACACAGAAGTGTTTAATGTCTTTTCTCATGAAACTTAGAACAGTTAATTTCCTTACTGTTTCTATAAAGATTTCTTTTTTCCTCTGAACTACTCAGTGAGCCATACATTAATTTTGTCAGTTAAGTTTTATAACAGACTTTGAAAAATTCTTAGCCCTTCTTTTTTCAGTATATGAAAAAACTGTACATCATACAGCAGATTCAGTGGCTCAGTGTTCAAGTGTTTAACATATTTACCAGCAACATGGCCAGTGGGATTGAGTGCACCCTCAGAAAGTTTGCTAACAACACCAAACTGTGGTGTGTGGTCAACACACTGGAGAGGCCTTGAGAGGCTTGAGAGGTGGGCCTGTGTGAACCTCATTAATTCCAACAAGGCCAAGTCCAAGGTGTTGCACGTGTGTCAGGGCAACACCAAGTACAGGCTGGGCTGAGAATGGATTGAGAGCAGCCCTGGGGAGAAGGATTTGGGGGTGTTGGTGGATGAGAAGCTCAACATGACCCGACAATGTGCACTTGCAGCCCAGCTGTATCCTGGGCTGCATCAACAGCAGTGTGGCTGAGGGAGGTGACTCTGCCCCTCTACCTCACACTCATGAGACCCCACCTGGAGTACTGTGCCCAGGTCTGGGGCTTCCAACATAAGAAAGGCATGGACCTATTGGAGTGAGTCCAGAGGAGGCCATGAAGATGATCCATGCAAGAGCATCTCTCCTATGAAGGCAGACTGAGAGAGTTGAGATTCTTCCACCTGGAGAAAAGAAGGCTTCAGGAAGACCTTCAAGCAGCATTAGAGTATCTAAAGAGGCTACAAGAGTGCTAGAGAGGGACTTTTTACAAGAGCATGTAGTGATTGGACAAGGGACAATGGCTTTCCACTGAAAGAGGGTAGGTTTAGATTGGATATTTTAGGAAAAAAATTCTTTGCTATGAAGGTGGTGAGATACTGGCACAGGTAGCCCGGAGAAGCTCACAATACCCCATCCCTAGAAGCATTCAAGTCTAGGCTGGATGGGGCTCTGAGCAGACTGATTCCATGGAAGCTCTCTCTGACCATGGCAGAGGGGTTGGAACTAGATGATCTTTGAGGTCCCTTTCAATCCAAACCATTCTATGATTCTCTTTTGTGTGTGTGCATGTGCCAACACCAGAGGTAGTCACAAGGAACATATTTTGTAATGCTGGAATAGGACCAAATTCAAAGGTTGAAGAACCTCAGTGAGAGCTTCAGAGGTGGTCACAGGCCTTTACTGCTTCTTTTATCTCTTCTGCACTTCTCTGTGAGCATATTTTTTCCTGTGAGATAATCCACAATTGGAATGAAGAAGTAAAACAATGGTTTAAAGATGACCATTTGGCTTCTGCTTAAGCAGATACTCACTGTACTTAAACTGACTTATTTTCACTCTTTATTGCTTCCAGGCATATACTCAAGCCACATACTCTATTGTTGGACACTGAAATTGTTTGTCAAACACAATTATAGGATTCCACCACTGCTGATGCTTGTTATTATTTATTTTTTCCCTTGCACGAACACCATCAGTGCATGTGTGTCAACTCAAATTCAAATTGTTTTCATTATATGTGAAACGGAAAATAGACCAGGAATGTCTTTTTCTGTTCAAATACTTACTAACATTAGAACTGAACTCCATAGAAGCTGAAGAATGAAAAAGAGTTTTGCCAAGAGAGATGAAAACTGAGTGTGTGGCGGAGAAACCAAATATTATGGCAGCAAGAGTGTTTAGTGGAAACACTCTCTGAAAAGCCAAGGCTTTTTGGTGTGTAAGTGACAGAAAAGGTGACTAACTGGAAGCATGATTAATCCCCTTCTGTATATAAATGTTGTAAGAAAAATTCTCGTAAAAGAAGAAACTAGCTACAAATGTCAAGTGTGAGATACTATGAATGCACAGATTAATCAAACTAGGCTACATCCCATTAATCATATATCTTAAAATGACATAAAAAGAGCTTTACTTTATAACTTTTTTATGCACTGTTGATGAACTTTATGCATTTTTGCAAAGGAGCCAAACTGTCAGCCTGACAAATGATTTCACGTGATCAAAAACCTCAAAGTGGTGCTATTTCTCTTGCTTGCTGATGACTGCAGGAAACTATAGCATAAAAATTTGTAATGTTTGGTGTCAAGGATGACTTTGATTGTCTTGGCAAAAAATTTTATGATGCTTAACAAAAATTTGTGGAGAAAAGTCACTCTGAATAATGTCTTCTCCATTCTGCATTCCATTCAATTATGAAATGTAAATGAATAAACCAAGGGAAAGCTTTCAGAGACTGAATTAAAATTTATTTGTGCTAAAAAGTGAACATAGTGCACAACTGCATATTAGCAGTTTTATTATAGGGGAAAACTAATGATGATCCTTGTCAGCATTATCTAAATTGCATTTAGCCACCTTTATGCCCAAATAAGGTAGCAAATAACATCAACACCAAAAAGCTGCAGCTGATGCAACTGCAACACAACCTGGAAAGCTGTGAAACTGCAACCACCTGTTCTATTTGAAAAATATTAATGCTGTCATTCAGTGTGATTACAGCATAATTTCACTGTATTAATGCTAGTGTGAAAGAATATGGTTTCCTTGGCTGCAGAAGTATTCCTGAATAAAACCATTTTATGTCTCAGAGGCCACATGGCATACATCCATAAAGCTAAACTGTTCCACTGTCATCTCCAAGCAACATAACGTCATCCAACGCCTCTATGTAGAATGATCCTTGTTGTACTGTTTCCTGATCCATTCCCAAATATTATTTGGAAGAGTATTATTTTTCACAGTTGCCAAGAAGAACATCAAAAATTTAAATACAAGGAATAATCACAGGTCAGTTCTTCAGTGGGTGTTTGTGCTCTGGATTTGCTTTTCAACATCATATTTAACCTTTTCTAAATCTACCCTGCTAGGTTTTTTTTTTAATGTTTGATAATTTTTTTGGTTTATTACATGTCTATTCTATTTCAGAATGGATTAATAATTATTTAACTGATATATTAGAGAAGAGGTGAGAGAATTAAGTAAGAAGAGTTTCTGTTGCCCTAGATATATCACATGTGTACAATAAAGAGCCCAGTTCTTTGCCTTTGAGTTAGAAGAAAGAGTAGGAAATTACTCATTTGAGGCCTCATAGCCAAGGGGCAATCGTGAGGACAAGTCATGTTACGACAGTAATGCTAATGAGCAGTGGTAACTTCATTTATCATCAGCAACAGTTTAAGAAAAGCATACCTATAATCTGTTAATTAAAATCTAGTTAGAAGCTGCTTTGACATACTTAGGCTTACCACATAGCTCAATAATAATCTTGTTTAATCTAGGAAACACTTGAGCATGGAATGCAAATTAAGAAATTTCTTTTATTTGAAATAATCCAAATGTCAATACAGGCGTATATCCAGCCCCCAAGAAATCTGTATCATGGGAAAGTTCCTAGGATCTAACACAACCAACTACTTCACAGTGACAACATATGAAATAAGTGCTTCAAATAATGGAAATTGTAATCACATTGAAGGCAGTGAAATAATATAGGTGACTTTTCCCCAGCATGGTCTCCTTGTCAGATAAACACATGTTCTACAGTGTTACATATCTAGATTTATTGATAAACCATAGGATATTGTGCCTAGGCACAAACTCTACTCCCTAGGGAAAACAGTGAAGTTGCATGAACAGTATGTTATTTTTTTATAGGTAACTTAGCAACTGCAGCCTGTTCTAGAGCCAAGAACAGAATCTAAAGGTTGTATTGAGAATTTTGCTTCAATGTTTTTTCCCTTCTGTCATCAGTGTCCCCATGTCCCAAACTGTCAGGGTTATGTCCTCCTGATGTGGAGATTCCTGCTTAGATTAGAGCTTCAGCTACACTACCCAGCATAGGCAGGGAGCTGTATACTATGTCTCCTCAAGGAGTAATCTACAAATGATTGCTATGATTATTAATACATTATTTAGAATTTCAAGCTTTTTTTGCAGTATATATTAGTATAATCTATACTATAAACTATAATAATATAACTCTGCCAGCCTCTTCCTCAACTAAAGCATGAAAGTGGTTCATTTTCATATGCCTCTACTAACCTTTGGCTTCTCACTTCAACTCCGTGATAAATCACCATCTTGTTTGCAAAAGCCAGCTTTTCTCATTTAAGACATGAATAATAAGCTTGAGTGCACCACAGGACCAACCTTGCTGTGCCAATATTTTCTCACTCACTTTTTGCTGTAGGCATAGTGCTACATTTTCCACTCTATAATGTAGACCTGCTGAATTGCGTAATCCAAAATTAAACAATCTAAACTACAAAACCACATCAAAATAAAACAAAGGATTTAATAAGCCCTGCAAAAGGATTACAAATATGTTTTCCATCGCCTCAAGTACATTTAGATAATTATTTTAAATTATTTTTCTGATACTAAAAAGAGAATACAAGATTAATTCTAAACTATATCATTTGCTAATCCTGACTGGCAATTTTCTGATGACCCTGGCAAAAATCTGATGCTTCTGGAACTATGAATAATTCTAATAATGATCAGGTGACATAGTGCATGTGTCACCCCAGAGACTTCTGATATATAATGCACATCTAGAAGCATGAAAATGGATTACTATTATCATTCATGAATAAGTACTAATGTCAATAGCATTAATAGCTCATGGTTAATTCAATCAGTACATTCAGCTGTTTAAGTAAAACAATCACTTCCCTAGATTGCCAAAAGCACGTAGTCCTTTTGATGTGCTTCCACCTTATGATGTGAATGTTATTTTAAACAATATTGCATATTCATCTTCATATTCACTTGTATGTTTGAGACTAAAATCTTCCTCAGCTCTCTGTTTTGTTACATTTAATTGTCTTATATTTTCTTTATCAAACTTTTTTTTTTGTAGAAGATAAATACATATATTTGTATGGATAAGGCATGTTAATGTAGTATTTACTTTATTTCCTAATGCAGAAATTACAATTTTATATTTTTTTTTTAATTTTCAATATTCTTGGATTAGAACTTTATAAAAATAGTAAGTATAATTAAACAAATAAAATTGTGTCCATATGTTTCAACAGTCCCATTCAGTTTATTAGAAGGCTGAAAAATTGTTACAACTCTCAGAGAGAGGCATAAATAAGCTAGAAACCTTGCATTGGTGTTTCTCTCATTTTCTCTAATATATTTGAAGGCCATTCTACCAGGAAAAAAATAAGAAAGTAATTAATTACAAAACCACAATGTTAAGAATGTAAATGAGATAGTTTCCTGCAGAGGTCTGATGTTTACCTTTTATTAGCTTCACCCATCCTTCATTGTATTAAGCTTTGTTACCTTGTTTGAAGAACAAAGGAAGCGAAAACACTGATCTAAGTTGCTATACATTTTCCTTTACTTTACACTAACATTTTCCCTTGAGAATGCATTCAAGCAATTCCATAAAGCAAAAGACAAATTGTAGATATTTTGGAAAGTGCATGTTCAGACACTTAAAATTAGGTATACTGTATGGGAGAATTCTATCTAGAAACCAAAGACACTTAATACAAAGCTATAGAGAACAGCAGCAACACCAAAAAAACCCAAACCAAATAAAAAAAAAAAAGAAGAAGAAATAAAAAGGAAAAGAATGAATACAGAGAATTTATCTATTTATCTCAT
Organism: Pipra filicauda; assembly: GCF_003945595.2. Classification (NCBI taxonomy): domain Eukaryota; kingdom Metazoa; phylum Chordata; class Aves; order Passeriformes; family Pipridae; genus Pipra; species Pipra filicauda. The sequence goes on from NW_024103452.1 coordinate 4,422,556, forward strand.
CTGCTGCTCATTAGTGCACAGTAACTCACAGACTAGATAAGCATATAATAGGACTCCCTGCTGTTTATACCTAACCATTGTTCAATATGCTGTATCAGCATAAATGTGGCTATATTTCATTCTGGTCCCACTTCAGAGGCATATTCATCCTATTTCTTTTATATGACCTGCTGATGCCACATAGAAAACTTTCAAATTTAGAGAAAACATGGTTGTAATACAATATATTTGCCGTTTCACTTCATTCTGCGCCTTGTCCCTGCATACCTTTGTACAAAAGTAATTTATTTGCCCCCAAAGTTCACTTTCTTTTACTGTTTATGATTTTCAGATGAGGTCATATTTTTAAAGTTAGAGTTTTGCAGCTGCTTACTACTGTCTTGCCACTACAGAGCTCAAACAGGATTTTCCTGTGGTATGTGTTGTGATGAGTGAGAGATCATCTGTGTGGAAGGAAAGGAGAGGACACTGCACCACCAACCTGAGACTTCTTTCAAATCATGTTCCTTCAGCTTTTTTCCCTGAGTAAAAGTCAGTAACTCTGGCTCCTGAGCCGATGCAGGGACACCGTGTGTTCACAGAGCTTTGCTCTGGGTTCTGGCATCAGAAGTAAGAAGCTGGAGTTACAGAGCTGCACAAAATTTTTACCTTCTCCCTTGGGAATCCCAGTCCCTGGTTCTGGTGGGTGATGATGAGGCTTGTTTTAAGGCTTGATGCAGGAAGAGTTGCTCAGCATCCTCACTGGTGCTGGGCTGGCATCTCTCAGCATCTTACCCATGCCTTCTCTGATAGTGTTTCCCAGTTCACAGAACTGTTGAATGTGTGAGTCTGTGACTTCTTACCCATGACTCATATAATAGTATTTCACAATTCCATGGGAAATATTTTGTTAATGGATTTTAGGAGCCCCTCTTTCCTTTCATGGCCAATCCCAATGCCTAGCTAATAATCTCTCTGGGATCAGCTCTTAGACTTCTGTTTTCTCCTTCCCTGTGGGTCCCAAAAATCTTGGCTGCAGCTTTTAACAGAGTCATTTGTTATGGACCTTTATGTTCATATCCAAACATTCAATACTATTAAAATTTCATTTAGTTTATTTTAGTCTAACACTTCTTTCTTAAGGTCATCTATTTTGTGCATTATCTGCTAATTTCATTAGCAAATTGCTTGGTTTTATGCCAAGCCTATAAATGAGTCTTTTAAAGATGCATTTCATGAATAACCCTTGTGGAATTCCAAAAAAAGCCCTCTTCAAGCTCAGTTACTCTCCTTTTTTTTCTTAATTTTATAAGGTGTGTGCTAATACCTGTCCAACTCTAACCTTTTAGCTGACTAATAGCATCTTATGGCACTATATTAAATATTTTACTGAAGTCTGAACACATTTGCTCTACTACATTTCATCTGTCTGAAGAAATGAATCATATATCAAATAAAAATAAATTAGTACAAGTAAGTGCATTTATGTTTGATGAAGCTGTCTCCAGTGTCATCTTGCTTTCAATTTAATTCTGGTTTAAGGACTGTTTTTTCCTTTAAATTGAAGAGATACTCCACCTAAATATAGCAAAACATAATGTAGGCATCTGGTGTAAAGTAGCCTTTTAGGTTCCGAGTAACAAATAAAAAGAGATAAACATATGTGAAGAGTAAATCATTTCATACATTTGTACCTACACATATACACAGACATATTTGGAATTAAATGTGATACCTATTTTCTCTCTTGAATGACCTAGGACACATACTTTTAGATAGCTGGTTCAGCTTATAGCTTGAGTTGAAGGAGATTGTGTTTTCTGACTTGAAGTTGTGAAACTCTTTATAGTTTTTTTTCCAAATCAAAGAAAGACACTTTCTTTTTATAAATCTATTGTTAGTAATAATCTTTTATTGCTAAATTTGATATTATTACCCTTATCAAAAGAAAATTTTCGTTTAGCTTTGGCTTATGCTTAGATCATGTCTAAATTCTGCCCTTACTTACTGAAGAGTGATCTAATTGCCTTCTCCTTTATATTATCTCTTTCAGACACCTCAAGATCTTACAGCTACAGCCATTGTGTTGACTAAGCTTCCTAGGTGTTTTAAAATATATATGTTACATAAGCACATTGAATGTGGTGGCAGGAAATAAAAAGGAAAATAACCAGATTTTACTCTGCTTTTGATGGAGACAGACTAGGCATAATAAAGAAAAAAGCCCCTATTGACTTTAATGGACATGACTTAAGGGACACTAAGAAAAAAGCATTGATGCAGCCAGCAGATTTGTGTTGTACCTATTTCCTCCAAGCATGTCTGGGAAAGCCTGTCTCCCAGTTCCAGTCTCCCAGCCTCCCCCTTTGGGTACAACGGAAGTACTTGACTAAGAACAGTGGCTGAACTGACAGCTTTTTCATTTCATAGGCTTTTGCTGCTGCATTTTAACATGCCCACCACTGATATTTTCTTCTGAAAGCTGGTTGATGGTGCCAATTCTAAGGATACTACTCTGAAAATAATGGAAAAAAAGCTACTTCTGTGCATATAAACATAACTATATCCTTATGTCAATGTTATTTTTTGTGCTTTTCGATGTCAAATTGGACAGCAGTGACACAAAGCCTGTAATATGAAGTAAAATGAATTCCAGATGGATTGCCCCAGTTTGTTATTTCAGTAGCATGCAGAACAATTTTAATTTATTTTTACTAAAAATTGTAGCTTACAAAGATGTCTTTGATGGTTTAGCTCAAGGGTGTAAATACATAAATACATACTTTTGCTTTAAAAGAAGACCACAAAGTCCTTAAATATCAGTAAGTGTAACGGCTAGTCAGACACTGCAACATATGAGATTTGGAACTTTCAGCAGCAGTCTTCATCAAAATTATTCTGTACTTTTAAAATTTTATTCTTTTTTTAATATGTGTATAAAATGAGGGCAGACACCTAAAATTCAGCTCTGAACTTAATTTATTTGGAAAAAGACATCCTTATTTATCATTATTTGTTCATTAGAAGACTTCAGTGAATTCAATGTGAACTTGTTTGAGGCAGGTGTGACTCACTTGGCTACACAGGAACATCAAGGAAGGGGGTGCTTGTGCAGACAAATGAGCAAATATGCATTTGACCCTTGCCTAAAAGTTAGCTCATTGTTTTGGAGGAAAGACATTTCTTGATCAATTGAGTACACTAATCTCTAATTTACTCTTTGTAATTTAGGTGAGTTATAGGTCTTCAAAGGCCAACATATGTGTGGTGAGATGGACTGAGCCTCTTTGTAAAAGGTGAAACAACCAGAATGGCTAAATGGCTAAACCACTGAGGTTTCTCTTGCATCAAAAGAAAAGACGATGGAGATAGGTTGAATATTGATTGAACCCGGTTGTTTCTATAAATTAGAAACTATGTATTATTTAACATACGACTTACCATAAGAGAAGAGTGGTTGTTTAATGATAAAACTCAATAATTTGGTTACTAGGAAAAATCAAGTTCTTTAGGTTAAACATGGCATGTTTAACTGCCTGTAGTTTGTCATACTCAGCACTAATATTGGACTGAATATCAGAGGAAATTCAAGAGGAAAAAAAAAAAAGAAATTCAGGGTCCTCCAGATCCTATATGTTTTTTCATTTTCTTTGCACCCTTCTTAATATTTTTTTTAGTCATGTGGATTCAGACTCGTTCCATCTTAAGTAAGAACTTATCAGAGGCACCCAAGGCATACACCCAGTAATTGAATTTCCTAATAGTAAATGGAGAGAAATATGACCCTGCAAAAAGTAATTTAGCCTACTGTAGATCAGCCTTGACCTCTGGAAAGGCCCACGCTTTGCCGCTCACTGCATGAGCAGCTTAGTAAGATCAAAATATTAATTAAAGCATTAGAGGTGTCTGAATTTAGATAAGATGAACGTATGCTTGGACACCTACAATGAATGTAGTGACACAGATGTGGTTACGACGTTAAAAATGCTGGTGTTTCATGCTGTTTCATTTACAAACATCTTGCATTATTGGTGGAGTATGTGATACTTCGATAGTCTTTGAGCCAGGAAAGTTATTTTCAGTCACAATGCCGGTACATTATGTATGGGTGGCAGTATGTGTAGTGGGTAGTGGCAGTAAATATTTTCCTGCCTTTGCTAGTTATTTGTCTTAGCTCTGAACTGCAGAGAACCACCTACTCAACTGCAAGAATAGTTCAGTCCCTATGCCATTGAGTCTTCACTGCAGACTCTGGGACCACCAGGAAGGTCCAAATATCTGAGCTCCAGATTGTCTACACAGTTTGCCATTTACTATTTATTTGCGAGCCAAGTAATTGGATGCTTGTATTAATAAAGACACTCAATCCTATTTAATTCATTTAAAAAGAAAAAAAAAAGAAAAAAGAAAAAAGTAGCAGCTAACATTCATGACAATGTTATTAGAATATATGTCAATCAGAGTTTGGTTTTAGGCCAAAGGAAATTAAAGATACACCATTATTTCTATTAATTGCAACTAAAGTACATTTCAAAACCTCACTGAATGCCAAGGAAATTGCCATTAGAAATTGCAGTGGTAACTCAAGCTTTTGTAGCAGTTGCAATTCACTTGCAATTTCAATTGTTTTCAGTCAAGTACATTAGAAACCGACAGGGTTGTTGTTAAGGCTTCCACGGAAACAGGCATGTGGCAATACTTACACAGCCAAAAAATCAGAAGACTGGGCTCTGCTTTTGCTTTTGCATCTATAAAATTATTCCTAGTACTTCTCAAATAAGATCTCTGGACCACATTTAGAGGACAGGTTAATGATTTTATCCTTGCACTATAGCTTAGAAACATATAAGCTTAGAAGCACTTTTTTTTCCCCTAAATATGCAGATATATGGCTAACACCTTACAAAATCTGACACTAAAGGTAGTACATCCAGCTTCAGAAATCTGATATTAGACATGTTCTGCTTGTCTAACCTACAATAGGGAAGTGAGTCATCCTAGGAAGACAGCTGTTCAGCTCCAGCTTATATTAAGCCCAACATTGCTGAGATGACTGGTGCTCCAGAGGTGCTTACTTCTCTTTGCTGGTTTTAAAAGGTGCCCACATGACAAGCTCAGGTATAGCTGCTGGTACAAGAATTTGCTAGTCCTATTTATAGGGATATTATTGATACAATAGATTTCATTACTCCCATCCACCCAATTCACTCGCAGTTCCAAAGTTAAAATTGGACTTTTAAAGACTCTTTATCTAATATTGTTGGCCCATCTGTCTTTAATATCTTTGGATTTCAGAATCTGCTCACAGCTTTTTGATATCCTTATGATCTTTGATTACAATTTGCCCAGGCTTCAGAAGTTAGGCAACGTATGAAAATGTTCTTAGATAAGTCAGAATGAGAACCATTGCATCTGGACCAACTGGAGGATTTCACCTAGTCTGATTAAACCATCCAAACTGGCCTATGAGAATAGTCCATAGGAAAGTGTATATTCTGTACTGATGCAGTCTATATGTCCGTGCAGGTTTTAAAATAATGAAACCTGCCTTGGAAAAAAATAAATTCATGTACATGAAATCTTAAGAAACAAAGAAGCAACAAGCCCAACAACATCCATTCTCATCTAAAATGTTATAACCTCTTAATATAGAATATTGACTATTATTACATAACAACACTTAAAGTATCAATTCCAACCATTCTTCTTATTGAACTGGTTCTCTCTGAAATAAATTGATTTTATTTCCTTTTCAACCAAACACCTCCTTAATTTAAAGACACCAAAGAGATTCCTCTGATCATAAAATATATCTGATCATCTAGTAACATTTGAGAATGATTTTTTCAGTGGACTTTATTCTTCAATAATTTTGTAGGTCTGACCAAGAGATTAGTAATTATAAATTGTCTCCATAAGTTCCTAATCAAAATTGAAATAGATGTTTTTTTGTCTTATTCTTGTCAGAATGCTTCAGAAAGAAGACTTGTTTTGGGGCTTCTTCAAACAGTCTTTTTATATTATTATACTAATCTCAAAACTGGTATCACTGAGGCAGCGTAGTCCACTAATTATTGGTATAGAGATCCTTATAGAAATAAATTTATATAATTTAAATAATACAAAGCTTGTATGGAAATCTCAAGTTTCACTTTATTTTATTTAGTCAAGAGCAATAATCTCATAATCCTTAAAAGACTCTGCAAGCACAAACAGAAGCAACCAGCTGTAAACCAGGCTGAAGGAGCAGTGAGGAAACATGTCACCCAAATACCATAATGCTTTCTCCAAAGCCTTCAGGCAATTTCTCCCCTTTCAGCCAACATCTTAGTTTTGAAATGCCTGCTTTGTGCTAAAACTGCCATATCATTGAATCAATCTCTTTTCTGGTCTCAGCTATTCCAGTTATTAAAAGATGTAATCAACATCTTTGATGGATTAAGTAATGATCCAATAAAACTGCACTCAGCCAGAAAATAGATTTTTTTCACCATGTAACTTCTGTTTTGAAGAGTTTCTTTATGAGAAAAAGGAATGTAAAAAATACCAATTGGTTCTAATTAGTCTATACCTGTTCCAAAATGCAGTGAGATAATCTCTTTCATCAACTGATGGTGAATATTTAAAACTTAAATCCTTCAAAATATAGGTTAATGTAGGTATCACTGTAATCAGAAGCACCTGATGATAGGAAAATCATATCCCTAAACTTAATTAAGTAAAACCATAACAAAGAAACATTTATAAAAATACTTTTTTTTTTTGCTTGTAGGCACTAAAATTACAAAAGCAATTGCAATATATACCTGGCAACTGTTTGCTAGTTGAAGCATATCTGTACCAAATGCTTGACTTTATATCTAGAGAACAAAATGCCTATTGGACTGCAAATGGGTCTTTAATAAGTGAGATTTTCCTCAAAGGAATAAAATGTTTTGACTTCTTTCTAAAGCATTGAACCACTGTTTATGTTTAATTATCATGCTAGATGCTGAGAAACTGAAAAAAAATTAATTAAAATGAAGCAGAATGTAAAAGCAAATGTGATTAAAACTGTACAAAAATGTCTTTTCAGTTTTCATGATACCAAGGGAGGTTTAAATTACATACAGGCATAGTTCTTTCCCTTAATTTTCCTTAATAACTTTTAATCATTATATCTCTTATTAGCTTTAATTTGGAGATAAATGAAGTTCTATTATAAAAAAAAATCAATAGCATATACATTGACTACGTTTAACTATATATAGATTTAATGTGATTTAATCCTTTTCAAATCTATAGGCCACTATTTTTCAGTTCAAAATCATCTGTAATGATATCTTGAATGTTCACTGCTGAACACATCCATCTTCTACATATCTAAGGTAATTCAACCAATATTCCATAATATGTCAAGGCAAGGGGCAGAGCAACTCAGCCTCATCCCTGCCTTTCAGATTTTGGGGGATGAATCATCCTCTCATTATTCCTTGAGAGGGGACAAGAAGGCAACACCGACTTCAGATTCCTTGGGAAGCAACTGGGTTTTTCTCCCCCACAGAGATCTGTGGGATGAACAGAAGGAGAAATCTGCTTCTGAAAACCATGAAACGCTATTGCTCAGGAGTCAGACCTTCTGCTCCTGCAGCTGTTGGCCCAGATATATCTTCAATTAAGAAAGTCTTCCCCAATGGTTGATATACAGAAGACTAAATATTACTATTCTACCTGCTCAGGATGAATACACCAAATTAAAAATTGAAATAAAAGAAGAAATACATGTTCTTGCCCATAATAACAAATTTGCTAGTTTAGGTTATTACTTGTCTTCATACTTTTCAAAATATTCTCATATCTTTAATTTTCCTCCTTTTTATGTCTTTTTAATAATTTTAAATATTACTCCAATATATGGATATTTTCTCTCTTACTAGATTTTTACATGGGTTTCAAGCAAAAGTCATAATGGGAATAAATCAGCTTTCCTATTTTCATCTCTGTTCTTATACATTTTTTACTGACAAAAGCATGCTAATATTATCAGATGGTGAGTTGATAGAGGCTTATGTCCCTTAATGTTAGCTGTCTAAAATTTAGATGTTCAGTCTAAATAGGTACAGAGGGATCCTACATCTCAATATACTTAACCACAAAAGGGAGTCATTTGGAGATGGAAATTCAGCCCACCTCTCACATGAATTACCTTTGACAGTGTCTCTTTTTTTCCATAGATCATAGGGGAAATCTGAACTAACTGGACTCTTTAAGTAAAGTTAGGTGTAATGACTATGAGCCTTAGTCAAACATAGTTTAAAGTAGGTTTTTTCTCCTCTGTGTGTTTCATAATTGCTTTTGGCATGCTTTATTTTCTAAATGACTTTCTTATTATGCTATTGGCAAATTTTTACTATTATCTTTAAGTAACATTTTAAAAAAATATGGTTTTATTATAGGAAGATATTTTCTCCAGCATGCAGACAATGGCACTTTTCTTTTTGAATAAGCTTTTCTTTTTCATATTTTCTAGTTTGTATGAAATGCACAGGGCACAGTCTTCTGATCTTCTGATCTGCAGATGGTGTAAATCTGAAAAAAATCATTTACAGTATTTAAAAAATAAGAACTATGACTTACAATCAGAAGTGTATTAAAGTCTTGTCTATTACCGAAACAGATCCTGACTTGTCTGTGATTTGACTGAGAACATTATCTCACAAATTGGTCATTAATTGCTGTTGAAAATCAATTCACTGAAATAATGGCTTAAAAGTATTGCTGAACGGTTTGTCATGACGGATATATATGAGTGAAGATAAAACGCTTTAATTTCAGCTGCAATTTAAAAGTTATGTCTGGGCTGCCAATCACATCTAACAGTCAGGGCACCTCTTCCAGTGGTAGGAAATCCTGTCAGCATTTTCACAAGTGGAAAGTAATTGAATTAACTGCAAATCGCTAACATTATCCCTTTTCATGTGCACTGAAAAGGCAAAAAAATTACATGTCTTAGAAAGATTGAAATGTTTTAAGACAGAAGCAATTAGGGGGCACAACAGCAGCCTGCCCCCTCCTCAGATTCTAGATTGCCTAGATCTCCCTACTGCATTATATGAAGGATATAAAAATATAGGTATTAACTAGCAAAAAAAAGAAAAAACAACAGGGACCTAAACCTGTGGATCAGAGAAGTCAAAAAGTTTGATGATTGACTAGAAGAATATGAAGACATGCTGCTCCTCAGCACGCAGTATATACAGTGTGTGCATATTTGTATATATATACATATATATATACACTGTCATAATAGTCAATATAGTAAATGTTATAGCCCAATATTAAGTAACATCTTAGCAGGTTCATTGGCAGCAGTGTTAGTCATAATGAACTAAGAAAAGGCAGATGAACAGATGCTAAATTTCCATTAGGTCATTCAGCTGTTTATTCAGCATGATAAGGGGGGGTAATTTTATTTTTTCTGTCCCTTAGTAAAAACTCACGAAAAAAAAATATAATTTTTAATGGCCATAGCAAAAACACAGATAGGTATGTACCACTGTATCCATACCTCATTCTCTTTCATAACACTTGATTACATAACACAATAAAGATAAATTACCTAAGATACTTTCTGTCTTCACCTAATATAAGTGAAAGATCTGTTCAAAAGTTTATTGGATAAAAACATTCTCCTATTGAAATCAGTAGGACTTAGGTCCTATTAAGATTCACTTGACCACAATTTCACCTGCAATTGGGGACTGAAAAGGTTTATTGTGGCTATTTATTTTGACCTCTTTCATTACATGGGGCGTAAAATTTAATGAAGTAATTTCTGCATCAAGCCTAATAACTTCCTGATGAGCTTAACTACATGATTTAGAGAAACACTCAGCTCTAGCTGCTCCATCACTTTGGCTAGAAAATTCTCCCAACAATTAATTATTCTCATTATTAAAAAAAAAAGTCTTTATATCATTTCCCATCCAAATCTGTCCTGTTATGCCTTAGTCTGCTACATTGCCTGTGTTTAAAAAAAGATAAATTACTCCATCCTGGTACTTTTGGAAGTATTTCATATGAACTCAAAAAAAACATTACCGCCTTTTTTTTTTTAACTTTACGTGGCCATTCAGGCATTGTGATGGGCAAGATGCCGTTAGATATTTTCCTAATTAACACAATTTAGTCTCAGTTGAAGACATAAATGTTCTCTGAAGCAAAGATGATAAAAGCAGGCTAAAAGAGCAAATTATATAAGTGAGCCAAATTAATTCTTAAAGCATGAGACAAGTTGTGTATGTCAAATAAAGTGAGAGGCAAATGAGCCAGAATGGGTCTTTTCAAGAAAAGAAAGAAAAAAAGAACTATGCCTTTTCAAGTTAAAAGGTGTCATAAAACATAAATCCACTATTGCTGCATGGACCAAACAGACTTTACACAGGTATATCTTAAAATATAAAGGGTAGAATAAACATCAGAATCATCACTATGATTCATTCAAATTAACAAAATTCAAAGGAGAATCTGGATTAAAGTTTTATATACCTTGTCTCAGTCCCTTAAGAGATGGTAACATTGATAAACAGTTTGCTCATTCAAATTGTCAAATATGTGAAGGTGTTTATAAATTGGTGAGCAAGGAGTTTGATTCAGTATTTTCAATTCAAGGCCAGTCTATAAAAACTACATCTGCATGGAGAAACAGGGAAAAGAGTAGAAAACTGATACTGAGAAGAATAAGCAGGGAAGTCACCCTGTGTTGTGCTGAAGCCAAGCACTGGTGTTCCTTGAGAACAAAACTGACATGACCTAAGCATGCTCTGCATAGTCTAAAGAGATCTGAGATTTCTAATATCTTTTTTCATCAGAAATTAGGGGCTTATCTTCCTTGCATATACTTCAGGACAATTTGTCCTTGTCACCTGCTCTTATTTTTCTAAAAAATAAACCCCTTATAAAGCTGTTTTGGACAGGAGAGATGTGAAGGATTTGTTTACAAGCTTATAATCAGCAGCATATGAACCCTAAAGTGAGGGTAAAGTTACACATAGTAACCTCTTGCCTTATTCATGGAGATCTGAAGTTTGGCCCATGTTATAAAGTCTCAACATGAATGACCTCGTGAGCCATAATTAAAATTCCTTGAAACAAAGGTTTTTCAAAAGTTCTAATAGTTTGCAGCCCTGGCATGTGTAGCCCACGTTACTGGGACACTGCTTTACACGAACTGACTACAGCTGATGTCTCACTGCAGCAAAATGTGGGGTTGAGAAACTAAGTTTTGCTATGGAATAACTGATGCGTTTCACCCATTAGTGTCAGTGTGGGTCAGCTGTTTTCTTGCATCAAAATAAATAAATAAAAAGTGCAATTAGAGTTTGTCTTCCCTTCACACCTTGAAGGTCAATGAAAATTAATCTTTGCACAAATATAAATGAAAAAATGTAAACTTGGTAATTTTGTCCCAGTAAATTGTAATATACAAGATTTTCAGAAATTGTTTCTAAATAAATGGGACTACATCTGATCTGATTTCAGGAAGGGTGGAAACCCTTCTTTTTTGGAAACATTTTCATCTGTATTAATACCACAAACAGAAGCGTCTTTCTACTTTCTTAAGGAAGTTGAAAGTTACACTTGAAGCATACTACACGGAATTTAGCCTATGAATGCATGTATTATCTTTCCTGTTTCTCCAAAAGAGAAATTTTCTCCCTTGGAGAAGTATGGACAATCAAACCTCAGTGCTGGGGAACAGAACCATGTTTTAATGGAAAACTTTCTTATAGAAATGTAAATTTCTTGCTATGAAGTTTTGATATTAAATATATGAGAAATGTATATACTTTAAATAATATGCATAAAGAAATAACTGATGTTGAATTTCTGTTCTTTGTGTGAATAATATTTTTGCCACATTAGTTGCTTTTTTTTTAGCTAAGTACAAACATAAATGATAAAAATATACATTTATAAAAAACTAGAAAGAAAGGGAAAGTAAGTATGGAATACCTGTTGTACACTAACTAATGAATGAAAAACTGTAGAACTTGTGTGAAAGATTAGAACTCTGAGCAAATGGTACAGTGCTAACCCACAGCACAGGAACAATTACTGCAAGGGCTTTGTGAAAATGTGTATTTAAAGAAGAATGAAACTTTACAAACCAAAAGTGTGGAGATATGTGTGTATATACACATGTATATGTATGTATATATGTATAAAGACACACATTAAAGAAATGTGTGTTATATATATACACATTACATCGATATACATATAAACACATTCATACACTGTTATCTTCATCTGAACACTTATTTTCATCTTACTATTTCAAAGAACATATGATCTCAGGAAAATGAGGCTACCAGTTAGTTCACCTTTGTCTAATGCCAAGTTGTTGTTTTTAAAAATGTACACCTATAGCCCAGTGCCTCACTGGTGCTGGCAAAATTCTCATTGAATTTCAAAGCATCAGATTGAAACCCAACACTGGATTGTAGCAATTCAAGGATACACTGTCCTCATACTTTACTTTACTACTGAATCTTGAGGGGCTTTTATAGAGATTCTTCCCCTAAATCACTGAAGTTCTAATGCCTGAAACTCTGCCTTTTCCCTATCTTGATGTAAAAGCAGCAAACCAGGTGCACAAAAAGAACAAGCTGCTTTTAAGATTATGAGAATAAGGCATTTGAATGAAGAAGCACAAACTCTTCCATGTTTTGCTTGTTTTACTAAGGCAATTGTTTAGTAAGGCAAGGAAGAAGCTTGCCACTGGTGTCTTGTAGGTGAATGCTCTGATTCTTATGAGCATTCTTATTCAGAACACTAGTCAAGCATAATTACCATTCTAAGGAAGAATGGATTAATATTAAGTGAAGGGATTTATCATGGATAACTCTGGAAGTAAAGTGTATTTCCTCTGTAGATATATTCTCAGGAATGTTAACACTTTATTAAAACATTCAAACATGAACTCATTTCAACAGACCCTGAAATTCTTCACTAGAGCAGAGTAAAGCTGTAGAAAAAAAAAGTATTCCTGACCCTTGGAAACATCCAGCTGCTGCACTGTCACTAAATAGGTGTTTCAAATGGTTTCACCTGTCAGGTGTCCATCAGTGAGGCTGTAAGGCTTCTAGAGTAAGAAACCATATCTTAATATTTCTATTGTGATGCAAACAATTGCAGTCATACTTCTCGCTGTGAGATTCATAATGGACGCAATGGAAGGAGTGAAGCAGAATTGTGATCTCAGATTTGCTAATGACCTCACCAGAATTACTTTACATGCCCTCAACGCAAGATAATAACATATGAAAACACAAACACTGTTAAGTTGCTCTTTGCAAACCTGTACATCTAAACTCCTTACTCACTTTGCTGTTGAATTAGATTATACCCTTATTTTCACTCCAAGTAGGAGGCTGCATGTAACTCCTGGGTAGCCCAGGGAAACACTGTGAGTCACAGACATCCCTCTGAGTCATAATTCCTCCCTTGCTTCCTCCTGTCACCCTCAGCCTTTCCATTTGCTTATGGTCTTTCCCAGAAATAAATTCCTGTGCCACCTCCATGCCAGCTCAGCTACGTTGGCCAGCAAGTGGAGGAACTGAGCCAAAGACAATGTTCATTCCCTGTCTGTCATCTGGACGTTCCCTGGGCTGGGCAGGCAGCAGAGCCTGCTCATAGTTCCAGATAGCCCTGACAGTCTGAGAGGCTCATGAAGGAATACAAAGTGGCTGTGGGTTGTTCTGTTTTTACCCTTTTGTGTGGGCATTTAGCTCTTATTCTTAACCTAACCATTCTCATTAAGACCAGAGATACAGAGTCCAGAAGAAACTCTAAACTGCATATGGGTTTCAGTGATTCAAGAAGTAAAAACATTACTGATACATAAATAAATAAATATAACTAGCTACTGGCAGCAAGTCTCCCAGGGACTGACATTGGCTAATAGGAATCGGGATGGAAGAAAAATGTAGTGTCCTGGCATTGTTTGATTAAATCCATTGGTTTGTTTTCTCATTTGTCAGCAAAAGTAAACTTTCTTTTCCAGAAAAAGCCTGTGAAAGCTGAAAATCTTCAAAGGAATTAAAATTCAACTTGTGAATCACCAAATCCCTGTCTGAATCAGTTACGGAGAAGTAGATCTGTCTCTTCCAGACTCATTTTCACTGCAAATGATGATTTTTAAGACTCTGAGAAAAACCTATTAGAACAACTTAATAATATATTAACTTTCTTACATACTTTTAAATTGCTTGGCTCCTGTTCAGAGTTTAAAATAGAAATTGATGTGAAAAGCAAGGCAGGGTTACAGCAGTCTCAAAGAAAGTTAAATTCAGTGCTACAGTACAGATGATAAATATGGTTTTTATTAGCTGTGTAATAAAATTCTGCAATGAAGATAACATTTAAAGCAATAATTAGAAATTTAGTTTGAAATACTCAAAGTTGGTATGCTGACAACTGCTTAAATATATGGAGGACTTCAGCATGTACAGAATTTACTTAGCCAGGGCACTGCTGTAGCTTTCAGGTTACCATATGCTAGCCTTACTTTCAGCTGTATCTTCTCTTTAATGACCCAAACATTTTTATGGAAGTGATAGCTGCAATGGGTGGAGAGACAAGGGTTCCCCACACAATATTAAAATTCTCTGCAGGAGGTAAAGGAAAAAAAGTTGAATCGTCACCAACCAAAGAAGGAAGTTGAGTTCAGACCTCTTACATCTCAAAGAAAACATGTTCTGCCTATTAAGTTAGGTGTGAATGAAGCTATGTCAAGAGAGGAAAATTGAGATCTCATATCTTGTTTCAAAAGTAGATGATTAAAAAATAAAAAGGTTTATAGTTCTGTCTTGTAGATATTTGAAGCCCTCAGTTACATGAGGACTGGCAACTCTTGACTAACACATGTCAGTCTTTAAGTTTGTTTCAGACTTTAAATAGTGTATTTGGCAGTGTGCTGGCTGTTCCCAATCTGCTGAGGTACGTAACTTAGACATGGAAAGGAGACTGTGAGCTGACATAGGACCTTAGGCTTCGTTACAGAGGACAAGAGTATCTATTAAGTAGTAGAGCCATCGAATTTGTACTGAATCAGTCAATATCTTGAGATGCTTTCTTCCATTTTCCGGTCCATTCTCTCATGTCTCACATTGGGGAGATACCAGCATACATAGTTTATTCCAGTTTTGTTCAGTTTAGATTATAACAGAGAGCCAGGATTTGACTTCCTTTTTTGAAATTATATCATATTTGCCTAAACAGCTTCTAAAATCAAGCTTCTAGTCATTGCTGACTCTAATGAGACATCTGTTCATGAAAGAGAGGACAGATAGGACATAAGAAAAATCATCCTACAGTTATTTAATGATAGTTCTCCTTACTGTACAATATTTACACTTTATTACTTTATAGATAGTTGCTTTCCAAGTATATGATAAAATTTTCCACAGTTTATCTCTCCTCAATTGTAAATTCTTCTTGATTATTATGCAAAATTGATGAGGAGGTAAGGTAAATAAACAAACACAAAAATTCAACAAATTGAATATAACCCTACTAAATATTTTCCATGTACATTTTTTATCTAAAATTCCTGATGAAATAAATTGTAAAGAAAATAGTATGCATTTTGGAATTTTCATTAACAACACTTTTTGACTTAAAAATGAAATTAAATCAAAGGCTGTCAATGGAATAATAGTTTTTAAATAAAGCTCTTGAAACTGGACAGAGATGCCATGAAATGTCTCTCTTCAATACTTTTAATGCATTTCTTAAAGATGCCTTCATTGGCAAAGCCTGTATACCTCATAAACTGGAAATGGCTCTGTCTCAATAAATGTAGATCCTCTTCTAGAATTCTGTAATAAGAAACATACAAGCTTAACTTACTATGTCTGAAAGTTACTGGAGCTTGGAGTCATCCATGGAGTTGAGGTAATGTGGGGCAAGAATTTCATGGGCTGCTAAAGTTGTTTGGTTAGGAAGGGGACTGAGATATGTGATCCTCAAGTTCTTGTCCCTCAGCTCTATAAATTAGACAATGGTTAATAATAATATTTCAGACATGGCACTAGCATGGAGAGCTTAAACTGACTGACTTTTCACAGTTGCCATGCACAAGAATCATGCTGTTGCTTTGAACTCTGTCTTGAAGAGGGCACTAAAAATTATATAAATGCGGAAGACACATGTCGGCTTTCCAAATGAGTAACCAGGCAGATGGCTGATTAAATGAGAACCATATCTTTAATGAGTGTTGTACATCTTCTAAAGTGCTCTGAGATCTCCAAGGGAAAAGTAAAGTCAAGTTACAAATAGTTGTGATACAGAAATTAATAGCTATAATAGCAAAGTATAATTTAAATCAATTTAATCTATGCTGTCACTCAAATAATGGCCACAGTATAGTGTTATAAAATGTTTGATTTTACTTCCAGTCATTAAGCACCTCTGTCATTCTACTAACCAAATATTCAAATCTTTCTCTTGCTTGAGTAAAGCTACTTATGTTAAATTTTAAACTTTTATTTTATATATACACTTTTCATCCCAACTGTATTTCCATTCCAACTAGCTTTTAACCACATCAAATAAAGTCTTTTTTAAATCTTTTCCTGTCATGTTGCTTTTTTATTAGGCTGTATTTCTTTCATATGTGGGCAGTGGAACTTGAGATATTTTCTAATTAGTAGACAAGACTTATTCCCTTCTCTTTTCCATATTCCTAACTATTATTTCAGTCAAACAGAAAGAATAACTTTAAAAATAACTTTACAGATCTGTTTATGAAGGTGAAAGAAGAAGAGGATATTATTAAAAATGAATGACTCAAAAATTAACGTGGATGATGTCAAATGGTTATCTTCAAGAAATTTCAGACAGCCATACATGTGATTGTGTTTGGCCTTCTGTGCTGTGTAATTACAAATTCATAAACTAGATCTTGAACCCTGTTTTGTCTGTATAAATCATACAGTATAACTCATGTCTCTGCAGTACTATGCGCTGCAGACAACTTAATTGTTTTTCAGAATTATTTAACCAATATAAGTAAGGAATTTGACATTTGCATATAAAAACTGAATTAATTTCTCAAATGAATAACATTATAAAGTTAGGTTTCACTAGATTACAAGATCAGAAAAATGAGAGATGTCACATTAAATCCTATGGATAATGCCAGAATAATAGTAATTGCTCTAATTACTTTAATATTTATTTTCCCAGCAAGAACAGGCAGTACGCAACAAAAACTGAGTTTAATACTACAGATATTTTCAGACAAAAGCCAAGCTGTGCTCCCTGGGAACAGAAGAATCTTGCTACAGATTTGTGCAAATGTCACCCTAATCTCACTCACATCCATAATAGATAAGGCATTTATAACATAAAAAATGTTAATAACTGAAGACATATAGATATGCCAGAATGTTGTAATTCAACTAATATTAGAAAAGCATTGAATTCTTCTTGAAATTGTTATGTTTACGAATATTTAATTAAAAATTTATATACAATTTAAAATATATATAAAGCATTTTAGGGAGAATGATAAATAGAAGCTGTGCTAGATTATATTGCCAGATATAAGAGCAGTCATTTTTATAGATGTCTTTAAAAAATTCATACTTTTCTAATAAGAATATTTTTATACTTTTCTCAAAAGGAGATAATTAAATATGATGTTAAACTGCTACATGTTTAGCCAAAAATTAGAATTATATACCTATATATAGAATTACATATAATAACAACAAAAAAACTACTTTATTTCAACAGTTAAAAATGTTGCCTAAAAACCACCTGTTCTCCTCAATGACAAGTGTATTTCAAAGGGCTACATTATATTATTTGAGAGGTAGATGAGTAGTTTCAGAAATAACTCATTAGAAGAATTCAATAGCTAATAATAGGATTTTCAAAGGGATTTAAGTGGATTAGATAAGGACTTGGTCACTGAAATCTCTTCATTGAAAAAGTCAGCTCACATGAAATTTCAGTAATAAAGTCACACATGAACAGTCAATGATTTATGGTTAAATTGTATTTGGTTATAATGTACTTGAGCCAAGCAAGAATCAGAGCATTTGAACAGTCAGCAACAGGAGGTGCAAGATAGTGTTTAACTCAAACTAAAATGGCTGAGTTACAGAAAAGTTTATTTTGTTTTCAGGTTGCATTTGCCTGAAAAGAAACATGTTGCTTTAGTTCTTTGTGAAAAATATATTTATTATTTCTCATGATCTAAAAAATTTATGTGAAGAATTACACTTCTTAGGTACTTACAACAAAAAATCCTTTCCACCAATACTTACAAAATCAATTCACATTAGTATTTACTTTTTATGAAGCATTAACTCAGTAGGGATGACCCTGCAAACAGAGAGTTTTCAGTAATTCAAGTGGATTGAGTGGAATCACTAGTTAAAATTCTTTATTCCAGACATGGCATCTTAGGCACTGCATTTGCAATGATGAGACTGTATATGTAAGATTTTAATTCAGAACATAATTGGGAATGGTGCTAAAAATGTTAAAGTATAGTGGGATGGATCCCACAGAGTTCTTCCATAGTTATATCAAATATCCAGTCATAGTGATGCTTTATGAAAATTGAATGCCTGCAGAGTCCTAAGATATACACAAACTATTGAAGTGACAGCTGCTTCTCTCAGTTTAAAACTAATTGCTCATTATTAAATATCTCTGAGTATGTTAATTAAGCATACTTACATATGCTTCTAAAGAAAAATATATCCTGGAAATCTCTTTCTTTCAGGGAAAGGAATACTGTTGAATCTATGCTTCTCTCTGCTCTTTTTTCTAAGGTTTTTTTGCTTTTAATAAAAGCAATGTGATGTGATTTTAATTGTTAATGTGGATTTTTTCCATTTCCAATGCTTTCTAAAACAGTGAAATCCATTAAGTCAGAGAAAACATTATGCTATACATAACAAAATATCCTTTTCAACTAGAATTACTTTTCTTTCCCTGAGGATGGAAAAAATATGCTGTGGTTACACAGGATAAAACTTCCTCCATTTCTTTTTCTTTTTGAATTCAGGCATGCAGTAGCAGCTAAAATGATATATTTCATATGTTTGCTTAAAATCCAATGAAAAAAAAAGTGCACCAGCTGAAAACTGAACATTAATGATGAAATAGTATCAGAACTGCCTTTATAAATTAAGAGTCTATTGACAGTGAAATTGTATTAAGCCTATACATGCCTTTAAATTCAAGAGAGCTGGACTGAATTATGCCAAATCAGAAACATCCCAGAAATTTGAAGGATATAAGATAACATTATAACACTCTATCCTGACCCTGTGTGCACAGTACAGTCTGTACTATTCAACAGTGAGACATATGAAAGGAGACTTTCTTGCACTAGAGATATTATCATAAAAAATGAATGCCATATTATAGGTGTTGTTAGAAGAATATTTGTATTTATACATATATGTTTATTGAAAAAACTTTACCTTTATTTAACACATATATATAGTAGTAGGTATATAATATTATTTAACCAATATATATAATGAGAACCCACAGACAAAATGATGTCCTCATATCAGCTAACAGAAACTGTCATCTCCTTATGCTCTTTAGGTGAAGAGTGACTGGAATTTATTGAGAGCTTATAGGTAAGAATTAAGGGCCAGGCTAACATGAGTGACAGTGTTGTGGGTGTTTACTAAAGGCCACCTGATCCGACCACCTTGATATCTGCTGAAAAAAAAACACAGCTAGGTATGCATAACCCAGGAAGCTCAATGCAGAACACCGATTTTTAGTAAATTTAGTGAATTAATCACAGCCTGTTGGATTTGTGAGAATTGTTCCCTGTAGGATTCATGAGAGATGCCAAAGATTGAGTGGAAATGACAAACGCAACACGGTACTAGGTAGTCAGGTGTGCTGATTGATTTGGTACAAGAGAGTTTGAATATGTCAAGCAGCTCCCAGCCTTTAGGAGAGGTTGTTACTGGTGATGCACCCCATTCCAGAGAGAGCAAAGGCCTTCACTGGCTCCTACAAAACCTTGTTTCAGCCTGTTTAGCTAATCCAGAGCAACAATACTGTATGTCTACCACTTCCACTTAATTCTCATCCATCACTACACGTGGGCTCACCCTACACATCTCTGCAAGCCTAAGAAAGCAACAGATATACTGAACTGCACCGATGTAAAGCAGTGAAATCTTGTAGATCCACTCAAGTTGTGGATGATATACCAGTTTACACTGAGTTGCAATGTAAACTGCAATGAATTTGGAATTTGAATGCAATTTGATTTGTACTGAGTGGAAAAGACAGTGAGTCTTAGTATACTAAAATTGAGTACTGGGAAACACAAGTACCTGACAGAACCGGAGAAAGTGTAAGTAAAAACTTATGCACGTGTAGCATAGCAAAGAAAATTTTAACTCATGGATTATTCAGTATCTCAAAATGATACTACTCTTTCAGAGAGAGGAAAATTTTGCTGCTGTTGAAATATTTGTTTCATGAATAAGAGTGTAGTCACTGTGGAAAAAAAAGGTGTTTGAAGTATGATGATTGAAATGCCAGGTGTAGACTGGACTCATTTCACATAATTGTATTTATTAAGGAATAAAATGATCATCATTGTCACCATCAGCCCTAACTCCTACTCTGCTATTATGAACTTTACATTGATTTATCACACAGAATTGTGAAACTGTTTGTACAAATACTTAAATAGTTAAACCAGATCACACAATTTGTCTTAGAATCTTCAGATTTCTCTTCTGTAGTAACATTATAGAAATGGCCAGGTGCGGACAAAATTTGCTCAGGGGTTATTATTGTGCACTTGCCCAAACATCTTTTTGTAATCTATCACTTCAAGGTGTATAGGTTGAGGCAAGACATACTCTTATTGAAACAATTGCTGCTGCAAACCAAGTTTTGCAATCATCAAAGCAAACTCTTCCAGTATTGATGCTTTCTGCTCTGATGATCCCACTTTTGGATGGCTGTGTTGGAGGTTGCAGTCATCACGATACCTATTGTAGGAATTCAGCTAGTTAACTGAATAGGTTGAGTAGGAGAAAAGCAAACTGAATAGCTGTTTTTAACTGTGAATATCACGTTCTCTCTCTGAATATATTCAGCTACTTATCACTGAAGGTGAATAACAGGACTTCCTGCTGGTGAAAGACATAAGTTATTGCAATATATAGGATTAAAAAAATATTGCTCCACAAGATGTAAAGAAATGTGGGTTTTTGGATCTGTAAGAAGGATAAACTGTCTAACTGATCCATAATGAAGTAGAAAACTCTATCCTTGACTCAGTTAATAGTCCAGGAAACTGGTTATACTCCATGGATCTATTCTCTAGCAAGCTGAAACACCAGGGATCTCTACTTCTCAATTACACGTAGTGAACAGCAATTGTTACGCTCTGTGCAAGATTTTAGTGTCCCACAGACTACTCAAAACTGAGATCTTGAAGAGAAAATTGAAAACATGAGATTTGTTGCTTAAGCCTCAGTGTTCTGCAGCATCCTTTGAAAGTCTGGATTTACTGATGGGAGAAGGAGAAAGTAGTTGATGGCTTTTCCTGCCAGGGGGAACTACAAAAGTTACTCATCTAAGAAAAGTTAACCCTCAAATTGTAACAGTTTATCTATTTTCCATACAGTCCCATAGGATAAGGGAATCTGGCTTTGGAACTTCACATGGTATTAAAATGACAAGGAAGCCATTTTTGAACACTGAAGTATGGTATTGAAATACTGTGTATAAATGTATAAGTATTACATATAACAGAGTCTTAAATCTCTTAATATATTCCCCAAATCAATAAGCAATTTATGGAGCCAGAAGAAAACAGCTATTGGGCTTCATAAATAGCAAAATAACAATTTTCAAAATACACTATTTATTAAAGACATAAACAAATATATTTAATTAATTATTAAATCCAGAACACTACAAGAACCAAATAGTAAACAACAAGGTATTCAAGTCAGGACCTGCACAGTATATAGACTTATCTCTAAAGATCATTCACATAATGTGAAAAGTGACAATGGTTTCTATGAGATTATTTTATATCTTTATTTATTATTGTTACTTCTTTCAAAAAGAAGCAGTATCAACTTATAACAAAATTTATACTCTTATTTGAGCAGGGGTATATCTTTTTCAAGACTGTATGTAAAAAATTATGCAATCCACCTTGTTGTTTTTCACTGTTATTTTCCATAGGCCAAGCTGTGTATTCACAAAGAGAAAAAATAGCCAGACACATAAACGTACACACAACCTGTTTCGCCCATGTCCCGTCTACCTGGGATCAGAGTGACGATTTTCTACAGCTATTATTGTTGTTTGAAATAATAATACTAAGTAGAACACAGCGAGCTGAATATGAGTCAGCAGTGCCCTGGCAGCCAGGAGGGCCAACCGTGTTCTGGGGGCATCAGGCGAAGCATCGCCAGCCGGTGAAGGCAAGGGATTGTCCCGCTCTGCTCTGCACTGGGGTGGCCTTACTTCGAGTACTGTGGGCAGTTTTGGGTACCACAATAGAAGGATATAAAGCTATTAGAGAGTGTCCAAAGGAGGGCTACAAAGATGGTGAAGGGTCTAGAGCCTGGATAAGAGGAGACTGAGGGGAGTCCTCACAAGGGACAGTGGAGGGGTAGGTACCGATCTCTTCTCTCTGGTGACCGGTCATAGGACTCTAGGGAACAGCAGGAAGCTGTGGCAGGGGAGGATTAAGTTGGATATTAGGAAAAGGTTTTTCACGCAGAGGGTGGTTGGGCTGAAATAGGCTTCCCAAGGAAGTTGTCACAGCATCAAGACTGCCAGAGTTCAAAACATGTTTGGACACGTTTACTCTCAGGCACGTGCTGTGATTCTTGGGGTTGTCCTGTGCACCACCAGGAACTGGACTCAATGATCTTTATTGGTGCCTTCCAACTCAAGATATTCTTTGAGCAACATATGACAATATTTCAAGTAAAGAGAAATCCACATCTACTTTTCAAATGTTAGGCAGTTTAAAAAAAAAAAAAAAAAAGGAAAAAAGAGGCCATTTTGAAAAATTACATTTATCATACCAAGTGAAAACTTGGCATTTAAGGTTGTGTCAAATTCTATCAAACCATATTTCAGAATAATGCAACATAGTTCTTCAGTTTAAATCTGTTTTCAATGTGCTTATGCAAGGCACCTTGAGATGACCAACTGTAAATGTAGAAAGGCAGCATTGGTTTCCATTCCAGCAGTTCCAAATAGCCAATTTGTTCTCAAATTGCTTACCTCAAACTATATTCCCAAGTGCAGAACTTACAATGTAAGAAATTCAGAGTTATTTGCCTTATTTAAGATGGGATGAATATAGAAAGAAAATAATATCTGAGGGATTTTTCTGTAATTCTATATCTTCCTTTCTGATTCTTCTGATTCTAGTTCTGATCCTAGTTATAACTACAAGGGTAAAAACAAGGCACAAGGGAAATAGCAGAGATATTTAGATAAATTATCTAAATATTTAATATCCCACAATATTGTTGTTCTTTGTTTTGGTTTTCATCTCAACAAATTATTTTGGAGGGTGTCATTATATGAATCTTTGCTAGCAACTACTTTTAAAATAAGTCAGTCACTTCCTATGTTTTATTTGTGGAGTCTGTTTATGATTTTCCTAGAATGTAGGTAAGGAAAACAAAGAGGTTACAACTTCTAATGACAAAAGAGTTGGAAAAAGCAACAAGCTTTCAGACACAAGATCTTTTCTGCAGTTCTCTCAGATGTTATGTTTCCACATCAAATGTAGTATTGTAATCTCACAGCATGACAATTAGCATTTTAGTTAGATTAAAAGAGTCCTACTGAGGAAGATAACCCAGCTGTTCTACTGATTGCAGATCTGAAAGAGTAGGAAGACCACCCATTTGTTCAGTGGATATGTGTCCCTAACTCTGCAACATGGGGCAGCATTTAAAAATACAGTAAACACAGGTCAAGATTATGCAGATATTGATATATCGATTTAGAGGACGCTTTTAGTTTCTCCTCCCTGACTCTACTGTGTTGACCCAGATTCTCACCATGGATTCTCACAACAAGATGTGAATAATATACCCATCATGATTTCTGATTGAAGCATGTGGGTGATGAGAGTATGCACAGGCACAAAGCCTGGTGAGGTAATTTTATAAAATCACACCAGAGGAAATGTGGCACAGCCTTACCTATTTTCAACACATTAGTCTGTACCATCCTGAAGCCAACTCTGGTGTTTTTTTAGAGGTGTTGCTTTGGAGGCTTTTTGTTTGCTTTTTTTCTAATTTTTGGGAGATGAAATGAGAAAAGGCACCAAGGAATAACTTTCTCCTTTTCCTTTCCACCTATCGCCTTGAAATGTTCCAGAGGTTGTTCACAGAATATTTCTTCTCTCTTATAGGTCCAGCCATAGAGCACATAATCACAGGAATCACTCAAAAGGACTGTAGAAATATAAACAACCAGAAACTAGGTGTAGATTCATAACAATCCAGAAAAAATATTTAATCATGCTATTTTATGAATCAAAGAGAAATACTCTCCCTGAATATGATTAGTAATCACCAGAGCCTTATCTCAGCTTTATTTCCCAGACAGTAAAAACATGAACATGCTTCCAATACCTTGAGGATAATTAGTTAGCTATGAACAGAAAGAAAGAACTAACATTTGAAAAGATCACTCATCTTCACTCTTCTTCACTACACTGTTAACCTAGATTTTTACAAGGTTTTCATTCACAAAAGAAACCTTAGTTTAAGTTTAGAAGTGCTGCAAACAAAGTGAAAAGCCCAGTTTGGGCTGTGGTATGTGAACTGGTTCTGTCCTAATTTTGCGGTGAGGATGCAGTGAAAACAAAACTAATTGAGCTTCCAAAAACACAAGTTTGGAAATCTTGAAACACAGTCTTAAAAAGATCACAAGAGACTCAGCCAACTGAAGCACTCAAACATCAGAGGATATGTTCACAGAAGTCCCAAACACATGTTCAGAGGATATGCCGAACTTGAGCTTCCTCATGTGATATATAGCTCAAATCTTGTCCAGTTGATCTTAATGCGCACAAGAATTAATACAAATGTGATGTATATTTAAGTAGGGAGGTCTTGTCCTTTCTCTTCCCCTTTTCCTGTAGAATACTTTTCTATAACTATTTGGTCAACATCTGAAAGACAAGTTAATCTTAAAATTACATAGAATACAATGTATTATTCATCAGATATTTCTGCATTCATAATGCACTGATTTTTACAACTCAGAAAAAATCCCTCATATTCTTATATCATCAGTCATCATTATAAAATCCTTATCCAAAGGAATCATGCTTTTAGCATAGAAACCAGACACAAAAGAGTATTCAATTTAGAGATGCTCAGCTTGGGAAAACAAAAACATGCCACTTATTCAGTAGTCATGAATGATCTATTGTGCTGTTCAATTATGTCACCCTCTTTCCAGATTACCCAAGGAAAGAAAAAAAGTTTCATCTATTATTAAACTCTGGATAGCTTGAACAGTACATCAGAAACACAGTCTATCAACTTTGCCAAATAAATTTGACCCAAGAATTTATTGCATATTGAGAGCTTTTGTCTTAGATCAAAAGTTGAATCATTTTAACTACAATTCAGTTGGTGCTTGCCCATGTCTCAGAGTTAACACACAACTTGCTACTGGAATTCTTTAGACTTTTTTCCATGTTCCAGTGGAAGTTTAAAGGAGTAGATTAAAAAAGTAAAGTTCATCTCTGAAAAAAATTGACCACTTCGGAAGCCAAAAGTAAACCTGTTCCTCATCCAGACATTAAATAAAAATTACCCTAAACAAAAAACTGATAGTTTCTTGAAGTTTTAAGCATGTTCAACTAAAATGTAATAACTTATTGAAATTAACTAAATTCCCCTCAATTAGTTTGGTAAGTCAAAGTAAATCCTGTACCTTGAGCTGAAAAGCTGCTTTCTGTATTTTCAAATTTGTATTCAACTTTAAAAGCAGACATGACAGCAACTCCTCTGTTCTAAGCTCTAAGCTTTTCTTTATTCAGATTCCCCAAAACTGAGGAAGAGGCATATGCCACAAAAGAATGTGTAGAAACACTTCTATATTATACAAGCAAGAAGCTATACATAATACAACTGTTGAAACAAAGTGTGTATATTGTGTATATTCTAAAATATAAGAAGTGCATTTATTTCTTGAACTGATATCTGTAGAGAACATGGAGAGAACCATAAGGACATGGTACTAATTCTACTGGAGAGAATGTTAATAACACGGTCTTGGCTGACATCAGTGAGGCTACAGAAAAGAATAATATTATATTAAAAATATATATTGAATATCTCTTTTGTGAACTGATTATCTGGCATAATAAAGAAAACATTTAAAGAAATTCTATTTTGCATGTGAAATGATTCCTTCTTGGAATGGCTTGTTCTGGAACATGTCTGATGAAATGTTAGTCAAAAACTGAAAAAATAGTTATACTTGAGACATTAAGTAATAGTGACCACAACAGAATTTAATTTAGTTCTCTTAGAGGAGGAATAATATCTAAAAAGTAAAAAAAAAAAGAAAAAAGTTAACCTTATGATCTGATTTTTCAAAAGACATTAAAAACCAAAAGCGAAACTTCTACAAAAAATACAATAAAAGGACTGACATAACTTAATTTAAATCCTTCTATTACTAGCTGGAAGCTACTTAAACACATGATACCAATCATATGTATTTCTGGACCTTAAAGATCAGGAAAATGAATTTTAAAAACTCCACTAGCAAAACAATGACTCTTCAACTTTTCTTTTGTGGTTTTTTTTTTTTTTTTTTTCAAGCAGAAACATTTTCAAAAGAAAGAAACAGCAAATGTTTTCAAAAGAAAGAAACAGCCTACTGAAGGCAACACTGATGGGGATTTGATGCATGACCAAGCTACGATGAGATGACAATTTAACATACATCAGCTGACTTGTGATAAATGGATGCGTCCAAATCAAGTAATTTTGGCCTCAAATTAACAATTATGCTGTGAAGTTTCTTTAATTTATATTCACAGCACTCTGTAAATGTGCACCCGGATGACACGTGGCTTGTTAAACCATTGCAAAGTCTGTTCCTGAGTCCTGCATTTATGATTTGCAAATCTACAGTAAAATTTGAACAACGTGTAGCCAAATTCAAAACCAGGTAAGTTGTCTGCAGGATGTGTGTCACTCACACTACCTTGGAGGAAACGAGCAACTGAACATTTGCTTGCAGTTGTTCTTCACCACAATAATTCAAGGAAATACTTGTTCAGGACATAGCTGTTTCAAATAATAAGGATAAGCCTCTGTCCTAGAGAAAAAACATCACTTAAACTCATTGATAATACATTTTTAGTACTTATTAACATTCATCAAAAAATGGAATTTTGCCAAGCTTGGGAACTCTTCTAATGGTGGATCAGAGTTTCCAAAACAGCATGTAATATTTCCAGAAATAGATGCAAAGCTCTTTCAATTTACTATCCATTATTGTTTCTAAGAATTCTTTGTAATGCTGAAGACTATAATTTTTAAATTCTTTAAAAACTAATACTTATTCTTAAACTTCAAAAACTAGGACTTCAAAGAAAAATGCTGTATCTCAATTTATTAATATGGCAGTCATTGCTAAGATAGTTCACATGAAATTTTTGAATTAAATACTTAACTGTGAGCAAAACAAAGCATTCTTGTGGAAACTAGAACTGAGGGACAACACCCATCATTTACCCTTCCAAACTGTTGTTACTTTTTCTGACAACGGAGAGACAACAAGCCTTGTTTTAACATTCCTAAACTATCTGCAAAATTGAAGTTAATTAACAGTATCTAGATAAACATTACAAAAGAATGGCAGCAGTTTAAGGAGAAATTTGGTTTCATCAGCACAGTAGAATTTTTGGAATGCATTTCCAGCACAATCAATGAAAGGAAAAAGGTTAGTTTATCTAACTTTGTATCTCAAAACACTTTAAATAAAATGTTGTATTTAAGTACTTTGGAGGTTACTGATAAATAAAATTGCTTGTTAGCACAGCACATAACAATTTATTACTAGTTTATCACTCAGAGCTGTGAATGACACCATCTAAGATAATACAAAATAAATAGAGAATGGTTTTTTGTTATTACTTCTAAATTAGAATGTGCTCGGATACTCATAGATTTTATTTTTTATCTTGGTTGTCTACACACTTGTCAGCTGCTAGCCTGAGCAGCTTGGTTTTTTAACTGTTCATGTTAACAAGTCTTTTGGTAAAAACTTACTGATACTGATATAGTGGGTTTGATTTAGGGTAGATGAAGCCTTGTCTCACTAGCCCAGCTATCCAGCCTTCTCTGAAAGTTCCAGCCCATACTTTATCTAGTGGGGACTCTTTCATCTTCCACAGTCATGCAGATCTTACATGGTCTTTTTTCCCCAGATGTTGTTTTCCTTTAACACTATGTTGATCTGGGCAGCCTTCTTCATTCTTTGGCTTCTTGCTTTAATATTCTGTCTGCAGAAAGCTCCAGATGTATGTACATCTCCAAGACTCCTCTGGGAATAAGATCATGCCAAAATCCTGCTGGGGAGGGCTAGGACAGTGATCCTAACCTGTCTGAAAGCAAGGAGTAGCACAAGGAGTAGCACAAAATGTCTTCCAAATACTCACTTATGGCACTATTCCCAATTATCGTTAAAGGACAAACTTCAGAACCAAACCCCATGTTTCTATTAATATTAATTCTTTTAACCCTTAAGAACACAGATTTGGTGCCTTTAGCTCATGAAATAAGAAAATACCTTCAGTCTAAATCATGCTTGGATATCACCTGGATTTCCTAGGAACCTACATAAGAGCTACTTACAACACAGGAGACTGAAATTCCCATAGAAACTATTGGAAAAGATAATTTCATCATCACTAAAATGGCAGTAGTTATCTGACTTTGCTACAGAATTACCAGTTTGGAACCACCAAAAGATATAAATGATCTATCATAGTAAAGATTATTTGATTCTCTTGTGATGAAAACAAGTCTAATTTCCTAAGAAAATGAGGTGTTCTGGAACACTCTACCAATTGGTGACACAATCCGTGTTCCCTATGACACATGAGATCCCACTGATCAATTTCAAATTTTATGGGAAAAGGTTGAGGAGTAAGGTCAGTCAGTTTTTCCAAGTTTCATGAAAATCACCAGTTAAGAAATAGAAATACTCCATTAGTCCCTTAACCGAAAAGGAGAACAAACTCATAATCCAGTTAATAAAATTAGCAGACAACTGTTCAATTAGCACACGCAAACTGACCGATCAACAAGCACATGCAGAAACAATTATACCTCTGCTACTTTGGGCCCACCTATGGAACCAAAAAAGTGGTTAATAAGTAAAAAGTGTTGAAGAAATAATGTTGAAGGTTACCTGAGAGGGAGATGCTAAAAGGGAGACTTCAGTGCCCGGGATAAAATTATGTGTGCTGCAGTAGGAAAATATTAGGGATAAGGAAAGGTGAGTATGACTTTGGTCATACTACTCAAACTACTTCAGTAGAGGAAAGAAAAGGAGAAGCCCAAGGAACATGTGATATAAGGATATAGGAGGCTGGAATATATTTCTTTCACTTTTCAAGTTTATCTTCTGCTTTAATTTTTGCCTGCTATTGAGACATGTCCTAGTTCATATTTCTTATTGTTGATGTCAAGCTACTCAAAGGCATTTCAGTCTCACTAGGAAAAACAATAGGTAGATGGAAGGAAGTTTTATTCTCACATATAGGTTGTATAATTCTACTGGGAAAAAAAATTATGAGATTTAGCAAGACAAATACTAGAGGATCCCAGGAGCTTGTTGAAATTTCATCATAAAATTTCAAAATGCATCCAGGTTTGTCAAATCTAATAGATTATTAACACATTATTGGTGATCCAATCAACCCAACAGAAAAATGCTCAGTGAAAGACAGGTTTTCATCTTTCCCAAAAGAAATAATTTAATTATAAAAGGATTTGGTTTGAAGACATATTTTATGGGTACCCTAACTTTGACAAACATCATATCAGATCTTTGGAGTTCACCATCCAAGCTAGCTACCAGCAGCTGTAAGGTCTTTATAAGAGTTAAAAATCAGTAAATGCTTAGGGTTAGGAACTGATTGGTTAATCTTGTCCAATCAACAGAATTAAGGTCAGCCTGAGGGCTTTCTAATCCAATTATGCAACCTGCTCTTGGGGTCTACCTTCACCCTTTAGTGGTCTCAGATGCATTTTTAAAAGTCTGTAAACAATCCTGTAGTGAATAAGTAGTACCAGCATTATTACAATCCCTGCGAAAGCAACTGCAGAACTCCAAGATGCCAACAGAAACACATTATTACCCTGTGCTACTGTAATGCACTTGCAAGCATAATTATGGGGCTCAGGTGGATGCTGTAATGCCTAACCTCTGCCATCAAAATTACAATGCCTGCAAAAGCAGACCTTACAGACTGAAGGACCAAACACTTATAAAGCAAAATCACTGCAGCAAAATTTGCACAGAAATCAACATCTGTAGAAACTTCCCATCATGTTGTGAACAGTTAAACACAGAGGCAACAATGTTGAAGCAGGGCTACAGTCACTCATATAACGTATGACTAATTCAGAAAGGCTCTGAAGAACCTTTTCATCATAGACTAGAAATATACTTTCTGTGCGTTAATTTATAGTTTACACCATTTAAAATATAAAACATGCTAGGACATGACAAGTTTAACTTTCAGATATTCCCCATGGGTTCCTGCAACACTCCCAGGCAAGAGTATCAGATGTCAGTACATGTCAGTATGTCTGTTACCTTTCAACAATCCCAAGGTAAAGCATTTCTATGCTGCTATCAACTTCACAGCACAATTCGGGAGTTGTTTCACAAGAATGTATAAACATTAGTTACTATTATTTTCAAATCTCCATGCTGTAAGCTTTTTGTTTTGTTTTACTTTTAAATTAAGAGTACAAGGAGTTTTCAACAGCCCAGAGATCTAATTTTACAGCTCAAGGGTTTTAGTGCTATGACACATTAAAGCAGTAAATGTGAAACCACGAAAAAAATTCCAATCCATTAACCTGATATTATGAAGTAATTTGTTACATTTTCTAAGAAAGCAAGGGGTTGTTTTGTGTCAAGAAAATTACAGAGACCACATATAGCACTTCTAATATCTATTTCACAATCCTAAATGACATGTACCCACACATATTAAAATATCTATAAAATCATCAAAGAAGCATCTTCTAAAAATACCATCTTCTTGATAACAAAAGAGCATGATAAGTTGTATCAAGTTTTTCATAAGTGTTTAACCATAGAATAAAATGGAAAGTGAAATTATACACATTAATGAAAATTATCAGTGTTTCATGTTGCTTGGTAATGCTTGGGCTATGGGCAAAGTAGAACAACTTTTGTCATGATTGACTTTAATCAATCACACTACAGGAATTGCCTCAAAGAATCTGTGCCTTAGACTTTGGTCTTGCAAAAAACCCCAACTTTTAATCAATGGACTAATTTGTCTAATTAAAGGTACACACACATGACCAAAGATTTATAGAATCAAAGATTTAGGATATAGTCTATAAGGCCACTTTGTGTGCGGTGGAAATAACTTAAACAGCTTATATATAACCTGTTTTTTTACTGCTTCTTGGCCAAAGAGTAGCTGAGCTCTGTGACAGGAAGCTGTGAGTGGCTCACCTATTTCAACATGATAGGCCATCAATTTAGTGTAAACTAAAGATGCTTAACTTAAACTTATCAAGCTTAATCTAAATCAGCATACTGTGCACAAAAGCAGATGCAGAGCACACCAGAGTCATTACTGTGGTCCAGAGATAGTTGTGTCCAGCAGCCCTGGGAGCCACTTAGGTCAGGTCACTAAAGTGACTACACCTCCATCCTCATCTTCCAGACCATTATTAGATCAAAGAAATACTACTTAGTAATAATATCTTCACTTATATTTTGTCAGGGCAATAGTGCTGTTGCTTGGAAACTCTGCAGTAAGTCATTCCCAGCCAAAGGGTTTTACTCTTGAATGTGCAACATGCCAAACTTATCATCAGACATTCATCTCAAATCCATCTTACCTACTTTTATCAGACTGTAAGCAAGGCCTCTGCTTTAAGCTGGTCATTATCTTCCTAAACTCAGGAGAGACAGAAACACGCTTTTAGATGTAGTGCAGCAAACAAATGGATCGCCTCTTTCAGAAAGTAAACTCAGGAACAAGGAATATCTTGTCAACTTGTTCATCACAAAAGTTTGTAGGAGGTTTGTTATTGTCCTTAGCAACAGTGAAATCAGGCTTCTCTCCTACTTTTGTATTAAAGGGTTCATATATTTAGCAGTAAACTTTCAGGACAATGTGCTACATTCAGAGCTATAGTTGGAGAACCACTCTTTACTGTAACTTTCTCTTCTAAACTTGAAGTGTTTATTTACAAAAATTCAAGTATTTTAGAAATTAAATAGCTCAGTGCTTGAGTGTTAACTCACAAAAGCTACAGTCACTCAACAAGGAATACTATGGAATCAGTAAAGAGCTTGGGACTGTTTACAGGCTTTTTCTGAGCTATAATAAATGCTCAACCTGCTGAATACTTTAACACCATCTCAATAGTATGTTTAGAAATGACTATTATACCAGATGCTTGTGTAATCTGAAAATATGCAGGAGGACATGGCCATGCCTCAGATAAGCAGAGAAGAGAAAATAATGACTTAGTGCATGTAAACACAGGCATGTAAAGACAAGACATTTTTTGAGCAAGAACATTAATAAGAAAAAGATCTCTTAGAGAGCTTACGTCTTTCTGGGCTCCCAGACAACACATATTTTCAAGCTTTGCATCATACTATTCTCAATCAACTGAGATGACATATTTAATATATAAAGGAATGGGTTTATTTTCCTTTACTCTTGGCTTTTACCATATATCCACAGGAAAGCACTTGGCTTAATCATAACTAAAGAGTTGCAGGAGCTCATGGAATTGAGCAATGCTTGCTAACCTTTAGCTTTCTGGATGAAAAATTACCTTCAGTGATGACCCCAGTGAATAGTGCTATCTGGAATAATTCCCTCACATCAAGTAACCTATTATTTTACTATTATTAAGTTTTAGTAACACTGCTGGGAGAAACCATCTGTTAAAAGAGAAACAAGGTACTAACCCCTAGGTATGTGGGGACTGTTGTTTTCTGCAATCAGTTTAAGGCACTTTTCATTCATTTTGTACAATTTCCTTTCATCAGTGTCAGAAAGATCAGAATAAGAAAAGGCCAACATCCCTGTGATGTTTATTGCACATCAACAAATAAAAGATATATTTACAGCTGCATTCAACGTTTTACTAGGCCTATTAAACAAATGTGTTGTAAGAAAAAGCCTATAAAACTAACTTAGCAACAGTAAAAAGCCCATTGTTTGACTCCCCACAGAAGCTTCAATTGCTTCACAGTATGAAGTCAGGAATCCTTTAGATAAAAATAAACACAGAAGAAGTAGAGAATAGATACATTAAGGATGTTAAGAAGAGTGAAATGTTTCACTGAATGCCTATCTTCGAAGCACTGGTTCCTTGGTTTACAGAGTCACTTTGTAAACAGTTTGAAAAAAAAAAATCCCAAAAAACATCATCATACTGGAAGGATTTGGTTGAGAACCTTTTATATTTGTATGTAAATATAGTTTGGGGGATTTAGAAAAAAATAGAAAGAGAAGGTAAGCTGCAAATGCTGAACTGAACAAGTGAATTTCCCAAAACCCGAAATTCTTCATTACTGATGAAGTAAAAATATTATCAACATGATTTCACAAGGATCATTAACAACTTTTTTTCTTAGCTGTTCCTGCCAAATCACAGTATGAAGAGTACTATATATTGCTTGTCATCAAGTTCTTATAAATAATGGGCACCTTCTGCTCAGGCCAAAGAGATAAAAGAAGTCATCAGTGACATTTTTTAGTTTCTCCCAGTTTTGGCTAACAGGCTTTGTTTGGCTGAGTTTGGTTTCTTTTTTTGATTTTTCATAAATGAAACTTTTGACCTTTAATTTATTTCTGTATTTTGACATTAGGTATTCATAGGGATCCTTTGAACTATACTGTAATAGATTGCACAAAGCAGACAAGTCTCATATTTGTCATATAATCTTCCTTGACTAGAAATGTGTCCTTCACAACTAGGTTTCTGAAATAAAAACTTGTGTCAAGCAAATTCAACTAAGAATGTTAACATAATTTTTGAATGTTACATGTCTATGGCAAACTAGTCTTTGCCATTAGACCATTACAGGGTTTCCTTGGCGTTGACTTCTTAACCCGCAGAAGCATTCAAAACGTCGGTTTTTAATCTATTCCTTGACACTGGAGATATAAGTACCAGGAGTCAATCAGTAACAGGTAGATGAGTTACAGGAAGTGCTACTGTACCATGTTTCTCCATGGAAGGCAAAGAGGCAACATGACAGACTATTTCTGCTTCCTGGTAAACATAGTTGATTTTGGATTGTGGATTTTACGAGGTAAAAGGATGGCACTTCCATGGAGCAAGTAAAGTTTCAGACTGAAACACAGAACTGCATTCAGGAACAAATCATAGATCACTACATGTAATTGGATGACTCTTGTTGACTTTTAATAAGAACTGAGCAGATTCTGATTGACAGAAGAGGTAATAAAACATGCCAAGTACTCTACTGAGACAAGGTAGGAAGAGATGACAGAAACAACAGCCAATTATGTGCTTTCACCTGAGACTAGTAAAAAGTAATTTAAAGATGAGATCCAACTTTTATTCCACCAAAAATTATTTTTCAGCTACACGAGCAATCCAAGTTTTGCAGCTATTGGCTACACACACAGACTGGGTGTCATGCCAGGGCCAAGATGTTTGGCAGGCATCCCTTCGTTGACAACTTTGTGGTTGCAGACCTCCTGTACATTCTTGCACAGAAATTGTAAAAGAAATCTTTGACATGCCATTGCACTCGAGGTCCTGTAATTTGCAGGTGAAATAAGAATGAATAGACTAGAAGAGGAACAAAGATTTGTCACTAAGATTATATATTCACCAAAAGCAGTGCAGCTAAGCAGTGTATTCGATGCTCGATTGTAATGTGCTGCAATTTACAAATTCTTTGAAAGGGACATCAAAATGTCACCAAGAAACCCTGAGAAAAAAACCAGAGAAACCATTCCCTGTGTTTGCAATGTTGTTTCTTCAAAAGAAAAACCCAAAAATCTATCTCAAAATACTTTTGCTTGGGTGATTTTTATAGGCATGAAAAAATCATCACAGAGTAAGAAAAAACCCTGAATACATAATGATACATTCCTGCTTTACATTGTTTCGAAAGGAAAAAAAAATAGTCTTTTGACTGCTATAAAACAGTTTGCCAAAAGGATGCAGCATGAGGGAAAGCATATCAATTTATAGCTGAAACTAACAGAAGATGCTTAGAGGAGAAGCACATTGAAGTCAGCCTTCAACTGAATTCTTTAACAGGGAGAAATCTCTCTTCCAAAATAAGAATTTGTAGCCTTGAAGATGATCAGAAGAATTGAGATCAAGGGAAATAGGAATTTTTCAATGTGAGATGATAAAAGTGGGGAAACAATAAGTTGGTAATATTTGTTTTTGAAGCTGTGCTCTGAGAGAATCCTGATTGTTTCATTTGTTTTAATGTATGCAGCAACCTCAGTAGATTCAGTTCCTCAAACTGAATCTTGGTGATGGCAATTTAAATTTTTCACCAATTTAAAGATGGAGTTTATTTTTAAAACTTCTCAAATATTGCTTCTTCAAAGTTAATTATGTCCTTTCTTTACAGAGTTTGAAATTACAGCTGAAGTGCACTACAGACTTTTATAATGCAACATTTTCATTCTTTTTCTCTTTTAACATGTTCTTTCATGTTTAATCCTGAATCCTTAACTGATTTAAACAAATGCCAAACATTAACTAACCAATACAAAACATTTAAAATAGTATACTCAAGAGGGCTTTTTTTTTCCCTGTAAAATGAAGATCATCATCTTTATCCCTTCCAGCTATGAATTTTTTAAAGAAATTATAATTTTTCTAATTAATGCTGTCTGCATGCTATAACTGCCTCATATTTGCCTGGCTACATGAAGAAAACCAAGACAGTAGTTTTAATAATATGCAATATTTCCATTGCACGCTTTTAGAATATTTATTGACCAAAAGTTTCTCAAAAGGCCTGACACAGATGCTCACCCTTGCACATCATCCCGTAAATCATGTAAACAGCATTAATCTTGTTTTCATTTCAGTAAAATATAACACTTTTTTTCAGCGAAATTATGATGAGTACGATATCTGATGAAGAGTTTAAAATAGCAGATGGTGTTATCACTTTGAAAGCAGGGAGTTAGCTGCAGAGAAGCAGCAGCATGCAGGATATTCTGGTCTTGCACCTTCAGATGGTACTTAGTTCTTTAAAGCAAAAACAGGCAAGTGATTGATGTTAGGCAGCAAACCGTCTGCTTCTTGCATCCCCGGCGGCGGTGCTTATCGCTTCAGAGTTCTGCTGCAGCAATACTTACAGAAGCCTTTGTCAACAAAATGCAGTTATGAGAGGAACTAGCATGAATTCTCTGCCAAAAATATTCCTGTCTCAGTAAGCAAGTCACTCCAGGATTACTTGTAAGCACTCCTGAACTTGCTAGCAGTCACCTCTTGTGATATGGATGAATAATAAACCTAAATCTTGTCCTAAGTGTTGTCGAACAATCAGTTGCCTATCAGGTGGGCGATGGGATGTAAAAGCTCTTCTCTCTGCCCCAGAAGTGGCCTAGAGTGCATATTTCTCTAGGACATTTCCAAACTGAGGTTGAGTTCTATGTGACCTCGAGCATTTGGGTAAAAAGACATTACTTGTCGTTTGGTTCTTCCAAACACTCATAATTCTGGCTATTAGCCCTTATAGCCAGACACATTTAGATGTGGAGCCATAATACAGCTCTTTACTTCTTACACCCTTGGAATGAGACTGCTCTTTAATTCACTGTAAGAAATATAAAAACTTCAATCTGTTATGTATATACGCACACACGTTTTAAAGATACATACACAATATCATATATCTTTTTTACTTCTCTGAACTATATGTAAGCCAAGACCAGAAGTCAAATCCTTATTCTGGTGCAAATTCAAAGTGATTTACATCTAGCATGAATTAACAACTTTCTTGAACTTGAATTTGCTTTGGTAGGAAAACTAATTCTTCCGAGTCATTCAAAACAAAATTCTATTAGAGGGAAAGCTGTTAAAAATAGAAAACATTTTCATGCATGAAATTGAATCAGTCATGATTCAGTTATAGGTTATGTGGCTAGACATTAATTAGCCGTGATTTGTGTAGCCAGTTGATTACTAATTGAAAATACTATACTTGTATTAAATATATTTGCTACTTCAGAATTCAGAAATGCCTGTCTAAAAAAACCCTACATTTTTTGTTACTGAATTTAGTTGTTAGCCTCTTAGTAAATTTTACTGCCACCTAGCTAAAGAACAGAGAGAGTAAGATACCATGGATAAGCATAGTGAAACTCTTAGTGTTAGTTAAAATAAAATCTAAATTGCAAATATCAAGAAAGCTAAAGTAGGTGTGCTGAAACTCTGGTCCCTGCAAATGGCAATGAAATATTTTTTCTGCTGTTACAGACCTCAGCAGCCCTCAAAGATTATTACTCAGCCCTAAGAAACCTAAATTCTTCTACATTAAATATTTTATATTATACATTTTACGTACTAAAATCTGAATACATGGGAAGTATCACTTTTTGTCTGCAAAATTTCAGCTCTCCCTTCCTTAGCTATCTGCTGCTTTTGTTTGAAGTACTTATGCTTGGAGAATAAATTTTTTAACCCAGACGAATTCCTTTTAAGTTCAGTCCTCTCCTTCTGCCTGCTGCAGCTTGACTCGAAAGTTGCAAGCAAGTAAAAGAGAGATACTGGGGTGGGTGAGACAGGCACAACTGCTTCTTAATCATACCTTTTCCAGCCAAGACCATTGTCCAGTGCATAGCTACACCACCTGAGGTCAGGTAATTCCAAAATTTGTCAAGTCACTCAAGAGTAATGTACTGGGTAAAACAAGATCTGCAAATCGCTGTACGTAACTGGCTGCACCAGATCCCATTGCGGCAATAAAATTGTAGAGACCACTCATCTCATTTTCATACTATATTACCTTTGTTCCTTACCATATTCATGAACTAGAGAAAACAAAATAATCCAAAACCAGTTAGAAATACACAGCACACCATGCATAATACCTGAATTATACAATTACATCTTTCATGAGCCTTTTAGGTCCTCATGCTTCCAGTGCAGCTCTATGAGGCTTATATAAATATATCCCTCCTGTCCTCTGGAAACCCAATCCATTTCAATCTGTAATGTAAATACTTTCTTTTTAACACGCAGTGTGTGCTGATTTCACCTTAATTGTATATTTCCTATTGCGAGAACTCAAACTGTGGGATACTGGGAAAGAATTTAACCAGCAGCCTATAAAGAATTGGGGCTGAAGCTTGGCTTCCATTAACACCTAATTAGCCAGGGTCTGTACTGTATGTAAAATGAGCTAATTATTTTTAAAGGTAGTCATCAACCTATAACTTAATAATGTAGAAATTTATTTCTCTGTAATATTTTTATCTCTACAAATCAACATGAAGCTAGTGGAGCACACAGATCTTAGTTGGTCATCATCAAACACTGACCTTTAGTACAATCATACCACTAATACCACAAATGCTACTAATTGCAGTGTAAAATTTCTAATAGACACAAGCTGACTGTTTGAAGAAAACATCTTCAAGTCCTGGGTATAAACATAGTTCAACTTACTAAAAATGAAGTTAAAACTGTAAAATGACTGCAAGGTGATTATAGGATTAAGTTCTAATCTCATATAAAGGAATAGCAAAATCCATGTTTGAGTTTACTGTGAATAAAGACCATCTTCTACTTTACCTAAAATCACCATTACCGTTTTGCATTGACTTGACAGGTTTAACAGTAGTTCAAGAATGCAAGACTTTCATTAACTCCCACTGAAGCAGAGTAAATGGCCACAGAGTCAAACAGGGGTTGCACAATAATTGTCAAGGGGATTGTGGTATTCCTATCCATCAGGTGACCCCTCTGCACCAGGGTTAGGACCTGATCTTGTTGCTGTGGGTTTGGAGACACGTGTGCGCTGCAGGTGAAGGTCTGGTTTGCAGCGAGAGCAAAAGGTTCTCATTCACTGTCAGATCACTACCTCACTTTCACTGAGCATCACTTTTAAAGAAGAAAAAAAAGAGAAATTTGTGAATTTATAAAAACCAAATGAGTCTCTAATTTGTGGAAGCCTTATTCTGGCTCCTTAAAGAAACAAGACTTTAAAATAGATTAATTAAGTACTCTTTCACAAGAAAAAAATCTCATGTCCATATGTCATACTCATCACAGAGCCTTTAACTTTCCAGTCAGCACTAGCAGATCTTGCAATGGCCTGAATCCCAATTAGCCATGAGCACCTGCAGTTCCAAGGAGAGGCAGTGAACAGATCTGCTCACTTTCAGGTTTCAAGGTTTTTGCAGCAAAATTTTTAACTGAGTTTACAGCTATTGAAAATGTATGCAAGTCGGCTTCATCCTCTGTACCACAGCAGCAACTCACAGGACAGGCTGAAACAACTCTGTGCACAGAGGTTGCATGACCACTTCTTTG
Source organism: Pipra filicauda (assembly GCF_003945595.2). Taxonomy (NCBI): domain Eukaryota; kingdom Metazoa; phylum Chordata; class Aves; order Passeriformes; family Pipridae; genus Pipra; species Pipra filicauda. Next base: position 4,462,398 of record NW_024103452.1, read on the forward strand.
TAACTACCCTGCACCTCACTGGTACCCACAGCAGCCTTTTGATGGAGTAAAAGCAATTAAGATGAGGGACCCTCCTGCTGTTCCTCTTTGATTAGTGAATACAGCAGCCACATTTGCTCATTGTCTTCATGCTTGGTCGCTACATTCTTTTGGCTGGGAGGATTGCAGGAGCTGTTCCCAGGGTGGCAGGCAGGTATGCCATTTCCAGCTTTTGGCTGGGGATAGGTGGTCAGGCACTCACTGACTGCAACACAACTTGTAAAATCAGTCACATTTCATAAGTGTGAAAAATGAGATGGGGTATTGTACAAGGTGAAATGTGTTTTCATGGGAGGGAATTTATGAGGACAAATCTTCCTGTGTCATTGGATCTGAGTGAGCTGCCATCAGGCAGGGCCCTCATTTGGCCCTCTGTGAGAAATGCATGTTTTAAGATCGCTTTGAAAATGTTAGACTTATGATGTCAGAGTTATGATGTGTTATGGCCAAATTACTGGCTCACTGCTGAAAAGAGAAGTAGTATGTACAGTGTGTACACTGATTCCAACCATCAGAAAAGCAATTAGTACTACAAGTGAGCAGAGAAGCAGTTAATCGTTGCAGCACCATAGTGGGGAGCTTGCCAAAACTGGCAGTTAAGCCAAAGTCCTGAACCAACATAACATTAGGTCTATTTGTCTCATCTCTCTCCCTCATCACAAGCAAACAAATATCAATAATAATTATAGCCCTTGTAATTACATCTAGAAGTAAATCAGTGTTCAAATGCACATTTTCAACAACAAAAGATGTGAAAGAATCATATAATCAGCATTCCTACTGTACTCTGAAATCATAGGTTAAAGCATGAGTGGTTTATATATTGAGAGGTCATATTATTTATTTCATTTAGAGCAGTTAATTGTTTACTTACAAGAAAGCTTTTCATGACAAATATTTATTTTTTTTAAATGTGTTTCACTGCCCTATAAAAGCAAACCCCATTTCTTATAGCTTCCTAGCAAGACATTCAGACCAATTATCCTATTCAGTTTCTCCCTTCCTTATAACTGGTAATTTAGCTTGCTATATAAAACACAATTAAACCTTGTTTAGAGTAAACCTGTCAACACATGGAGCTCTGGCTAATGTTAAGTCTGAAATTTTATCCATACTTAAAATAGGTGTTCTAATGTACTTCACACTGATGCAGCTTAGTTATCAATTGCATAACCACTGAAATGTTCTTGAGTAAATTAGAATTTGCTCATTCCCAAGAATGTCAGCAGAAAAGCATTTTCTTTTCATCTATGCATAAGAGGTAATATCAAAACATTATTAATTGGCCAATCATCAGTTTATCTTGTACACACATTTTTTGCTCCTACTGCAATTGTTGTCTGTCATACATATCTAAATATATAATCTACAAATGTATGTACTGATGCAGAGAACTGAAATGCCATGGTTGTGCACAGGTATTTATATATATATAGAGGATTAAACCTAAACCATAGTGAAGAGTTTAAATCACATGCAATCCAGAACTGAATAAGGACACTCTGAATGGGCTAAGGAAGAATGGTTCAGGCTTCAGGTAACTGAAACTTAAATAATTTAAAACAAACAAACAAAAAAGTTGTAAGTATTCTACATACATATGTCAGAAAAAATAACACTTTTTTCTTTGGGTAACTCAGTTAAACTGCTAACAGACTTACATTGGCAGTTAGTCATTTTAATTATAGTGTGATGACACTTGCTAGTTTAGAAAATGAATCATATGGTTCACAGGAATTCAGTCTTTTTGCCTTAGCTATATTTGTAGACAGATAGAATTCTAAAAGTGAAACAGACATTTAATTGTTTAAGGGTTACATGATGCACAAGAGTGCATTTATTCAGCAATAATTTCAGGTTATCTTCTCCATTTCTTTCCCTCCTATTAAGAGACCTGGCAGCCTCCTTACAGCATGGAGAATAAGTGAGAATGACATGCAAATCTAACACACTTTTTGTTAGAGTATTTCAGTAGGATAAAATCATCACTTGTAAGTATCTTAAGTCTTCCAGAATTCAGTAAACTTGCTCAAGGATGCAGTTCAGTACAAGGAAATAATTCACAAGATTCCTTAACAGGAACATTTTACTCTGTCAGAGGACCATAATTTAACCCCTATGCAGTACGTTCGGTGAAGTCAATGAACCTGCATTAGCATAAAGTGTTTAAAAAGCTGACACACTGACCTACCTTTATGTGACAGACGTAACCTTGGCTGCCTCGTATCCGCTGCGTGACATCCAGCCGGTAACTCTAGTAACAAGCCATATAGTGCCAAGATTAAAAGCTCCTGGGCAGATGCCATCCTGCCCAAGATAAATTTCTTGCTCTCTTCACTTAAATGCTGCTGCTGTTTGTTAGTTGTTTTGGTGGGGTGTTTTTAAGGCTCCAACTTCCACTTCTACTTTCCCAGTGCAGTTAGATCGCTCTCTTTGGTCAGTTTGTGGGGTATCTCTGTATGATATTCAATGTTCATCAGAGCAGCACACAGCCTCAGCTAGCCATTTGTCAAGCTGTGCAAATGTCACGTAAAAATATTCCCTCCCTAGGACAATTGTTTATAAAGTGCGAGGACATTCCAAGGCGTTACTCTGCAGTGTTGTGTCTTGAGCTGTCTCTAGTAACTCTGCCACTGGATTCAGGAAGAAGCTGTATTTTCAGTCCCTCCTGCAAGGCAATTCATTCAGAGAAGGAGGGAGGGAAAAAAAAAAAAAAAAAAGGAAAAAAGGAGAAAGCACCCTCCTCCTTGGTGCTCTTCAGAATTCAGCCCCTTGCTCTGACTTGCCAAACAGCTAGTTTTAATTCACCTTTCACCTTTGCTAATTAAAAACAAGAAGTGCCATTCCCTCCTGGAGTTGTAGGATCCACCCAGCGGGAAGCCAGGCTGTCAGGCTGCTGTATTCACTGAGAAAGTTCAGGGAGGGTTGAGGCAGTGTACAGTACTAGCTGCTTCTAGGAAGCGTTTTAATCCACATGCCGTGAGTTGATTCCTCAATTGCTTTGTGGTTTCACGTTGTAAAGCGCCGGGGAGAAGGGTCAGAATTCCTCCCGTCCCTCCCTTTCCAAAAGTCATTTCAGCTTTTGTTCCCAGCTCAGTTTTAGAGGAGGATCAACCCTTGCATTAACCATTTAAGTACATTATCACTTTGAGTCATTAAACAGCATGCTACCAAGTGGATCAGAATAAAAGATTCCAGTTGCATATCCTTTCCTACTTTAAGGAAAAAGGTTCTGCTTTTATATCTTATTTCTGCCCCCCCCAAATGTGCTTTTAGAAGGTAGCTTCTCCCCTTTACATTTTAAATATCTGTAAGTCTCAAACCTTAAATCATCTATACATGTCAGTAAAATTCCTTATCTGACCAGACGCCTGTGGGATTGGTCAGTATTAAAAAAAAAAAAAAAAAAAGCCTGATTAAACTGTTGTGATGATAAACAGCATCAGATTTACAAGTGCTAAGCAGCCACCTTGGTATTTGCAACTAACAAATACCAGAAAACTTCATCTCTTTTTTGCATCATGTGTCACTTAAAAATATACCCATGGCAAGAACTATATTTTTATAAATGAAAACTACAGATGTCCGGAATACATTAATTAAAGAATAAAGTTCTCTCTAATTAAGATCTCATTCATATAATCATTTCGGATTATGCAAGGTGCATTTTAGACACTAAAAATTGTCCTTTTTTTAATGGGGTGGAGCATTAAATCCATGTTAAGTCTTTATACTTTACACTGTTTTAACAGAAAAAGAATCACAAAGAAAGGCAAGTGAAAACTAATATATGCATTGACAATAATGCACTAAAACAAATTTGGTAGTCAACCAAAGATAACGATATTTGGAGAGAAAGACTTAATAAGAAATTACTGTATGCCAGCAAACTGAAAAGAACCCAGAACAATACTACAATGAAATGGTATTAAATGTAATAGTAGAGTACATGGATGAGAGCAGACATATCTGTTCAAGAAGAACAAAACATATGAACTACTAGGACAGAGTTAAAATACAGCTTCAGTGAAAGGGCAGAAGTAAATCATCAGAATCCCCAAGGACTCCTGGAGGCTGTTGCATAATCAGGAGTGGGGAGGAGGTCATGTCTACCTGTTAGTTCTCCAAGAGCAGGTCATGTTCACATACCTGGGCTTGCTTTGAATCAGCTGGAAACTGTGCTAGCAGCAGTTAAACCACAGGAGCACAAGCTAAATCACACAGCTATTTGCTCCATTTCTTACACACAACTACAGGTTGCAGTGGATTTTATGCTGATGTGCCAGCTGTCAGGCAGTAGCTCAGCATGAGTATTTGAGATATTGTCAGTGGAGAGGGCAATGCAGGCTCTGCCTCCAAGCACAGCCCCCAGCATGGATGAGTTTATCATCTCCCCTGTGGGACTGTTATTATTGGCACCTTTCTGTAGTACTGAGGCATACAAGTGTTCTGCATTTGACCATTAAGATCTGCTGTAAAGGGGCATGATCTGGTGCCTGTTAAGGTTAGTGAAGATTCTCCTTTGGTTGTGATTCTGTGATTCTTGCATTTTTCCTAAAAAAAAAAAAAAAAGTACAATTAATAATTTTCTCAAAAACTCATTCTCTCTCATCATAAGTCTACAAAATGTAAACACTTCTGATTCTGAGATATTCCAAATGGAATTTTTTCTTTGAAGGATCTTGTTATGGAAAATTTAATACTCTTTCTAATTTATGGTATGTATTTTCAAACAGGACACAAAAATCAAAATGTGGGCTTACACTATGAAAGCTAAAATCTTATTCAGTGAATAAAGCAAACATAAGTGCAAACTCCCAGATCTCACCTCTCTCTAAAACTCCCCTCCAAGCTGTTGTAGGATGTTATTTATTAATTTTTCCAGGCTTCAGCTGGGATCTTAGATGCTCAACAGATTGAATACGTATACTTTGGGTATCCTGAGGTGGTATCAAAAAGTTAGTGTGACAAGTTCAAAACAATTTCCCCAGTTTTAAAGTTCTGTTTTCATTTTCCAGCTGGTTAAAGTGAACTGGAGGAGAGAAGGCATAAGGGAGCTGCTTGAAACTGTGGGCCTTATTTTGTATTTAGATAAGATGTAGGGGTGCAGCAGGTCTATTCAAACAAGACATATATTCAAATAAGGGCAATACCCCCACCAGCCTGAGCTTACATGCACTCACATGCATTTCTAACCCCCACACATCCCAGCCATTACACAACTCCTTGACTCCCTACAAACACATGACCCAGGCTGGAGCTCCAGTAGAGTCAGAAATACCCAAACAAGCTGATTTTCATATCTGTGCCCAAGGACAAAGCTTTTTTGTCTGAAACCTGATTCTCAAGCAGGGTGGGCTGTGAGGGTGCCTCAGGCTCCTTCCCTGCCTGCCAAGGGAAGGGCTGGGGCAAAGGCACAGAAGCAGAAGCTGGAGCTGCTGCTTGATATTCTGGCTTTGGCTGTCAGCAAGAGGTGCTGGCATGGGAAAGCTGGGAATGGCTGCTGGGCACGGTGAAAGACGCCTGCACTGGAAAGAAACCTAACAGAATAGAGGAGAAAGGGAAAGTTCACATATCAGTATATGCAGGAGTTTGATTTTTTTCCCTAGGTTAATGTTCTCACAGGGTGAATCTTCTCATTACAGTCCTCAAATTGCTGTGTAAGGGTTGCAAGTCTTACACCCTTACACAGCAAGTTTTGTAACAAAACAAGTAGTAGAAAGGTACACACAATTTCAACTCAAGAGAAATGCATGGCCTCAGGCAAGGCAGTCAGTCTCTCTGCCTCAGCATCTTTTCAGTTGGATAGGTACATGTTCTTACCTCAAGGGGTGTTTTAGGAGACTTCTTATAAGGTTTTAAACAGTAGATGGAAGGATGGCAACACAGATGTTCAAATATTAGGATTCAGTCTTAGATGAGTACAAACACAGATGCCCCAGGACTTTGGAGTCCTCATGTAGTACAGTGCTGGGTCTCTGAAGAGTAAACAAGGTGGGTTTACTGCTTATTTTCTGTTAATAAGGCAAATACAACAGATCTCTGTCAAACCTGGGTTTGTTTCAGCAGTAAAATCTCCAGTTAAGTAAATGCTGACAGATAAATAAAAAAACAATGCCTGGAAACCTACAAGTAAAGAGTATTTGAAAATTGAAGTGTAAATCCTGTATTTGATTGCTGGGGTAGAATATCTATAATCACTGTCCTAAAGAGAAAGACAATGAGTTTTCTTAATAGGAAAAAAAAAAAAAAAAGGGTTCCGTGTACATTTGCACTCTTTATGTACAGTAAGGAAGCCCATTAAAAGAACTCCAAATTAATTGTGAGTTGCTATGTAAAGTCTGTGAACCATAGTTTGATTTGCTACAGCTGCTGCAGATCCAGAGCAATTGTAATGAAATCGTTGAGCCTGTAAATCTAAGAACTCTAACACAAAATACTTCTGACATATTGTGTGAACTGGTTTAAGTTTAACTGATAGAGTGAAATGTAAACTCAGGAGCATGATATAAATAAGTAGATCTGCAGCTACTAGAACCAGTAACAAATTCTAAACATTATAACCATAAAGCAAAATGAAATGTTTAGAAAATTTAAAGCTGGGGTGGTCCAAGAATTACCATAACCATAACTTAAAACCGGTTCTAAAGGCTGCCTCTTTCTTCTGGTGACGATACACTGAACCACAGCAGGAATTCTCTCTTTCTTTCTGTCTCTTTCTAACTACGTTTGCAGATCTAAAGAAGGTGAGCAACCACAAAAGGAGCCATGTGGCCTTCACTGAAGTTAATGAAACCTGTATCTTCATTTGTACTGTAACATACAGTAGACACAGGACACAGGTAATCATTCCTTCATTTATTTAATAGAAAAAGCTTTAAAAAACACTTAAATAACAACTTGCATTATAGTGCTTCATCTGTAAAACTTTTTTTTTATGTCACTACCTGTTCACTCGGCATTGCAGTTCATATAGTTATGTCGACTTTCAAATTCTGTCATACAGAAATTCTTACAACAGATAAAGGAGATGAAGGAAAGATCTGTATATCATGTGGCTGCTAACTCTGCTTTATGTCTGCATCTTTTCGAAGTAGGAATTCATGTCTATTCTGGTCTCCATTAGGTCGGAACAGTTTTGTTCGTTTGTTTGGTTTTGGCTCACCTGCAGCTACTGCCCAGGCTCAGTATGTTCTGGATATATTTGATACGTCCTGCTAGGGTGGTCAGGACAAAGGGCTGTTCCTGGGTATTTCCTTGGGATTGAATATAGATAGGTGGCAGAAAAGTAGGAAGTGAAAGATTTGCCCTAATCATTTTAATAGTAATGTAGCCTGTGTAACCCTGTGTGGCTGCGAGCTATGCTGGTGATGGTACATGCCTTGGTAGGGTCGCCCATGCCAGACGGGTCAAAACCACAGGGTCAGATACAATACATCCTTGGGCAGGATAAGCTTGTTAGCCTTCTGGCAGTCATCCTAGGAGAAGTACAACTCTAATCCCAAACCAGGGTAGATGGAGCTCACTTAGCCCTGTAAGGCCATCCATCTAAGAGGAAACTCTAATCAAACCTATGTCCTGAGGACCTCACTGCCACAGTCCAAGCTCGCTCGGCCCTGGCAGATGAACTTTAGGATTAAAGGGTGGGCCCAGTTCCACTCATACTGCATCTCACCTAAAAAATCCACTACACAGGCTCAAAGGTCTCCATTACAGAGAGCCTTGGTTCTCTCACCTCAGCAGTACTGGAAGGAATAGCTACACCAAACTTTTTGTTAGGTAGTGCAGCATATTAGGTGAGAGTGCTGACAGGACACAACAAGAAAGTGAGAAAGCTAATCCAGCAGGTGAGTAATCACTCAATAATATCTTCTGGAATCTCAACGAAAGTAGCACAACCACCACTTGGATGACCCCACTGATCCTCAGGAGGATGTGCTAACTGATGGCAGAAGAATGTTGCCAGATCGTCTTTGTTACAAGGAAATAAGAGGAAATAATAATAAAACTTGGTCCTCTATGAAATTTTCAGATTAGAAATATTTTAGGTCTTTTCTTTTGTTATCAGGAATTGGATCATAACCCTGTGTGAAACTAGATGTGTTTATATGTAATGTCTCCAGGACAGGGAAGTGTTATTTCTCTTGTTTTATATACAGTGAGTTCTCTTTGATCCAAGATCAAATTTAGACAATATTCATTAAGCAAAAGAGTTTGACTGAACATGAACTTGTACTTCAAACTAACCACAAAATTACATGATAAATTAATGCTCTGGAGGAAGAAAAAGAATTTCAATTAAATTGCAGTGCTCTTAATTCCAGAAGGACTGGGTTTTGACAAGTAAATATGGAAACATACTGTCCTTAGAACATTGTTGTTTGCAGGAACTTTATTTCTATGACTAATTACAGGTGAATGTCAATAATGCTTGGGATATATATTGGTACTTTGGCTAACCTATAAAAAACAGGTGAAATAAATATTTCTTTCTTCAAATGCATACTTCTTAAGAGATTTCTTTATAGGTTGCACTAAAAAGAACAGACATATTGCTGTATCTTATTCCTGAAATCAACTCCATGTGCCTGACTTACGATTAGTACATGGGTCACAGCAATCTGTACAGTTAGTTATGGATGAAAATCAAACTACTGATTTCCCTAGGGGAATGTATTTTTGATTATATTTTTGCTACTAAATAATTACTAAAGTTTCCTAAATGAAAAAAATAAATGAAACTGTTAGTTGTTTGTTGAAGATGAAGATGAAGATGAAATATGGCATGACAGGTTTTCCACTGATCACTGAGGAGGAAATAAAAATGTAGTGGTCAAAAGTTTAATATTATGGCTATCAGATACTTCTTAATAACTCAGAATGAGGAATACATTTTATTAAAAGTTAATGATGCTATTTTTATCCCATATTATCAGTGTGAATACCTTTTGGTTCTCCCTTTACATGATTTTGCCTCCAGTTGGTTGCTTCTTGGTTCTTCATTATTTAGAAAAGAGACAAAACAACAAACAAATATCCAGTTAAGGAAGAATATTTTATGCCTTAAAGGTGTCATTTAGTTACCCCAGTTCTTAGCTAATAGTTTCTTATGCAAAAATAAGTGGTTTGGTCATCTTCAGAGACAGCTGTAAATAAAAATTTCCTTTCCTTAATCAGACACGCAAAATTATAACCTACACATTTTCTGTTTGAAACCTATGACCATCAGTTGATGAAATTATCATCTTAAGGTGAAATTAAAAGCATTTGTAAAAAATAAACCATTTTGACCACAAATCAGTTGCAGGTTTTAAAGCTGCAAATGCATTTTGATGCAAAATATTTAGAAATCAGTTCCAGTTTTATTGCCCATTAATGGATTCCACATTCCTACTTGAGCAAGGTGATGACATCATCAGTCTGGACTCCAGTCCTGGGCTACACTTATTTTGTATTTTTACTTTCACCCATTAGTGAAATATGCATGCCATGACAGATCTCAAAAGCAGGGGGCTGGTACATACTGTAATTTCCATCAGGGGGACGTAATCGCCTTTCAGGAGTGAATTAGATTTCTTGTGACAGCAGTGTGGGTCCAAAACCTGAAGGAAAGATGAAGGAAATCTAAAGACGCTCTTCTGGCATTTAACATGGAGCCTGCTTGGAAGTGAGTTGTCTGTGTTCAACCTCAGTACGGTAAGAAGCTTAGCGGATATGGTTCTGTGTCAAGGTGGTTAATGCATTAATTCTCCCCTTGGCTTAAAGACATCAATAGGTAAATATCCTGCTTCGAATCCCTTTACAGCTGTCAGGCAGCTAATATTCAGGTGCTGTGATGCTGAGTACTGAAGCACACAAATCCCCAGTGTTCTTCAGCAATTCCTGGTGAGCAGTGGCTGATCTCACCGTAGCCACAGGGAGCTTTGGGAAGCACAGGAGACCTCAAAGGAAAGGGACCCCAGTATGGTGGGAACTGAACAATTTATTTCCCTTGGGGTCTTCAGAAATCCCAGCATTAACCAGATCATAACTTTCAAAGGAGAAAACCACAAAATCCACTGCTACATTTCTAACCGCTTTACTGCACGTGCACACACCCCCTCATCCATGCTGCCTCACAGAGAGTAATATCTCCCTCTAAGAGATCTTCTGGTCTGATTGACTGACTGCCCTTTGCTGGGTGGTAGCTGAAACAAAAAGATCTGGCTCTGCATTCAGAACTTGGGTGTTCTTTACACCACAAATATTTTTTTTTACCCTCAGCTTTATTATTATCATGAAGAAAGTCTTTATCACTGGATTTCACTTTTGACATCTGTCTAGACAGATATTTATTTGAACCACCAACACATTCACTTAAAGAAAAAGAGAAAAAAAAAGGAAGAAAAAACCCCCAAAACCAAAGGCTTTAATATATTTTCTTTATTGAAGAGCCAACAACTTCAGCTTTCAAGAGGTCTCTGAACAGGGTATCAAACAGTATTAAGTTAATCCTTTAAATTACAACCTTGAGGAAATGAGAGAGGAGTGTCAGTCTACTTTGCAACTAGATAAGTGAATACTTTATCTCAGGGAAATCTGTTGTCTTCCTGTTAAGATCATTTATATCATTATTGAGGATGTACAAGTATTACCCCCATCAGCTAAGATGCTACCCTCTTCATAATCATTTGGCATTGTTCCAGTAGCAAAATCTATGGTTACATTAGAATAACTGCTCAGAAACCCATTGCTACAGCTGTGTTGAGAAAGTGCAGTAGTATTGCCAGATGTGAGAAAAAAATCAAAAATCAAATCCTAAAGCTTTGTTATCTGACACAGAAATTTCATCTACACAAATTTACCCAACTCAAAAGAACAATAATGAGATAGAGCATAAACAGGAGGTGAGCAACTATCTCTATGTGAAAGGCTGTCCTCAGGCAAGGGAGGTTCGCTCCCTTGCCATAGCTGAGCTGAATTCAAAGTTAGAGGCTGGAGCCGTGAAACAGGGTATCAAGAAAATCAAGGAAAGCATCATGGCAGCAGGATGAATTAGGCAGCGGACTGGCTGGCTCAGGATGTGGTCAAAGCCATGTTATTTGAGGCATTTTTAACTAGGCTACCCTGCCCTGCTGGGGAGGTGTACTGGATGATGTATTAGTTGTTTTTCATCCCTAGATGCCGTGATCTTATAAATGTTGTGGCTCAAGACTATGTCTATTTTGAATTTACAAAACCACTTTGTATGTAGTGGGCAAGGCAAGGATTAGAGAGCCAATTAATTAGACCAGTACAAGACTATTTATATAGGGACTTTGTACACTGGGTGAGGACACAGTGAAAACCACATTTCTCTGGTTAATCTCTCTGTAGGGATTCTCTGAATCATAATTTGTTTTTATATGTGACCATCTTCCTCCAAGACCAAGGAAGGGCACGACCCAAAAGGCAAAGTCACCATACAACTGTAGTTTAGTCTGCTGTGACTTCCCTGCTCTAACACAAAGCACATGTGTAGTCCCTGAAATAGAAAAGTTGAAGTAGACAAAACCAGAAGGACGGACAAATTATGGCTGCCTGGGGGAATCCCTGATTTACAATACAGCAAGTTATACAGTCTGGTGTTGCTGTGCTAGTTGATGCTCAACATAATTACCACAGTAGTTGCTACAATAAAGTTTTAAAAATAACAGTAATTAAAATATTAGTTGTTAAATCATCTGGAATAAAAAAGTGCTCTGTAAAATGCAGAACCCTCTCATTTTGGTTTCTATGTATGACTTCTGCAGTCTGTGTAGCTCTTATTCCTTCAGTTAAATTTTCCTAAGATTTCAGAGCCAAATCATTGCATCATCAAAAATGCCAGAATCAGGATGGCCTCATTTTCTGGTTGTGTAAAATGACTTTATTCAATTTCTATTAATAGGGACAGCTAGGAACACCAAATATCCTGAAATTATAACTCTGTTGATGGGAAATGTGAATATGCTAAACATATTAATTTAAAAGAAAAAACAAACCCTATTTTATGCATTACATTCACAGCACAGAATTTTTGGGATTGCGTCAAGTTAGTTGCAGCACTCTTTATGAAAATTGAAAACACTATAAATGTAATAAACTTTTTCTGTTCTAGTAATCCAAGGCAACACCTCAGACTTATCCTTCTGACTACAAGCAGTCGCACTGATTTCAACAATGGCATTCGTGTGTTTTGAGTTAAGCACATGGTTTGGTGATTTGCTAGTTGGGGTTCAAAATCCTGAATTTCTTTAGTAACAGAAAAATAGGAAATTAAGCAAAAAATGTTTGTTCCCAGTGATAAAAAAGAACAAGGTACTCCGTAGTTTTAGACCTGTTTATCCCATTTTGGGAATTCCCCCAAAGCAGATGATAATCTCTGTGAAACTGATTCTACATAAAGATCACATTTTTGCATCTGTACAGTAAAAAAAGTTCTGGGATGATGGGAAACTGAGGTTTTAGTTGGGCAGAACCAGTTCCAGAGATGTGAGGGCAGGCAAAGGGGGGCCAGGGGTGGAAGTGGGATTGGAAGGTATGTTTCCAGTACTAAGACAATTGTGGGATGCTTTCTGAATACAGGAGTGAGTGGAACAAACTGACCTGTTTCCATACAGCTTAGGGTTAATGCACTATAATGCAGATTGGCCACATCCACTTACATGAAGTGTGAATCAAAGGTTTCCCTGCAATCCTGAATTCTTGAGATGTTTTACTGATTTCAAACTGTCTGATAAGGCCTCATGGGTTATGTCACAGTTCGCTAGTTTGGCGATTTTATGAAACAAAATTAATTTTCTGTGATTACATGCCACCATGTGACTTATGAGGGCTTGTGAGCTTGTCTTAGGATGCAAAGCCTACAGAAATAGTGTTGAAGGCCTCTGCAGGACGAAGACTGATGTGGCCTTTTTATGCCAGCTACAAAGAGGCATTCCTGGAGTAACTGGAGTGAACTGGTTGGAAGAGTCCAAAAGGAGTCAAGGAACAAAAAATATTAATTAGTCCTGAGTTGGTGCAGTGATAAGAGGCTAAGATGGGCTCCAAGAGATTTTTAGAGGCACGGGAGGGAGGGCAGAGACATTTATCTTTGTTCTCCCTTTTCATCTGTGGGGCAGGAGCCATTCCCTCCTCCACATACGTGCAGACCCCTCTGCTTTCCCTGCTGCAGCCTTTGCCTGCCTTCAGTGTTCCCACTGCAGGGTAAGCACTCTCCCTTTTTCCTTGCTACTGATACTTCTCTTATACATCTTTCCTCGTGTCTTAGACTGACATGAAGGCTGAGCTTCTTCTACATGGAATGAGAATGGATCAGTTCCTTCCTCTTCAAAATGACAAAGTCAGCATGGAATCTAGAAACTTCAGTAGCAGTAAAAGTGTTCCTGCCTCCCCCAGCCTGTGAATGGATAGTTACAAAACATTCAGTCTCAAAGACTCTTCTCCATCCCAGCTGCAGATCAAGGGGATTGTCTGTTGCCTCTTGCAAGACACGTGTAGGCAGTTGCATATCTCTGTTTATGCTGTGCAAGCTTTTAACAGTCAGATGCTATTCTGTGAGGACAAATTCTAATCAATGCCTAGCAGTTATTTCACATTGCTGGAAATAAATATTATTTAGGAGGCTAGGTTAGCCACTTCTGTCACCACATAGCTCCAACTAGTCATCAGTTTCTGACCAAATCTTTGTACTATGAATTGAGAGTGAATTTTCTGATTCACATACTATACCTCAGTTTGCATTGCACTGCAGTGGAAGGAGATGCAAACTGGATTCCTTTGTGATGAAACTAAAATGGAAGATACATTCCAGGATTGCACCCAACATGCCCCTGCTGTTGCTGGGCACCAATCCATGGTATCAAACTACAACTAATCCAAAATAAAGTTCCTGGAATTCCTATAGCATAGATGTCAGGTCTTGTTAATGTTATAAAACTAATCAAAATGACTGTAGTCTCCTGGCTGCTGACAAATTCAGATTGAATTGGTTGAATGACTTCAGATACAACTACTTTTCATGGAAGTAGCTAGGAAGTGATTAGGCTCATAAAAACGATAAAGCAAGAGTGTGCATCTTACCTATGCTAATCTAATACACCTGTGATTAGATGCCTAGATGTGAGTGATCCAAGTTGAAACTATGTCAAAATTTGATTTAAACTCCTGAATTTAAACTCCTTTTGGGATTTTTTGTCTTTTTTTTCAGTACAGAAGTGCATTAAGTTGACCTGCGGTCCAGTATTTTCGCATGGCCACCTCAGACAAGAAGATTATCTGCCATAGATCTTCTTGGACCTTTCCTCTGAGGTTCACTATGAATATAAACTTTCATTCAACAAAACCACTTTTTTTTTTTTGAGAAAAAGAATTTTGCATTCTATTCAACTTGAGACTTAATTTTCCCTTTTGATATACCGAAACCTCATTTTCACTTTTAAAGTACTGAAGTACAATTATTCACATAGCACTATTCACAGGACCTCACCACATCTGGCACTCAGTTCCCACGTTCAGATCATCAGACTAAAACACTCAGTAGAATGGAAGGCTGTCTGAGAAAGATTACTATTACTTGTCACTTTTATGGAAATGTGCCATTTTCTTCTAAAAAGGGGTGTGCTTGATCAAGAAAGCCTACCAACTAAAATTATATATTTATAAATCCATAAATCTTCATCAGCCATAACTGGGAGTTTATTTCTCTGTGGACTGAACACCCAACAAATGACCAATTGACTTCTGTGTTTGAATAGCTGTAAAATGGGAGGAATTATTTGGTACTGGAGGTCATATTTTATTTACTTCAGTTCAAGGGCCAGTAATTTTCCACAGCTAATATCCTGTTTTTAAAATATCTTTAAATTATCTCCCTAAAAATAAAATTGCATACTCACATGTGTCATTCACTGGCACTTAACTTTTAGAAAGACTTAATTCGAAGCTTGTGTCATTGAACTAGTTTTTTCCACAGATATTCTAAGGAATTTGTCTTAGGGTAAAGATTTCCTTGAGTATTTTCCCCCAGATTTTAAGGCTGTCATGATCTTATGATTGTTCTCTTGTAATTTCTGTAGGAAAACCACAAGGTTGACCCCCAAATCCGTGACCTAAGAAATATTTTTCACTGAGCTATTATTCACCAGCATCACTTTTTCAGTTGTTTGATGAGCTTTTTTGTAAGGTTGGTTGGGGTTTTTTTTTGGTGGGAAATTAATACTTATGAGGAGTACAGTCCTGTTTGAAAGAAATAAGAAATGTATATAGAATTCACCAGAAATTGGTGTACATTCCTGTAGACAAAGAAAGGAAAGAGAACGCCTTGGTGCCAAAAAACTGTTTGCAAGCTGTATGTCAAAACTGTATATAAAGAGATGAAGGTAGATGCATAGTGAAAAATGTCATTTCAGGCAGCTGTGTTTTTAGGATAGGATGTAAAAACAGTGAAGGTAAAACTAAAAGAGAAGGTTTCAAAGGAGCTGCAAAGAACACAGTCTGTCATAGTATTAAGGTCTCGATGACTATGGTTATGGAATGGGCACAGATGGTTCATGTCTATAGACCACTTCAACTTTGCCTCCACAGCCACAGCAGTGGGAGAAGCCATCAGTTCAAAAAGGATTTGCTTTGTCAGCATTTGGGCCTAAGTATCTGTATTTAATTTTAGAAGCAACGTCACAGAGAGAGAGACTGTGTACATTTTGGTGCTCAAGTGTACTTCAGTATTGACAAGGGGAAAAACACACCATCAATTTTGCTCACGAGAACCACGATTCTGTGCAATCAAATCTATCTTTGTACCTTTTTTGCTGAGGCCATGACAAAGCGTCACACATCATTTTAGGGTATTAAACCTAGCTGAAAATGGAACTCAACCTAAATACATCATGCTGACCACTGGTCAACCAAACCAGAAATTAACCTCTTGTAGCTGCCAATCTTCTGGCCTGAAACAAATCTCTAAAATTCTTGGTACTCTTCGAGTTGTAAATTTGAATCAGAAATTATATTCTGTAGACTGTATTCATTTTGGAATTGTAGTCTTCATAAATTTGTAATTTAATTCTGTGTTATATGAAACACAGAGAATGCAAAGAATTTAGGAAGAATAAAAATAATAATCAGTAACAGTTTTGTGAACTGGTTTTAATTTGGAGGTCCTCCTTAACTCAAGCCACCCTTCATCCCTGTGGGATTTCTACAGCCATCCAAATTTAATTGACTCCTTGGTATCAAAACGCTCATTTAAATTTCCTACTACTGTAAAGACTTGTAGCAGCATTTGTGATGCTTCATTAATCAAAATGCCCAAAAAAAGCAGCTTTTTTCAGGTTGAAATTCCTCAACATTTGATGTATGAGTTCCTTCTATAAAAGATAAGATTTTTATTATCACCAGATAGCAGAATGTTATTACAACCCTCATTGGATATTTTAGGTTTAATTCCTGCATAATAAAAATATAATAAAAATAAAATGTAATGTGTTTGGACTAATTAATAATTATTTCCCTTTTATTATACATAACTTGCTTTTAGGCATATATTTTAGTCTCCCTCAGACCTCCTTCACAAATTTCTTCCCTTTTTTTAATTATTTCCATACTGTTTCTTCATATGGATAATTTCTACAGGTAAATAATCATCAAATTTAAAAGCAAAAATTGGAAAGGGATTTTATTTGTAAAATTTATTTATGTTTTGGAAAGCAGGTTTATTATTTTGAATCTTTGGTGTGAAGAGCATGAGATATTGGTACAATGTTTCCTTCTGCCAAAATTTCACTGGCATCAACAAGAGCTGTATTTAAATTGACAGTGGTCACTACAAAAACATTGACTCCACCTAGAAACCTGGGAAAACTGTACAAACACTGATGCTGTTCTATGAGCTTAATTCTAACCTGAAGAAAAAGGCTTAACAAACCTTATTTAACAATCATGAGTTTCATCCAAGGAAATAAAATTACACTTAAACAGGTAGATAAATAGAATAACATATACAAAATTCCGAGAGGATAAATATAAATGCTTAGTATAAATGCTTAGCAGTCTTTTTGTCCAGGGATGCAAGTCTTTTTAAAATAACCACCTCTTAAATGTAATAGAGGCAAAACCAAGTATGTCTTAGATCTCTCTATTTGTCCTTTCCATTTTTTTCACCTCTTTGTTCTACCCAGTGACAAAATACATCTTTCTCTTGTGGCTTCCTCTCCCCTCTGGAGTTCTTAGGAGGGAACTGCTGTCGTGGTCATGAAGCTTAAATAGGCCTTGAATGAACACTAAACACAGAATTCTTTTCACCTTCATATTTGTCAACTGTGTTAAGTCTCAGAAACCTATCTCAGGCTATATTGGAGGTACATCTCTGACTGTAGTGGACGTTTAGATGTCTCTGCTCTATAGCATAGTTTAGATGTTTATACTTATTTAAGCAGCTAAATTTAGCTGAGATAAAATCTACCTGAGTGTCTCAGGGTTATCAAGAATGTAGTCGGTCTCCCTAAAATACTGACTATATATGTTGTGTTGTTCAACAGAAAATGTGGTTCCTAATTACAAACCCGTTTCTTCCAATCCACAGCCATCACATAGCACCATGGATCACACACATCTGTTTTGTTACTTCCTTGTCTGGATACAAAACTTAGTTTCAAGGTCTGGAAAAATGGAATTTACTTGAATAATAACAAGCTACCTGTCTCCTTGCGTGATTACTGAAATGAATACACAGCTTTTTGCTGCTTTCCAAACCTGCTTTATTTGGAACCAAAAGAAAACTGCAAGGATGTCAAATGAAAGATACTGAACAGCAACTCATAACTCCTTTCCTAAAGGATTAATTCAGCAAATAAACCCAAATAATTTCCATTCAGGAGATTCAGATTCAATTCCCGGCTCTGCTTTTGTGATGTTTGTTCAGGTCATTTAATTTCTTCATGCCTGAGGTTCCCCATAATTAAAAACAGAGATATTACTTTTCATGTTAAAAGTATACAGCAAGGATATTTCTTTGAATATTTATGAAGTCTAAACATACCAAGTCTGGAATACAAACACCTTTTGGATAGACAATCATCTTCTAAAAATGTATACATTTTAAACTTCAAAATACTTTACACATCACACTGTAAGACTAATTCTTCTTATTCATATATTCCCTGCTTAAGCAGCCACAAGAGAAGCAAGCTGAATTTTAAATAAACCATGTTCTTTCAGGTTCAAAAGCTAGGATAATCTGCTCTCCCAGATGCTTGAAGCCCTTTAGAAAAGTGCCCAAAATTAAGTGTTTTAAAACTTTTCCTTAAAGTCTCATGCAAAACTTGTGAAAATGAAACAACTTCAGTTTAAGAAACAACTTCAGTTTAAGAAACATCATTTGTCATGTAAAGGAAGCAGATGTTATTAATTATCAAATAGAGATCATGCTCATACCGCACAGAAGCGTAAAAATGCAGTAGCACTGTAAGTGAACCAGAAAATTACAATATGTTATTTTTGCTAGAGGTGGTAAAACTAACATCGTATTCAGTAAGAAGGAATGTTGCTTTTCCTTTTAAAGAAAATGTTACAGGAGGAACCTCTGTGTGACTACATCTGTCAGTACTAAAAGACTTTTTCTGTTGCATCGATTTCTGGTTTTATAATGGTACAAAAGGATAAAGTTTGCACTAGAACAGAGTGACAAATTGTGGCACAGTCCAACAAGTCAGTGTGATGTGGTTCTGCTTCACTGACTTCCTGTGCGAGTATGAATGACCTGAAAAGGTCATTTTTCGCTCCTTCCTTCCTCTCCTCTTTCAACTGATTGATGGAACATTTTTTATTACACACCTGAGTATGGACTAGAACTATAGACCCCAACCTCAAATGCTGGCATATCAGTAGACAGAAGCTATGTTTTTCTTACTTTATTTTACTCTTTATTTTATCCAGAATGCCCAAGATATCAAATGCACTGAAATAAAATTGTGTTACTCCTTCTCCCAGCATCTGTTATAAGCCAAGGAAGATATATTTTTGATCCCAAGCTCCCAACTCCTTTGTACTTGCATTTCTTTACAAATGTGATGAAATATATTTATATACTTACTTTTGTATTAAATTTTGACCCTTACTGCAAGGATGCTACAAGATTTAAAATTGGGTAGATATATCACAGTAATAATTGCAATAATAAACCATAGAATTATAGAATCATTAAGGTTGAAAAAGACCATTTTAACACAGCGCAGAATTTGTGTGGCTTTTTTTAAAAATTCATTTCTATAGAAAACCCAACCATTTTCTGATAAATACAGAGCAAAACAATTAAAGCAACTAAATATTAGAATCAAACAAATACAACATTTTTTATTGCTAACATTGCTTTTGATTTGTCACAGAATTTGCTTTCCAAAATTGGAAACTCTCACTCTTTAGCTGAGAGTTACGCATATTTGGAATAAATTATATGACCATATGTTTTATTTTTTCTTAATGATTCCCTCATAATGCTATTTACTTTTTTTTCTTCAAGACCATTTAGTTCAAAGCTGATTCTTCTTCATTAGTCATTGAACATTCAAATCTAAAATTATCACATGAGAAATGATAATCCAGATGAGTAGATTCATTAACTTCTTTAATACTGCACACATGCTCACATGATAATACATCGCTCACATGAATCTTTAGTCATGTAATTTGTGGCTAGGCTTTACATGAGTCCTCTAGTTGCAATCTCCATGGAATATTCTGCTTGTCTTTAGGTAGATAGATAAGAAGCTAATGATCAATATAGGTTAATTATTTCATTCAAAAACTTTTAATTTTCTGAAATATCTGTTCAACTGAAGCTAGACATTGAAAGTAATTTTAAAGCATTTAAACAGTGAGGAGACAAAATATAGACCCTTTACTCAATAAACTCATGAAATTTTACAGACTTGGGAGATGAAATTTCACACATTTCAAATGCCCTATTGGTAATTAAAAAAAAAAAGTTTTCACAATATATTATTTTCCTCTGGAGATGTGAAATATACTTTTTCCTGATTACATAGATGGACCATTTATAAATGAAAAATAAGAAATACTCTTAAAAATCTCTATCTGAGTTAACATTATATTTACAATTTTCCTAAGATATTTAATACACTCTTTGTACAGGAAACTGCAACATGGGAAGATCTTTTATATAAAGAGTGTAATCAATCAGCTGGGGACTAAATTTTCCAAGTTACCTTGTGCTGGGCTCTTTTCTGAGGACAGTCATTTCCCTGCCAGACCCAGTGGCTGACTTGATAGGACTTTTGAGAGCTCCTTTGCTGCGCAGAAAGTGTGATATCACAGTGCCTATTGGAGCTTCAAGTAGTAAGAGCTCTGCTTGGTGGTGGGGAGCTGGATATGTGGCAGACGTGGTTTAGTAATAGCCCTGTACATACTCTTTTCTTATACCATACCAAAGTAGATACCTTCTACCCTGGAATGAAGGATGAAGTTAATAAGAAAAGTCTGAAAAACAAACTATGAAAAAAAGTTCGAAAATAGGTTTCTCTTGGTTATGGACCAGTGTTGCTTACAGTAAAAAATATACAGCTTTCTTTGATTTCTGATCATTTCCATGCATAGAAAGTTGAAAAACCGAGTTTCCAAACAGTCAGAAAATTTCCACATGGCTTTTCAAGATTTCTCAACTTTCTTGTTGAAGACCATTGAAAGCAAAATGTTTAGTTTCATTTCCATCTTTCTGGACCATGACTTTTAACTCAGATGGACTCCAGATTTTTGGTCTACGTGTGTTAGCTCTTGACATTTATATGAAATTGCAGTCCAATATTTTATTAGGCTATTGGAATAACTTTCTAAAAATGTATTTAGAGTTATATGGAATATGTTACCCATTTTTAATATACAAATGACACTCTGCTATTTATTCAGTGACATAACATTTTCTGTTTCTCAGTTCTGCTTCATCGGTGTCAGTTAATATTACTTTGATGATTTCCTTGCTTTTTATGCTGTATAAAATACTAACAGCAATACCTTGTTGCCTTCCCTCTCTCTGCCTGGGTTGGCATTTTAATCAGCACCACAAAAGCAGGGTGGTGTCTTGCAGGTCTTGCCAATAGAGAGGTTATTTCTTCTGTAATGTAGATTCCCTCACCACCTTCTCAACCAGCCTCCCAGAAACTTTGCAGAGTTGTTAAACACGGGAAAGAGAGAAGCAGGAGGAGGAATTAATGACCATTTGCAGATGGAAACTACCGGGCATTTAGAGGCAGTGGAGTCTTGATTTGTCAAGGCATTTCTCCCTACCTCAGTGAACAAACACTTCTTGACTTAGATGCAACAGCCTAACTTAAAGCTCTAACTTCCACATGTTGATGTTACAGGCTCAGAAAACAGGAGTGAACATAAGGACCAGTGTAGTGGATGCAACTGGTAAGTAGTAGGACCTGTGTACTCTATAATGACACTCGTTAGACTTTTTGAACATAAAAGTTCAGCTTTTTAAACCACTCATTGAGAAGTAAAATATGTTCAGTGTATGGCTGGATTACTTGGATCTTCAGGACAGCCTGACCATTTGTTTCAGGTACAGAAATACAAAGTGAACTTTTAAGGAAATAGTTAGGCAAAGACAAAATCATATTGCTGCCCCTTGAAGATACAGTGACATGATTCTGGTCCATCTACTCAGGAATTTTCTGATAAAGTGATTGAGTAGAATCCTGAACTTGTTTAGGAATAATGTGCTTTGTAGAGAATGCAAAAGCATGGCTGCACAAGATTTTTTTTTTTTTTTCAGTGACTAATATCCTTCCTAAAATACAGCAGCTATTATGGTGAATCACAGTTGTCAAGCTCAGGATTTTTTCCTTGGCAGAACCAGATAACTGAGAGAAAGATGCAAAAAAACTAATGGGACACATGGAGTAACTTTTCACGGAATAATATCTCTGGTTCCTTGATTGACAAGCCAGAATAATCATAAAAATAATAATAAAAAATAACACTTGAAATGTATATTCTCATAACAATAAGAAAAAAATCAGTCAGAAGCTTGTAGTCCTGTCTATGTTACACATATCCAAAAGATTAAAATTGCTTTTTCTTTATAGTGCACTCTCAAACAGCTCAAATGTACTGATAATTCCTTATTCTCTTAAGATCAGGAAAGAGGTGTTTTAGAGAGCAAAGATAAAAGATGAACCGATTGCTGATAAGAAATGTATTTATATTTTGATTATAGTAATGATTTTACTTGTCTGTTAGTTCACATTCTTAGGCACTTGTGGTCTGTTGATCAGTCTTAGAAAAAAACTGCACAGTCTTTGGGTAAAAGTAGAGAGAATTTTTTTAACTTTCAAAAAAAACCAGTCCAAAAACACATGGCCTGCTAAATCTGGCCAAGTAAGTGTCAAGCTGTGTCACCTCCCCTTGACCTAAATTAGATCCTTAATTCATAAGTAGTCCCATTAATTTCTCTGAGATTATTCCTGGATAAAGGTGATACTCATTCAATTTAAAGACGTTCATCTGTTTTTAACAAAATCCAAATAAAAAGAGCCTGAAATGATATGCATAGATTGAACACATCTTATGTCAGAAAACAGATACTGAAAGGTATCCCACTGGCTACATGATTCTTCAGTTCTTCAATCTATACTGTGAAAGCTGAATCAAGTGCTACTAATGAGTGAGAGTCCCAACATTTACTCTGATACTTGCAAGGTTAAGATGTCAGTAAGCGTGGTGTATTTCTCTAATATCATCATAGATAATGAGTGAAAACAGGACAAAAAGACAGTAGAATAAATTATGGATGTTTACTAATAAGTTTTCCAATGCTATTATTAGGACTACAAAATGAGATTAAAAGTATCAAGGATACTTTAATCTTGTTGTGAGAACACAACAAGAATCCATGACAGCAAATTTGACAGAGAAAAATGAATAAAGGTAAAGTCCCTATTCTTTCTTAACACAATTGTGTTACAGTGTAGGAGGACATGTTAGATACCCCAATTTTAAATCCTCAAAATAAAACTAAGTGTATTTTGAAAGCTGTGCTTTAGTCACATGTATTTATCAGATTTCATACATGAAAAGCTAGATTCTGTTTTGCGTTGAGTTACCATTGAATTAGATATACTCTGAATTATACAGGAGGTCAGACTGTGTGGGTTAATGATGCCTAAGGTATTTATGAATGACACTTCCATCAGAGACATGTGACAGGGTCTGATATAGCTTAAATTTGTCCCTTTCTAGGAACATGTCCATACTTAACAAGCTGGAGGCAGACTTTTATGCAGAGGTTGATGTCAGGCCTCCTATTCTTCAGGTATTTTCCAGGATGTTACATCCTTTTGATGATGCCCGTGAGATATAAATAAATTTACTTTTTTCCCTTAATCACCACGGATGATTTCAGCTAAGGCTCTATTATGTCTAAGAGTGAACATTATCCACTGCAATGTTCCTGATATTTGCAATGACAGTTGACTTTGGGTTATCTGACATAATCTTTCATTGCTATAGCTACTTTTCAGGAGACTTGAGTGGACTTGGCAAGCATCATGCATTATAACTATCAGATCCCCTAGAAACAGTTGTGGAGGCACTCAGGACAGGCTGGCACTTCCTCGCATGTGGCTGGAAAAAGCTGTTTGTTTCCTCATGGATAACATACCCCCAAAGAGAACACACTTACAATGGTTCTTTTATTAAGACTGACTTACGTAAAATCTGATTTATGTAACAATCAGCCATCATTCTGAGTGGCTTAACTTCCAAAGGGATTGTAGAATACAAAGCCATTCTTTGGCTTTAAGGTTGCTACCAGCAACATGTAATAATAGACTGTAAGTCAATAGAAAATAGAAAAAAAGTTATTACATACTCAAGGCACATCACTACTCCAGACAATTTTTTAAAAATTTTTATTTTATTCAGAATATGGACCTTTACTCTTTTTATTGATATTAATCCTAATTATTCTAAATCATATTATAATTGTAAAATCAGAAACAAGATTCATCATCAGGACTTCAAAACAAAAAATGTACAAGAATATGTATCCAAACAGACAGCATTCAAAATGTGCATTGGTTTATTTTTAGGACTGTGCATACTGAATATCAATCACAAAGTTACCAGTGTTGTGGCAGTTGGAAGACAGCAGATTTTTCCACTTGTGCATACATGAGTATTTCAGATTTTTCTTATTTCCTTTCTCAAGTAACTGTTCTACTCTTTTTTCCTCTAAAAGCTCCCTCAAAATCTAGGAATAAAAATCTTTTGTGACACTTGCACTTCGCTCTAAGTCCCATCAAACCAGTGAACAACCACTCTCTGTGGAAGGCTCCCCAACATCCTGTTCAGCATCAGTTAGATTACTTTCGACATGAAAAAAAGGTTTCACAAGGAAAGCATTACAGCAACACTCCATGGAGGGCCTCATAGCCACCTTCTTCTTTCATTTAGATGTCTTGGTTTTGTCCCATTTAAGTTCTGTACTAAAAGCATTAAGCAAAATCGCTATATGCCACCATTAACTCACGAACTAGAGCCAAAGAAGTTAGTAAAGTGTTGACATATGAGTGTGATAATCATAGCCAAGGTTACTTGTGTTATTAGACAACTGAAAATGTTTTATTCAGTATTTAAGAAACTGAAAGTTTGTTCTAATAGTACCAGCTTAGCATTAAGACTGTGATTTACTGACTGGGTCAATTCAAGTTTTTCTTCAGTAATAAAACTAGCCAGTGACTGGCTAAAGTTCTTGCTGTGTGAAGATATAAACTGTGTCCCAATATAATCTTTCAATAAAAAAAAAAAAGAGAATGAATGTAAGTAGGGAGCCAAGATCCATAAATATTTTATAATAAGGCCTGTTCATTTATTCTTTGAAAATCTATTTAAAAAAAAAAAAAATTAAACTGCAGATCTGGAAAGGAAATGCTGCAATGCATCAGACACAAAAATGTGCTCTTTGTTCTGATTTAGTCTGGACTCTTCTTGGTTTTGGGCACTGATTCCTGCTTGTCAGTGTTAATCCCCAATTGTTCCTACCTTAAAAACTATCTGATTGAACTTCTTCTTCAATCATTCTCTAACAATTGGATTGATTCAACACATTCATTCATTCAAAGATGAGAGAAGACATGACAAGAAAAAACAAGTATTTTTTTTTGTATTTCAATGAGACACAGCAAGTCATATCAGATATTCAACGCAAGGCCTTTTGGGCAAAACACATTAACACCACCTTTTCTACACTGGAATAAGTGGACTTGCAAAACATTTCCTACCTCCAATGTACAACCATCATTTCCATTTGACAGCTTCAGCTACAATCACATTTTCCAGCAAGGAAGTGGGAGCAGGTGAGGAGGCTGAGGGAATTTATTGTACTGTGACTGAAAGCAGGACTTTTGATACTCTGAACACACTGTTTCCATGAATTCAGTGGAAAGCATTGTACCATATTTTGCTAGTGCATAATAAGTATTTCATCTTTACTGCAAGATATTCCTTTTGATCTGTGCAAGAGGGAAAGAAAATACACTAAAGTTCCTCCAATAACCCTGCTTGTTCTTGGGTAAGCTACTATTACTAAAAAAAAAAAAATAAATGTCCTTTTAGATAACAGAGTAATCTAAAGTAGGCTTCTAGAAAACTGAATTGTAAGGATCCTCATTTTTTGTCCATTCCATAATAGGCTGTTAT
Source organism: Pipra filicauda (assembly GCF_003945595.2). NCBI lineage: Eukaryota > Metazoa > Chordata > Aves > Passeriformes > Pipridae > Pipra > Pipra filicauda. The sequence goes on from NW_024103452.1 coordinate 4,488,153, forward strand.
AGGCTGAATAGAAGTGGCTGATTTTCACATTGTAAGTTGGAGAAATCCATACACTCAGCTATAGAGTGGCAGCCATAGTGGTAACTATCCAAATAATCAGTGTTGTAGCTCTTTTCTCAAATGCCAGAACTGAGGCTTTTCTACAGGAAGAGTTCAATGGGAATTGCAAAAGCCATGATCATTTTTATTATAAAAATAAGATCAGACATAATTTTAAGTTTTTCAAGTATTGATAAACAAGGTCATCACTAGGAAAATATGTCTGTTTATCTGTTGTGGGAATGTGAATATGCAGTGTGTTATTGCTTTAAAGGGAGGAAAGGAGAGGAGAGAAAAGCAAGAGGGAAAGAGTAAAGCAGAACAGAATAAAATATTTTCTCTTTTTAAATTATGGTATCTTTTTATTTCCTCATGTATGTGATTGTGACTGTGATGCAAAAGCTCAGTTAGGCATGAACTATGATTCTTTGGGGTGCTGTACTGATGTTAAACTGAGATTAAGTTCTCTCCCACACAAATCTATTTCACTTTAGAATTTAATATGGATGAAGTAGCTTTTATAAACCTTCCAACTGGAGAAACATAATAAGATTCTGACAACTTTACTAGCAAGTGTCACTTTGCAAATATATAAAGCTAGGAATTGATTTTCTTTCTCTAATCTTCTAGAACCAAGCTGTAGTTGAGAATTCTAGGGATCAGATCCATAATGGCATAAGAAATGAAGGCTATAGGTTCTTTTCTTGATAGCAGCAACTGGAATTACCAGACAAGAGTAGTCCTTCTCATGCTACATGTTCTATAGATATTTAGTGAAATATTATCCCTGTAATGACTGAAATTTGCGAAAGAACTAAAAGAAGGAAAATACCACAAATTTTGAATTTACATCTACTTACTTATTTATAGCTTGAACTTACATGGAGAAATATAAGCATAAGGAAGAAAAAGGATTTAGTAAGGGCAGAGGAGTTCTAGCATTGTTGCAAACCAAACAGAAATTAGAGATAACCTGTGTTTTTCCATGTAAAAGCTAGACCTCCAATTTGAAATTCCAAGGTGTCTGTTGAACACTGACAAGTTCAACAAGGATAACTTAAAAATCACAAACAATTAGCACTCAAAATGATCCATTATTTCTTTTTTCTTTAAAGTCCTAGAATATTTTATTTGTTTTAGTATTTTGCAGTAATAAATATTTTATAAATAAATAAAATATAAATAAATATAGCTTTGTTGTCTGACATTTGCAAAGAACCATGCTATGAATTTTCAGCACAATTTATTACTGAAGAGAATTGTTTGTAGGATTTTTTAAAATATGCTTTGTAGAACTCATGCCTAAAAGGCCTCAGAATACCTTACAAGTTAGGCAAAATAAAAATGTTTCAAGGTACTTGTGACTTCTTGAATAAAGTCAGTGAAGTAGTCTCAGAAATGCAAATAAATAATATTTAAACTTTACCTTCTTGCAAAATAGAACCTTTCCTTTAAACTAGTTTATATTTTAACACTTTTTGAGGAAACAATAAATGTATCTATAAGTCAGAACCATAATGGATGTGATTCTGCCAGTGGCTCCCTACCCTACCCTGAGTTAGCTTATTGGATCCAGGGGTACTAATTTCAAATCTGGGGAAAGAAATGTGCTGTTGAGCACATGCATTGAGTATGACTGCCAGGTTGTGCTACTCATATTCAAAACACATGTACTGAGTAACACTGTGATTTTCACTTTCCTGTCTTACTGTTAAACCTTGATATTTGAGAAACTTCCCATGAAATCAGACCACTGTATGAGGGTGTATAGCACACCGAAGCCTCTGTTCTCTAAAACATTATTCTGCTTGTAGGCTACAAGCACCAAAACTGTTCCTTTGGGGCAGCAATTATGAAAGAAAAACTATGTTAATGGATGAAAGTGTGCCAGGATTTAAATTCTTTTTCATTTCCTATAAAGCCAATCACAGAGTCAGGCCAGTATGGTTTCTTATATCCCTAAAGACACAACTACTGTGTTTCTAACATTGGTAAAAATCTTAGCATTTGTAACCTAAAAAAGCTCTATTTGTCGAAAATTCCGTAACATTCAAAGAATTTTCTTTTTCAGTCAAACAGGACTGGCTACACTGGGCTGAGTGTTTATTACCACTACCTTTCACCACTGCCAATTAGCACCTACCAGTGAACACAAAGCCAGATGGTCATTGCCACTGAGGGCTTGCTGTCAAGAATTTCCCTTTCCTAAATATGGGAGTGTGGAGGGGGGTGGTTGAGTGGGTGAGGGAGTGGTGTGTAAGGAAGAGAAGTTGCATAAAACGTGCTTTGTGTTTTTACATAAAGGGACCCAGCAAGAAATTTTATGATGTTATCACAGTTAGTTCTAAAGTAAGAATTCTACTTAAACAGAATAAGAGTCCCATTCTTCATCTTAGTTTTGAAACTTTGTATAGTAGGAGCTCAAACGGATTTAGCTCAGGTACCCTGGAAAATAAGGAGATGACAACATTGTTTTGGACTGCTTTATGAGAATAAGAAGTTCATAAAAATCTTATTTTTTTTATTTAGAAATGAAACTATTAACCATTCAAAAACTTCACAAATCATTCAGCTGCAAGTAAAAGTCTGACCCGCTCATATCAGGGAATTTATCTGCAGTAATTAGTTACTATTAATAATAATTACATAAAAAAACAAAAGTATATGGTATTAAATAGAAGTACAATATTGTATTATGACAGAAATTCTGAGGACTATTATTCTTTCTGTAAGATGTAAGTGTAATAAAGCTAGATTGAAGTGACATAGAGCCATAGTTTTTGGATCTTTACTAAATTTCACTTGACTAATTGCTCCTATATCTGCATTTCTTACACTAATATGATATTTCTTACATTGATATGAATATTCCTTATTACTCTCCTACTTTCTGTGTCATCTGATATATGTTTACAAGGATGCTGGATTTTTTCTTCAGCCATAGCTGAATTTCAAGAATGGATACAGTGATCTAACATATTGGCTGCAAAATTTGAGTCTTGAGCTCAAAGCTCTTGGGTCTTTGGACAAGAACTCTTATATGCAAGACTGTCAACTAAATTAAACACCTCTCACTCTGTTGTGCAGCTCAGCATTTTTTCTTCCAAATATTATGTCTTACTAGTTTTACCTTATCTGCCAGCACGGATAGTTGGTCATAAAACAATTGCATAAATTAGAAATTAAACCCTTGCCTGGTGGTGGAGGTTAATGGGACACAAAATACAGATCATATTGATGGAGGGAATTAATAAGTACCATGTGTCTTATTTTAATATATCCCTTTTTATTACAGTTTAGAAATCCTTCATTATAGAAGAGTCAATGTTGCAATGTTGCTGAATTCATCAAGATGTATAAGGAATGTTGATTTCTGTTTGTGTTTGATAAGTCATCTATGGCAAATGTAAATATTTAGAGCAACCTAAATTATGTACTGATTGTTAAGAGGGTATAGGCTTGTACTGTTTGCATTTGAGTGGGTTATTTTTCCGTGGTGTCACCAAATAAGTATTTAAAGTTAAAATTATAGAAAATAATTTTTAATGTATAATGTCTTCATAAAACAAGGCACAGTTAGAAACAAAGTCTAAAAGGTATCTCAAAAGCAGGTACCTCTTTTATTAAGAGTGGCCCTCATTGAGACTTCCTCTAACACTGAAATCCCTGCTGAATTAATTACGAGATTAGACCATGAACTCCAAAAATGAAAATGTTGTTCAGTATATATTTCAGTCTTGGGACACTATGGAAGGGTGGGTGCTAACACTAGGACTGTGTTAATGCCATTAGGTAGTTAGTAGCTATTTCAATCCTTAATTATACTCACATATTTACATAAGGTGACATGTAGACATTCAATTCACAAAATATTTTTCCTCTGAGTAAAGAATTTCAGGTTTTGGTTAGGTGAGAGATAATGCATAATCACCCCTTGCAAAGCAGACTAGCTTGAACTGTGTTCTGGAGTTGTCTTTTAGCACTGACACATAAGTACTTCTGGAAGCAAATGGCATGCTTTGATATTTTACATTTTTTTCCCATTTGTATGTAGAAGACAGAAATTCCTTAGCTTAGTTTATTTTGTATTCCTTCTCTTGTCCTTATTGTATGTCTTTTTTACCCCCTTCATTATTTTAAAGACATCTTTGAGAGCTTCTGGTCCTTCAGTGAAATATTCCAGTCTTGGAAATTTGACCTTTTATGTGAACATTGTGGAAAAGGAGTAGATTCATAGCTTTTAAGTCCAGAAGGACCATTCGATCATCAAATCTGACCTGTATAACACAGGCAAAAGTATTTCACCTCTATTGAGTCCCATAATTTGTCTGTAAACCATCTAGTAACAGGGTGTTATATTTTAAGAGTAGTTTAAAACTGTACTGGTCTCATTTTAATTTTTCATCAGTGGTTATAGTATACAATTCAAATAATATTTATAACAGAGAATATCTGTATGAATATTGCTAGCACTTTATATAGATGTTTGGCTAAGCCTTAATTTAGTTTATTAATCCATTGGTGAAACATATGTTGCTTTGCATTTCAGTGGTTGCAAATCCAAGTCTTAAAATTCTCTGAATAAGAGACTGTGCTGCCATTAGACCAAATAATTTCATCTCACTCACAGGCATCCACTTGTACCCACATAAATTACCAAATTTAAATTCAAGACTTCCTTGTTACTTGTGAACAGTGCACAGTTTCTGCCAGAGTTGGCTTTCACAATCCTATACAGTATGGAAAAATGCAAGGGCACTATTAAATTGCCAGTTCACATCTATTTACATCACATGTAGCAGTCTTTATCTGAGCTTTATTTAGCTCTGGCTCCTCAGCTGCTTACAAGTTGATGGGAAAACTTACATTATGCAAGAACTGAGAGGCATGCTGTGGAAACAGGCTCAGCACAAAAGACCAGCAATGGTAACCATGTTCAAAGTATACAGGGTTTTGGTCTTTTTTTCCAAAGTGTGAACCCATACCAAGTGCTCTACTGAGTTACTGTGCAAAATAGTTTCTCTGAGAACAGGAATAAAAGACTATCATTGAGGTTTGGGCTAAATCAAATCCAACTCAAACCTCTAACCCAGTAAAAAAAATTGTGAAGGAAGAGTGCAATTCCCATCCACAGCTACTGTTGAGTTGAAGAAGTCTTTTTCATTTTCACTGAAATGAGTAACACTCAGACTCACCTACTTGTAAATGCTACAGAGTATTGTATGTGGACTTGTAGAGAAACATTAATTTTTAACATCTCACCATGGTTATAAAACAGATCAATAGCAACAACTACATGGAATAGATGTAATAGAGAAAGACACAAATCAGACTCCTCAAAGCTGACACATGGTTAACTACTGCAAACACTGTTGTTATCTGAATGTGATACAAACCAGGGAAAGTCATCCTTGGACACATTTGCAGCCTTAAGTCAGGAAACCACAATTTACCGTTTTGTCAGAGTTTACTGAGAGACTTGCTATTTGTCAAGAAACAGCACTTTTTGTATGCAATTAAACTTCTGAAGAGTGACTGGACATTGACTGGAACCAGCATGTTAGGGATGTTCAAATACATTGGAGTGAAAGTCTCCAAAGGAAGGGAAGTGTGAATATGTTAAACAGGTCACTATTAAGAGCTAACTTCCTGAGGGATTGGAGGGGCTTCCACTTTTTTAATGGGAATCACCATCATGCATTGCCAAGTTAACTATCAGTAATGTTGACATATCAAATCGCTATTGGCTTGAGCAGGGAGGCAAGACAAGGACCAGGATCATAAAGAATCTGTTAATACAGTCCTTTGTAAGCACAGTGTGCTGATTTCAGCTGGGGTAGAGTTAAATTTCTTCGCAGTGGCTAGTACAGGGCTATGTTTTGGATTTGTGCTGAACACAGGGTTGATAATATGGAGATGTTTTTGTTAGTGCTGAGCAGAGCTCACACAGAGCCAAGGCCTTTTCTGCTTTTCTTGCTGCCACACTGGCGAGGAAGTTGGGCGTGAGAAGCTGGGAGGAGACACAGCTGGAACAGGTGATCCAAACTGACCAAAGGGATACTCCATACCATGTGACATCATGCTCAGTAATATAAGGTGGAGGGAAGAAGAAGGACAGGGAGGTTTGAAGTGATGGCTTTTGTCTTCCCAAGTAAACATTACACGTGTTGGGGCCCTGCTTTCCTGGACATGGCTGAACACCTGCCTGCCCATGGGAAGCAGTGAATTAATTCTTTGTTTTTCTTTGTTTGTGTGCCCAGCTTTTGCTTTTCCTATTAACCTGTCTTTATCTCAACCTATGAGTTTTCCAGCTTTTACCCTTCTGATTCCTTCCCTGATTCTGCTGGTGGGGGACCAAGTGAGCAGTTGTGTGGGGTTTGACTACTGGCTGGGGTTAAACCACAACAGAGGTACTGAGAGACCTGCTCATATACATAGTTAAAGGGGAAGCATGGGAGTGTAGTTAAATTCTCTCCAGTTTGAGCTCATGCATCCTGTCTTTTGGTATGTTGGATTTTGCATGTGAGCTGGCTTGAAGCACAGCACCAGAGACAGAGTTTGGTTGCCCCTGCCACTTAGAACTAAATGTCATCTAGACATGTATAGCAAATACCATCTAATCATGCTCATCATGGCCTTTGAAGCCTCTGGCAAGATATGTTAGAAGCCAAACTGAATCCAGTCATAAAAGAAGAATATTTTTGAAAACCGCATGATCAAAAGATCAGCTGAAAACTGTTCCACAGCATCCACAAACCACACAAACCTCTAGGAGATGAAGAAACTACTAATCAGGAAAAAGAAACAGAAACTGGTAAAATCCTCTCACTACCATTCAGTGATTAGGTCATAATTGGCAGGCAATTCTGCAATTTTCAGATTATAAACAAGGGAAAAAGAAAACATAGTTATGGAACTCAGCAGGGGAATACTCAAAGTTATGAAAAAGATTCATAGTACTGGACTACTTGTTCTGCATTTCTTTTTCTGTTCATGAGATGTTTTTTCAGATCATAATTAGAAGTAGAAAGAGTTGAGAGGGAAGAAGAATCTGCATGGATAGCAAGAAATTCTTATTTAAGTGCATTTCATATTTCCTTGAATTTTGTTAATTTCCCTGGTAACAAATGTCTACCAAATATCTAAAGTAAAATATAGTCCACAGTGCTTGAAATTCATTTCTGAACCACAAAAAGCCTAGACATGCAAATAAGGAAAAATATAGTGAAAGGTTACTGAAATAGAAGGGTAACCTTATGCATTATTTATATTTTAAATAACAGAACAGATAAGCAAGACACCGAAAATTAGTAAGAAAGGATTCAAGGAGTCTAAAAAAAACAATTTTGGGAAAGTGTATATGTAGGGGCAGCACAAAGTATTTCTTCTAAAAATATATACAGAAACAAAACAGAAGTTTTAATAATAGCTACGCTATTAATATTTAGTGAATAGTAAACATTAAATGCTTATGAAAAATGAACAGGAAATGAATGCAGAAAATACTTTCCAGGATATAAATATTTGTGACTTGTATCTGCTGCCTCTCACAGAGACACTGCTTCTCCAAGAGTTGTAAACTCCTTGACAGATCTGAGAGCATCTGGGAGCCAGTCTGCCAGCCATGGCCTTACATAGGGGCAAGATGTAACAGAACAGAGTCACTGGTGCTTTGCCTTTGTGAGAAACAGTGATTCTCCAGCTCACCCTTTCTGTAGCATCTACAGGAACACAATGGGAACAAAAGCAGATGCCTCATAAGGCAGGTAGTTGAATAATAGAGTATTCTGAGTTGGAAGGGACCCATCAAGATCACTGAGTCCAACTCCTGACCCTGCACAGGACAGCCCCAAGAATCACACCATGTACCTGAACGCTTCTTGAACTCTGTCAGGTTTGGTGCTGTGACCACTTCCCTGGGGAGCCTGTTCCAGTGCCCAACCAACCTCTGGGGAAGATAATTTTTCTGATATCCAACCTAAATCTGACACAACTTCAGGCCATTCTCTCAGGTTCTGTCGCTGGTCACCAGTGAAGAGACCAGTGTCTGCCCCTCTACTTCCCTCCATGAGGAAGCTGTAGACTGCAGTGAGGTATGAATTTGGCCTCTGAATTTTAGTATGTGGCTCCTTGTACCCAAGGAAAAGATGGGAAAAATTCCTTTCCTGAGAAGAGGAATGTAAAATGACAATTCTTACTAGACATTGTCAAGTAATTGAAGGTAGGGAATCTGAAATCTGGATTCTCATTAACATCCACGTTCATGTGCAGGGAGTCAGGCTTTAATACATGGCATGCAGGAGAATAATCCCTTTTCAAGCTTCTCTGTGTACTGTGAATGTTCTAGAGAAAAGAGACAATTAAGAAATATGACAAATTTACATAAAACTTTAGAAGTTTTAATACCTACAGACACAAGGTCAAATGAGAAGATCAGGCAATGACAATCAGCAGAATGCAAAGAGGTAATTAACATGGAGAATTGATCATCTGAGATGACACCAGAAACCACAGTTGTGATCATTCAAAAAAGTGTGAGACAAGCACTTTGAAGCAATGAAAACATTAGCAAAGTGTTACTGGAAACAACTGCAGTGGCCTACATGGCCTCCTTCTGTCCTGAAGCATTACTGTAAAGACTTCCAGTTCAATGCAGAAATAAAAGGGAAAAAAGGTTAGTAATGCAGTGTTGTTAAACAAACACCACAGACTAGAAAATATATAAAAAGTTGTTGCCCTATTCATTAAAGGTTCCTGTACAACTGCTCCAGCAAATTGTTTGTACAACACATGCGTAGAAATGTTGCAGTAAAATCATAGAAACATAGAATCCTGGTATGGTTTGGGTTGAAAGGGATCCAAAACATCATCTAGTTCCACACCCTCCTCTACAGTCAGGGACACCTTCCACTAGACGAGGTTTTTCAAGTCCTATCTGCTTGGCCTTGAACAGTTCCAGGTATGGGCCATCCACAGCCTCTCCAGGCAACCTGTGCCAGTGCCTCACGTCCCTCACAGTGAAGAGTTTCTTCCTTCTTTCCAATCTAAATCTACTCTCCTTCAATTTAGAACCATGACCCTTTGTTCTGTCACTACAGTGCTCTCTGTAGTTCTTTCAAACTCTTGGAAATATTGGAAGGTGCTCTAAGATCTCCCTGGAGCGTTCTCTTCTCCAGGCTGAACATCCCCAGTTCTCTCAGCTTTTCTTTGTAGGAGAGGTGGTCCAGCCCCCTACCCCAGACATTTTTATGCTGACTACCCAAGATGTGGCTAAAATCAATACATGCACTTACAAGATATATTTTCCTTTTTTTACCAGCTACTTGCAATGCCTGCTGATTCCATGAATACTGAGCTCAAAAAGTCACCTTTTTTTTAAATTACAAAGCCAAGAACAAAACTAAGCTTAACAAAATATAAAAATAGAAATCTCTGCAGACAAGATACCATTACCCAATGTCTTGTTAGTATTTCATTTGTTTTAAAAGGAATTGCCAAGAACAAGCTACAATTAATTGTACAGCAGGTTATATTTACCTTTCACGAGCATATCTGATGGAACTGAATTTTCAGAGCCCTTTTTGCAAGTAAATCTCAAAATATGGTCTTGGCTAAAAAGAGAAGTTAGTGTTCAGTAAAATAGGATGTGATTTTCTGGAACACAATTTATCCCACATTACCTTCCAATGAGAACAGTCCAGTTCAAGAAGTAGGCAGTGTGTCAGGTATTTCTGTATTAGCTTTACACAGAAAAACTGTACTGTGAAGACAAGGTCTCAGACACCTTCAAGAAACTTCTTCCATTTTTTGCAGCAAAACCTTATTTTCTTTACTTTGAGGGTGATGAGGCACTGGAACACGTCCAGAAAAGTTGTGGATACTTCATACCTGGAAGTGCTCAAGGTCAGGTTGGATGGGATTTTGAACAACCCCTCCAACCCAAGCCATTCCACGATTCTATGATTTATGACTTTCTAAATTGTGCCTGATGAAATCCACGTATGTAACAGTTTTCACTGACTATATCCCAAAATATCTAGGTCAAATTTTGACACTGAGGAAATTGAATAAGGTTTACATGGATTTTTTTGTTCTAAAACATTTCAAAAAAACAACCAAACAAATAAACCCAAACCAAAACAAAAAACCAACCAACCAAACAAACCCCCCCCAAAAAAAAAACAAAACAAAAAAAAAAACCTAGAAATGGGTAGCTTCTGATTTTGTTTTTCATTTAATTGAAAGGAAGAAAATCTCCCATATAAAGCCTGGAGGCTTAAATATGTTAAAAGCATTTTTCATACATCTCTCATAAAGCTGTATTAGGGTCAAAATGATTCATTCACAGGTTGCAAGAATAAAAATAGATAGGAAATGAAAACACCAAAATTAAATTAATAACCAAGTTGGTGAACTATTTATTTGCTTTGTACATTCTGCTTTATTACCTTTTCCATAGTACATGACAGAAATATGAAATATAGGTTTCATAACATAAGATGATACCTTTAGAAAAAACTACAGACAGCAGTGTATTACAACATATTGAGGTGTATGCCACGGGAAAGTAAACTCAAACTGAAGAAATAAGAAACTAAAAACAACTTGAGAGTAAAAGATTTCCAAGACATGAGGCAGTTGAGACCTTTGGTTTAAATCACCTGTGTTCAGGCAAAATGAGCACTCTGTTGACTTTACAAACACTTTTTCATCCCCTGTTCAGAGCAACTGGGAAATCCATCTTCTTACATGTACTTTAGCATAAGTACATTCAAAAGGTTTTTCACAAGAAAAGTTTGTATGTAAATGAAATTTGGCTCCATGCATTTATTTTTTGTTGTTACTAAACCTACTGTACCTGGTTTTAAGAGATGAAGAAATCACACCTTTTTTTTTCTTCTTTGGCTTTGCAAATCATTATTCAGCTGACAGTGACCGAAGACTGAAAATTGGCCTGTTCCTAAAATACAGCATGAGTCATTGGCCCATGCAGATGTAAGCAAAAGCATCTTAGCCTGTCTGTTTTCCTACAGAGAAATGTATTGTTTTGCTGACACTAAAATGTGAACTACAATCAAGATGTATATAGTCTCTTACAGTGCAAGACCAATGTGCTGGTTTAAAGGTAAACCAGCAGGGGAAATGAACTCAACTCAAAAGAGAGATTATAAATCAGAATAACAATTTAATAAAATAATATGATAAGTACAATTATACAGACAAGCAATTTGGTTTTAACCCACAAAACCCAAATGTATAACCCAACACCCTGAGGCATGAACAAAGTGGTGTTTCTTGGCCCCCCCCCCGAGTCCAAAGTAAAGGGAGAGGGGGAAAAAACCCGCTGGGGTGGAGAGCTGTTGCAGTCTGGTCACAAAAGTGGTGATTGCAGTCCAGTTGAGGGTGGTGAGCTGCAGTCTGGTTGAGAGCAGTGAGCTGCAGTCTTCCTCTGGATCCGATGAGTGGGTAAAAAGGTTCCAAAACTCCAAGTTTATATATTCTCCCATTCAGGCAGGAATGCTCAGTCCTTCCCTCAGAGCGGGGAATTCCATAAAAGGGAACATCTACAGGCCTCTACTACTAACAATTTGTGGGAAATGGCATGGAAGGCTATAGAATACACAGTTTTGGGTTACACCCCTACCATGATGAACTGGTCTCAGCTGTCCTAACTAGGACAAGCAACAATGTTGGTTCCTAAAAATAGCAGCAAATACTTCCCATAGAATTTGTCACTGCATAGGAAGCTTGGACACTTGTATAACTTCCACCCAATGCAGAGTATTCTCCATGAATACTGGACCTATCAAATCAGGTGGGCTTTAGTGCCAATGCAGCGTGAAACACAGAGGCTCATTCCTTTCTTATTCACTTGAACCCCATTCAAATGACATGGCAACATACACAGCATATTTGATGCTGTTCAAATTCGATCACCTACTGCAGCAAAACCTCCAGGAACAGCATGAAAAGTTATTATAAAAGAAACATTGTCATTCCTTACACTGAAATTAGTCTTTGTACAGCTTATCCCAGATCCAGCTGCTTGTAGTCCACATCTAGCTATGGGATTTCTACCAAGTCATGGCTCTGAGTTCATGCTCAAATTCCCAACACAAAACTTTAGCTCCATGCTGAGTTGCCCTCTGCCTGTGGTTTGGAAGGAGCCAACTTTTTCTGTAGGATGGAAAACCTGAGCTTATGGGACAATTATTCATACTCAAACTTTACCAGAAGCAGAATTAACAGTATTTCCCAATTTCTTTTTTTCATTTTACAAAATATAACTATCTTAAGAATGTTAATATTTTTTCAACATTTAATTAGACTTGTTGTATTCCCATAAAAGCCAATCAAAATCAATACATGACAATTCGAGGACAATTAAAAAATCAAAAACCACTTCTCTAAAAACAGATCAGATGTGCAAAGCTTTGGTGGCTAGTGAATATCCGGTTAAAAAAACCCCAGCAGTTGAAATTTATTTGAATGGGACAAAAACCACTCTTTGAACCTAAAAACAAAATTCAATCCAGAATTAAGATGTTCAGCTACATGTGTCAATGAAAATTATTTACATTTAAACCGTTTATAATTGTTCAAAGTTTGATTAGGAAATATGTACTGAAACATTTTCATTTTGATGCAGTAATTTGATGGTATACTATTATTAGCATTATTTTTTCCCCAAAGGAATTTTACCTTGAAGAAATGCTATCTACTTTCTCAGACATTGACATTTTCACGTGCTGTTATGTACTATACTTAATATTAAAGGCCGTATTCCAGAAATATCCAGCTGACACACAGAAAAAGAAAATAGGGGTCATTTGAAAAAGGACCACTTCCCAGTAGGAGTTCTTATAAATCTCTTGTGAAATTAGATTTATATTGTCTTGCCTGATACTAATAAGACATAATGAGTAGAATTTCTGAAAGAGCTATTGTAGTCTATCTGCCAAGTGGAAAACTGTACGTCCAAAGCACTAATTAGACCGTTATCATAACTTACACAAATTGTGAATCTAAGCTGAAGGAATCCACTGGGGCTAGTAGACTGCTCCTGGTCTCCTGTTCACATAAATTTAAACCTAATGACTATGTTAACAGAACTCATTTGCTGAAACACAAGTCTGCTCCACATGTGCAATTTTAACTTCAGAAGGTAATTCCAAAAACAGGGATGAAATGGTAGGAAAGAAATTCTATTCATAGAAACTGACATCAATTAACTGGCTTTGCTCTTGCCAAATCAGTATGATATGCCTTTATATATGAAACGTATTTTTCATTAATGTTTTGCAAATAAAAATTAATTAAAATGAAACTTCCTTTAGGAATTTTCTCTTTATTGAGGTAATAGAATTACTGAAGAATACATCAATATCTCTTTCTTCATATGTATTTACATATATATAAATATACATGTTTATGTGCATGCAAACAAACATATAGCTGTGCTTGTTGGATATGTATATGTATGCATACAGACACAAAAACAGAGAAAGAAAGACAGAGAAAGACAAAAGTGATAGTGCACAGACTTCAGATGACTTTTCTTGGAAAAGTATTGGTGGGAAACCGAGTTAACTCTAATTTAAAACAGAAACATTTCCCTTAGATTGATTTCTCTGAAGAAGATGAGGGTTTTAAAATCAATAAAAGTTACATTTTTATAAGAAAGAAAACTAGAATTTACAAGTTCTTTTTGTACAGAGGAATAGTTTAGAACTTTTTTATCCGTGGATCATAGAAAAAAAAAGAAATATTTTTGTACCAACTTCCCCTCTCCCCATGAGCCCTTGCAAGTAGAACTTTGCTTTCATGTGATATTGCAATTAACTCAACGATCTTTGGAACTTTGCACACGCTCTAATCCCTAGGGAGTCTCTCATTTGTTTCATCAAAACCTTAGCTGATCAGTCCTTGTTTTTCATAGCACCTTCATCATCTCTGAGCTGCATTTCCCCATTTCCACATTTAAAAGTTTTTGCCTGTCACCCCCTGAAGTCTCTAAGAATTTCCATCTTTGCCACCAGGTGATTCCATCTCACCTAATCTTGAAAGAGGAAAATGTATGGTCAAGAACAAATATTACACACATCTCACACATCACAAAGACATGAAAGACTGAGGTTGGAGGGTAGAGTTTGGGGAAGGGAGGAAAGGGCTTAAGTGAGTTGAGAATATTCAGAAGCACGACCAATCAAGTTCTGAAATAAATCAATGTATCCACCCAAAAGAAGATATTCTCACTTACACATTAACAAATGCAAATCTTCTTCCAGACAGTTTTTTCAAAGACAGTTAAATAGAGTTATTTCCAGGCACCAAGTTTAGCTTAAATTAGATAACGTGGTGAATAGACTTCACAATAAGCCTTCTGTAGTAGAGATCTGTGTTGATTTTTTATTCCTCATGAGGAACTGTTACTGCTGTTACATATAATTTCAGAGTTTACTTCAGCAGAATATGGACCACAGGTTGGTTCAGGAGTCATGTACCTTATGGATCTTACCATTCCTGTGTTTTTAAGCAATCACAAGGACCATACTGCAAGATTTTTCACTGAGTGATGCTGGGACATTTGTAAGGAAATAATAATGAACTTGCTTTCGTTAAAGTTGGCTTATTGTAATTTTTAAAAACCCACCTTTTTTTTTTTTTTTTTCTGAAGCATAAAAGCTATGTATATACTTCCCAGAAAAGTTGTGGATGCTTCATGGCTGGAAGTGTTCAAGGCCAAGTTGAATGGGACTTTGAGCAACCTGGTCTAACAGGAAGTTGGTTTGGCAGGGGATTTTTAGCTAGATGATATTTAAAGTCCCTTCTAACCCAACCCATTCTGTGTTTCTATGATACTACCATCAAAATGCTACAAAACTTAGCAGCTGACAACCTTTTTCTCCTGAGTCAAAATAATTGGCAGTCTATTGGAAGAAGAAAAACAGTAACTGATTATGCTGGTGCTCTGACTTATGATCCCAGTTTCTCATCCCAAACTCCATTCTGATATTTTATGGAACAAACAAACAAACAAACAAACAACAAAACCAACCACAACTAAAAAATATTTATTCCCCACAAACCAAAAGAGAAACACAAAGCATGTGGGAGTAATGGTTTAAAAATCACAGTGACCATATTAAAACTCAGAGGCTGCTGCAGATGCATTGCTAGAATTTTTCTCCTGTCTCAAGATTTGTTATTAGATACAATCATAAACTTATCAGCTAAAGGATTGTTGTTTGGAATAACACCATGTTAATAAAGAATAGTGATGGAAAACTGGCTAACCTCCAACATTTCAACTTTATTTTCATGGAAAGAAATTTTCCAAATGTTAGTTGCTTATCAGAATACGCAAGCTTCTGGAATCTATGAGTGATGGTTGGAAATCTAGCTCTTTCAAGACTTGTGATTTCTTTTTTTACTTTCTCAGACCAGCTTTACGTTAGAGTTCAGCTTTCCTGAGTTATTGCAAAGCTATAAAAACAGTATTGATTTTATCTTTAGGTTAGACATGGGAGTAAGGCTCAAAAAGTGTAGATTTAGTGTTTGACACAGAAAGTCAGCCTAGGTCTCAAGTCACAGACACGTGGAAAGCCATGGTGCCATGAGTTGCCCAATATAGCTGATCTGCAAGAACGTTTATCTCCAATCTCTTAGCCTGTGACAAGTGTGAAGTGATTTACATTTCTTTGGTCCTCAACAAAATATGTGATGAAAGAGGATGAGGATTATTTGAATTACTTCACATTTGCCACAAACCAAGTGAATACAAAAGGACAGTTAAAACAAGTTGGTTACTCTTCAGTAGCTTGTTATCTCTGTGGGAACTTGTCCGTGTGTCTAAGCCCATAACTCTACCTCTTGAAAAGAGATAGCAGTGCTTCTTCCTCTTCTCTTTTTATCTTAGATGATTGTAAATTCATCAGGCGTAAGGGAGTATCATAATAAGTGACTTTTTTTTTTGTTGAAACTACTTCTATGTTAATAAAAAAAATTCAATAAATAATACCTACTTTTCTTGGCTCACTCACAGATAAAAACACAGGGATGTTGCCAAGTAAAGATGTTTCCATTAGCAAATATTATCATGTGATAAATGACATCATGAACGTGGGGTATAACATCTGCAGCACTTGTTTAAATATCTAACTTCTTCATGGTCACCCCGAAGAAAAACTAAAACATGGAAATGAAAAATTTCTTCCTAAAATTATCTAGCAACTCAAATGTAGAGCTGGAGATAGGTGAAATTTTCAACCTAGTTTGCTGAATAGCAGATAATTCTGCCCTGTTATGTGTTGGTCATGTGTAAAACAAATTTTTGTGAAAGGAATGTATTTGTTCTCTGAATACTTTAAAAAACATTACATTTTGCCTTTTACAATAGCAAACTAAAGTTTCACAACTTGCTTATTCACTGTTGAAGTATGTCAAGAACACATTGGAAGTGTAAGTGTACTTTCCTTATAGTGTGTGTAACTGTATTTGAAGGCTGGACCTAATGATCCACTGTGGTCCCTTCCAACCTTACCCATTCTGTGATTCTGTGGAAACAGTCTCTTTGTGCTATTTTTGTAAGCTCCACTTGGTAATAAACCATTCGGAATGGAACAAGTTTTCAGATTGAAGTCTGTCAGAGGAAAATGGCATCAGGACAATTCGCATCTCAAGAGCAGAATCTTTCTGCAGAGGCCACTTATGCCAGTCCAAAATGGCAGCAGCAGTGAGACCAGACAGGAAGCTTGCCCCATGCTGTGTGTTATTCTTGGTGGAAGAACACCTTCCTGGGCTTGGCATCAAAATCTCACAGCAGTAAATCTCAACTCATGTGAGGCCAGAGAGTCCTGGCTGCAGGATTAGTGTGTTTTGGGAAGTGAGGTGAAAGGAAACATGGATGTTGGAAACCTGTCAGAGCAATTTCAGAACCAAAGAAAGCAGAGGAGGGCTGGATGACCTGAGAACAAATTTGTTTCACAGTTACTTCAGGAACTGTACTTGCAAAGTATAAATATAGTTCACCTACTTTCATATTTAAGGGTGGTGTATAACATCTTGTTAATAAGAGCACCCAGTAATTTTCATCATGAAACCTTGCATTTAGTTGATTCTGGTTTTGACAAAGCCGGTATTTTAGAGTGAACTTCTACAAGTCTGCCACAGGTTTCATCTTTTCTCTGAAGATTTTTGTCATACCAAAATGTTCACATTAGTGAAACAAAAAAAAAACAACTGTAACAAGTGAGAGTAAGTCTGAGAATAACACTATGTGACTATGTTAAATTCTTATCTTTGCGTTCTTTGGGAAGGTCTTGCCTTAAGCACTCAAAATGGTAGGAAACAAAACGGAATATGACCTTTGTGTTTGGTGCAGAAACAGCTGCAGGAACAAAGCCACCAAACCTACATACAGGGGAAATCTGACTGAAACAGAAAGAGGCAAGAAGCTCTCTGGTCAGAATTAAAATTGGGAAGAGATAAAGTGGAATTAAAAGGATCTGAAAGGAGCTACTTGAATCTTAAAAGAGATAAGAAGGTTTGAGAGGGAACGAGGAGCATAGTTTGAACCCTGTATTTGGCTTCACAATTTTTTTCAGTGAAACTCAGGGGCAAATGTATTCATTTATCTCACCCACATAAAGAATCACAGCTTGTGATTGCAGACAGTTAATAAGTCTTTACGTATGCTGGTCCACATGTCTGAACAATGAAGCTACAGTTCAAACTTGTTAGTGGCCAAGAGAGTGGTAATTTAATAGAGTTGTTATTTTATTCAGTCTCATTTTTAAAATGCTGATAATAGGCATCAAAAAATCTGTGTAAATCATGAACTCTCAAAATTAGGAATTAGGAGACATTCTTTCTCATTTGAAATATGATGCAGTCTAATTTATAAGCTCTATATGGCTTATAAATTAGCCATAAATATATGGGTAATTTTTCTTCTGCCATTAGGCATATAACCACAAGATGGTTATTTATCTTTACACAAGTAAACTTAACCTTTTTAATTCCTTAATTGTCAGAGGCTGTTTTAATAATCTTATTTTAACATAGACATGCATTCAGTAAACATATAATGCTGAAATGACCATTATCTTTACCTCTTAAGAATGTGTTTCCATTTACTGGTTGACACTTGTGGAAGGTCTGGAAAGCCATAGTAAATAAGGAGGGGCTGTTTGATGTCCCCACAAGTGCAAAGCAGTTTCTGTGTTGTTTCAGACAGGGTTTCAAACAGCAAGGTGTCCTGTCTGCTACCTCTAAGTCTGGTGGTGAACAATCCTGTCCTTACACTCTGCAGAGTGTGGAAAAAACAAGTTATCTTTTTAGTTTTCCCAGAACCCCATGCTAAACATGATATAAAGAATTCAGTAAATTTTTGTGGGTGAGATAAATCTCATCAAACTATCATAATCCTTGACCAGGGTCCCCCAGCATTGAGAGGTGAGGAAGAAGATACTACCAGACTAAAATGGGTTGTTGTTTCACTCAGACTCCTGTCTCAGAACTGGAAGAATCAGCCTTGGAATGGCTCAACGACAGACCCCAGTAAATGGCTGGCCTTAGAGGACTCCCATGTTTCAGTTTTACAGATACAGGTCTGGAAGACAGTGCTGATGAAAAACAATGCAAATCCTTTCACAAACATAAGGTGAGGTATTTTAACTTAAATATTTTAAGCATATTGATCTTCACGTTCACCATGAGTATACAGTATGTTAAGAGTCATTAGCTCTAGTTTGTGATAGACATTAATTCAGTAAACTTGAATGTTTAATTGAGTTTAGATCTCGTTCATAGTCTACTGCATAGCAGACTGCTACACAGTGTAACATAATCATAGTACTAAAAGCTTATAAGTCTTCTAAAACCAAAAATTATGTACTTTTGAAAATTTTGGTCTTGAGTTAAATTTCTCATTCAAAAAAAATTCTTCTCTGTAATAGTAATTCTCATATCTGTGTTTTTCCAAATGTGTTCTTTGCTCTCTCCTTTTCATCATGAAATGTTGACTACAAAATATCACCACAGGCATTGTTGATACTTTTATTTAAATGTGTATTTTTATTTATAATTTCTGAGATTAGTCACTGAGAATGGGAGAGAACACACAGAGATTATAAAAACCTATCCACTCCAAAACTGTTCTTTTCCACAGAGAACACCTTCTAACTAATCTCACTATAGCATGGATCCCAACCGTTTTTTCTTTCAAACCCTGCATAATTTTGGCTTTTCATTATGTTTTCACAACTTTTGCTGGAACCATTCAACTAACAGTATTTTTAATTTATTCTATGTTTCTACACACCTCTCTGCAGCTCTCTAATGAAGTCTGGGCAAGCCTGTCTCTTTCAACAGTTTGGCCAACAAAGGTAATTAGAGATGTTGTTCTTGACAGCTCTCCAGGGGAAATATTAAAGAAAACAAGCAAGAATAGAACAGTAAATATTTTTTCTAGCTGACAAAATTTCAAAAAGGCACCTGCACAGTAATTCATCTTTTTCCAAATTTATGATCACTGGATTCAAGAATTTTGACAGTGTTCAGTTTCAGTTGGAAAGCATTTCTGCATCACTCAGATAAAATTAATCTTGGTCTTCTCAGAAGCAGCAATTTTAAGCTCAGAAGCTTCCTTCTAAATCTGTCTATGTACAGTAGTATATTTGAAAATCATGTAGACTTAAATTTTATCTGCTTAATCAACCTTCTCTCCAGGTTTACTTCTTGTTTAGCTATTAACATTTTCTTTGATACTGTGTACAGATAGAGTTTTATTTCTCCATTTAATTAATTTTCTTTTCTATATTTACCTGCTCTTGTAAATTATCTGTAGCTTTCCAAGCCCTTTCCATCGACAGTTACCTTATTATCTTTCTTTTGTTTCATATATTTCTTTGTTTCAGGAATTCTTTCACTTCTTATAATATCACAAATATTTCTGATTCCTCTTTTGCTCTGAGAACATTTCTATTCTCTTTCTGTTTTTAATTATCTACTCCAAAATCATTTATTCATATGCTCAGCTCATATTTTAGACCAGCACTTTATAGGTGCTATTATTTTTTTAGCTTCTCCTCTACCTCTGTTGCAGGTCTTTATTAGGACACACTACAACCTTTACATCAGTACAGAATCTCCTTGAGTAGGAAAATTCTCATTTTAGCAGCCCTTACCACATTCTGTCACTTTGGCCTCTTTAATGGAAAAGAAAAAGGGACATAATTACAAAAGAGAACACTATATCTTCTTCTTAATTAAGCACAAAATGAATTTGTGTAATGAATCATAGAATAGAATCATAGAATCGATTGGGTTGGAAAAGACCTCCGAGATCATCGAGTCCAACCCTTGGTCCAAATCCAGTCCATTTACTAGATCATGGCACTCAGTGCCACGTCCAATCTGCGCTTAAAAATCTCCAGGGATGGTGAATCCACCACCTCTCTGGGCAGCCCATTCCAATGCCTGATCACTCTCTCTGTAAAGAATTTTCTCCTGATATCCAACTTAAATTTCCCCTGGTGGAGCTTAAGCCCGTGCCCCCTTGTCCTATTGCTGAGTGCCTGAGAGAAGAGACCAACCCCCACCTGGCTAGAACTTCCCTTCAGGTAGTTAAAGTTAAAGTTAAAGTTTCAACATACTCTCTAGAAAGCATCTGGCTTCTAGTGTTTTCTGTTTCTCAGGCTTACGAGGTGCTACTTGGTTTATAATTCATGTTCTAGCACGAAGTGCACTGAAACCACACATTTTTTAAATGAAACATTACTGCATGATATATAGTAATACTTAGGCTGGATGCTACATAATGAAAAATAATTTACCAAAGCACAAATTCTCCATAAAATGTTTAAAATACACATAGTGATTCTATACACTACTTTGAAATGGAAATGTTAATGCTGTAGTTCATGTCAAAATAACCTATGTTAGAAAGTCTACTGTTTAATAACTGTGTTGTGGATGCTGAAATGCAAAGAGAAAGCTAATGAGATGGTGTTCAGGGATTGCACTGTACAGACTGATGGCCCTACCATTGTACCTACACCACAAGACAGTGAACTTGTTTTCAAGATTTTCTTCCTGTCCAGAGTTAAGATTGATATGATTTCATGAAATTCCTCCATCAGAAGAAAAAGTCATTTCCATATGGGGAAAAAAAAAAATTAAAAGCTGTCTCCTCCTCCAAAGAATAAATTATAATTTTCATTCTTACATATAGTGAAATCAATCATTCTCCCATGTATTTTAGTCATACTGGATTCATAGCATTTCATAGAACTTCATTATATGGGGTGAAAGGAGGATATTTCTGTGTAGGAAGTTAACTTATTGTTGCAGGGTGTATGGGTTGTGATTTGAAGATTTGGTTACAGTTGAAAAGAAGACTCTAGGGTAGGTAAGTCCCCTCTGAGGCTCATTTACCTTGCTACCAAATTCTATCTTCTCTTGGACCAGAGGGAAAATTCTTCAAAAACCAATTCAGATAATTATCCTGCAGTATTCAAATGAAATCAAACCCTAACTTTTTTTTTTTTTGCTAAAACTCAAGATTCAGAATTAATATTATCCTTTAAAAAAATCATGAACTAAGAATGTAAAAACTCTGTGTTCAGTTTCTGATACTAAATTTCTGAGGTATGGTCAATATAAAATAAATCTCTCCCCCTACCTCTCTCAATGGATATGAATCTTCTGGCAAAGGTAATTAAGATGAATGTCCCCATATGATATAATTCATCATCACAAAGGTCAAAAACAGATGCTATCATGTAACAGCTATACAGCAGAAAATCAGCAGGACATGAAACCTTCAGCTTGTAAGACTACTCAGAATAGTTTCAAAAGCTGAAATGTATTTCCTGAGTAACAGACTATCAGGAGTATATTAAGTTCATTCACTTTCCAATCTGGCATCCTAACAGACTATCGGGTAATATTCTTCGGCCCAGATATTATTTTTATGTCATTCAGCACTGTCTGTCAAATTAGTCTAAAAGACCTTGTAGTGGTACATGATAAATCTGTTGGTAAAATGTCCATTACTCAAGATCAAGAGTAAGAATTTTCCCCTTAGAACATTGGGGTTGAGCAAAGGATAAATCACAAATTATGGAGCAAATCCTACATCCTCATCATTTATCTCTTACATCAAGTCAAAAGGAAAAAACAATCTCTTTATGCTTAACATAAAGCTATTTCAGCATGACTATATGTAAAAAAAATTAAATAAACCCTACCATTCATGAGCGGAACATAGGAATGAGAAGATTATAACAGACGAGCAATGTATTTTTGGATATAAAGGTTATGGTCATACATGGTTTGAACAGCTCATACAGCCCTACAAAGCAAGCCTTCAAGATGTCTGTGAAGAATATCTGCATTTATGTTTTACTGTTGACCAGGAAGGTCAATTATTACTTTGTAAATTCAATTAACTATGATATGAGGAGAAAAATTCTTGTAAAATGCATGCTAGATTATATGATTCAAAACTAATCACTATAAGCACAGAAGCCCAGCAGCATTCAGAGAAATATTGTCAGGCTGAGAACCCCCAGTAAATGAAGGTGAAAGAGGCACCAGGAACCAATTCCTTGAGCTTCTTCAAGGAGAATGGTGAGAACTTTGTCTCTGGTGAGAAGTCCACTGAGAGCCGAGGACACTCGTTCATACTCAGTGTTGCTGAACCTTGGAACATGGAATCAGAACAGCCTCACCTTCACTGAACTAATGGATTCAGCAACCTCTATTATTTTAAAATAAAGTATTCCTAAATACTTACAGTGTGAAATGGTGACCCATTAGCACACCCACAGACAGAATCATGTGCCCCATTTTATTTTAACCAGCCTCACTCTCCTTCTCTATCCACATAACGTAATTAGAGGAATCTCTTGGAAATCCTCTCATCAATAATATCACACAACTTCTATCAGAACAAGATAATTTATCTTGCACAATTGTCTTTAAAAGGATGTAAAGCTTTAATGTTAAATAGAAATTTTGGAGAGGGATCAGGAGTTAGTGTTTCTACAGTAATAAAAGTGCATTGTGTTGCTGATCAAAATGATTGTTGAAGGAGAAAGGGTACCTCAAAATACAAAACATGAAAAAAAAAATCATCTTAACATTTCCTTCACTTTTTTTTTTAAGGCTATGTCATTGTGATGGTTTGCAAAATGTTGTCTGTTCCTACCAACTTGATACAAATGATCTAATATTACTTTGCTCATGTCCTAGAGTTTTACTCCTTGGCTTCCTCAGAAAGCATTCCTATGTACACACTGAACAACTCTGATTTCTTATTTTTATCAAATTCCTGAGGCTTAAATCAGGGTCGCAAAGTTTCACCTGAAGAAGATAACACATTTACTGTCTTATGACACTTTCAGCAGAGAAGTGGGAAAATCCCTAATCATAGACATTAGACAGCTCCACGATTTCTTACCAAATTAGGATTGTTACAGTGCTAGATGGATGCAAAATATAGTGTCATTTCTTAAGTTTATGTTGAAATGCTTTCAGCCTCATATCCAAGCAAAACAAATGTCCATTTATACAAAAAAGTTCCCTGAAACTTATTCTGGTTAACTGCTGGTCACTCAATAGGTTAGAAACTTCCAGAAGATGATAACCCACACCTCATCACATAGCCTGGAGAAGGATGAGTCCATCAGCTTTTTCTGGCCATGGATTTTCCAAGACAGCATTCTTCAGCTCCTTAGATAATGTAAAATCTGTGAATTTCTTTCTAGAGCTTCATAATATGCTTAAATATTGTGCACCAGAATGTCCCTTCATATACCTGTTAATCAGTAATCAATCGAAGAGTGTCATTGTCAACCACGTGTCAACCATATGCCCTATTCTATTCATGTCTGAGTTACTAGAAAATAAATTGCAAAAATCTAACAATCCAACATTCTGAATATATCATCTGCATTTTTAGAGTTTCAAGTTTTAACTCATAAAAATATTGGAAGGCAAAAAACACTACTGATTAATTTCTTAATTAAAGCCACATTATCTTAAAGACCTCTCCAAAAGATTTTTGAACATAACTTTTTAAAGCAGTTGTCCTTGATCAACAAGAACCAGTGTATCACATTTAATGAGCGATATTTGAGTTTATATAGTTTAAAAATATTTATTAACATCAAAAAGATGATGTTGAAAATAGAGGAAAGATAATCTTTAATTTAGTCTAGCAGTAAAGGTCTGAACCAAAGCATATTTACCTACCACCAACATTTGAGATGCTTGGAACAAGTTAATGAAATATAAAAAAATCCAGGTCTTATTTTCTCTTTTATGCTTTAGAGCTGGACCATCTCTTGACTTTGGGCCTAAGTTAGGTTAGCTGTCAAAAAAAAGAAACTTTCAAGAAGCAGTGGAAAATTGTCAAAAAGGGGAAAACTGCCAGAGCAAACAATAACCTACATGAAAACATACTACAGTAATTCTGCATTGGCAAAGAATTATGTATAGTCTGTGTGTAAATGCATTTTTTTACCCTTGTAGTAACAGTTCAAGATTGACTGAAAGCAGAAACTAATTGAGGAACAGATTCACAATAAAATGTATAAGGAAAATTCCATTCTTGGGGTCTCAACCAATAGCAAACCTTTATTTTCCTACATATTCTGTTTTACTTTATGCAATATTCTTTACATTAACCTCTCTGTTCTCTCTATGTTCAATAATAACACTAAAAATCTTGTTATTATTTTAAGTCTAATACTATATCAAAACATTTATAGCATTGAATATAGCAAGCCAAATACTTTATTAAAACTTCTGAGACAATAACAGCTTAAGCTGTAAATCTGGAAAATAGCATAAGTGAAAGCATAAGAGTGATGACAGCCACACTTACTGGCTCCCCTGAAAATGAAGGACTTAGAGTGAGGAAGTTTAGTCTACTAACTATGTGAGCTAAGCAAAACCTTAAGAGACTGTTTCACTCCCTTAGGTTGTTTGCTCCAGACAGCAAAAGAAGGGAGCAGAGAGTACTGAGTTCATATGGCACTCAGTTTTCTAGTTCCCAAATTAAGTGCTTTGGCTCAGATACTCCAGATCAAGAAAAATCCAGAAAACATCCAGAGTAAATCTCATTGACTTCAAGAATAACCTGTTGTCAGCTTACAAAAAAACAAACAAACAAAAACCCCCCAACAAAACCCCCACAAAAGTAAATATGTAGGGGCCTTAAATTGTTGGATGTAAATATCTTCTATGTTTTCTGCTTCTTTTAGGTGTTTTATGGAAACTATCTTCCAAATGGATAATGTTCAGGTTAAAAAAATTCATTTTATTCCCATTTTATGCCTTCATCTGTGTTTGTTTCATGAAATTATGACATTTACAATAATTTCTTACCTCTTCCTTACAATCTAGAAAAGTGAGCAGTAACATTTAGAAAACAAGTTGGATCCTAGAAGTGGTGACCAAAAGTATGTACTGATTTGTCAAAGTATCTCGACTTCTGTTAAACAGTGTCTTCCACGGAACAATTATCAAATGTAAAAATAGGTTGAGGCTTCAGCTGTAAATGTACTCATTGCAAATTTTGGCAATGACTTGAAACAGTACAAGATTTAGACCTAACAATTTTATGGACAGGAATGTGAAAGGACTGGAAAGTTGAATAAAATTACACTTTTAGGAAACCTTTAGAGGTCTGAAGTACTCAGTAGATTTTGGGATTGTATTAATAAAAGAAAATTGAGTCCATTTAATGAGCATGAAGGAGGAGACATCATTCTTCTTTAAAGGATGGAAAATATGGGGAAGATTCGAGGCCTGCAGAAATAGGATTACCTTACATGTTATGCTTCCATCTTCATCTGTGTCAGTCTGGGCAGGACACACTGACAGACACAAACGTGTATCTGTCTTGCTGTCTATCGAAATAACACAAAGTTGTTGTGCCTGGATTCACAGTACTGAAAGAATGTTGTGGAGTTTTTATAACGAAGAACTTACAGATTTTCAGGTTAGAAACAACAAGTAAAAAAAACAAATATGAAAGTTTACTAGATGATTTAATTATTTTATAGAGTGAAAAAAAATGATGAATTTTATTATTTGAAGAAATAGAGAGCATTTAAATTTCCTACACTGGGGGTAAAAGTAACACTGGCTTACAAACACTGTTTGTTTTTTTATTACTTCTTACATATTTTTAAAGACTAATGACTATTATTGGAAGGAATTGACATGATCTTTCCATATTTATAGAGGCAAGCTCTCCCACTGCCTTTGGCACAGGCTATTTGCAGAGGAAGGATGCTGGGTTAGGTCCACAACAGTTTGGTTTTATTTAAGCTATGATTTTCATTACTGCAGCTCATGTTTGTCATCTACGGAGTAGTTTGTTCCTAATCTTTTTCAATAGGATATACTTAGGATATGTCTGTTCTGTGGCTTGGATGTGTACTGAAACACATGTAAAACTACCTCTAATTGATTTTATCATACACCTAGAATGTGGAATACTGTGCCCTTGGACCTGCAGCATTTGTTCCACTGTGAAATTCTTTCGACATTTTGTGCTGCTTACCAGGTAGTGGCTTTTACTACGTGGGGCAGCTGGTCTATAGCAGTCCTAATATTTCTACGTGTCCTGCAGTCACACGTTTGACCACAGCATAGACAGGCCAAAAGGAAAGTGCTGACAGTTGGCTCAACCTGACGGTTATATCAGTAGAGATCATTTAGATGAAACACTGAGGGGTGTAAGGAAGACCTTGGCTAAAGCAGAAAGTGTTAATTATCTCTCCATCTGTAAAAGCCTAAAAGATAAGGGGGCTAATGTGGATGTCTCAAACATCGATATCTGGATGGTTGTGGAGCCAACCAAGGATTGTTGGTAATAGCCAAGGTTTGTTGTTAATAACATACTGCGAGAAAGAACATGATGTGGTTTGAGAAGGGGGCCATGTGGAGGTAGAGCAACACTTTTCCGGGACAAATGTCCTTGTTCTGGCTCCTGGAGATAAGAACAACATAGTCCAGCACAAGCGCATGAATGAAGTTGGAAATGGGCATGGGCTGTAGGGGATGAATAAGACTGTCCAAGACCCATTTCCTAGACAAATGGACTGTGCATGATAACTAATTTGCATAGAAAGCAAGAGACTTATCTACAGGACAGGGAAAACTTATCTATTAAAAGGTACACCCACAAAGCATGTGTGTGTGTGCACCCCAAGACCCTGGACACCCCATCAGATGGATCCATACTGGAACCACGATTGGTGATGTCTCTTCCTTTCTTTCTCTCTCCTCTTCTTTAATACATCTCTCTCTTCCCTTTCACCCTGCTCATTTATCCAAAAGCCACTGCAGTGTGCTTATACTTGGAGATTAGGGACCAACTTATACTAATTTCCAAGTGTGTTTATTTACTAATAAAATTTTATAGTTTTGTGAACTCTATGACTTTCATCTTTGCTTTTGATCACAAGCATCTACGAATCTCAGGTGCTCCCTTCCCCCTAAGAGTGGGACGCCACATCATCTGTGGGCATTTGTGCTGGTGCAAAGACTTTGCTGGACCACTGTTCACCATCACTGCAGCAAAGGTACAGGTGTAGACTGAAGGATGATGATAAATCACTTCATGCTACCTGATAATCCATTTCCAGTTTAACAAAGCATAATAGTAAGCTGGCTTACTTTGAAACATCTGCTTAACACTGTTATGCTTATAGTTGGGGCTTTGATTAAGTGCTTTGATGCCTTTAAAGTCTAACTAGAAAATAAAAAGAAATGACAAAGTGTTAAAGTCAAAACTACCTCATTTTTTTTTTTCTAATTTATTGACAGATAAGAACTTCTCAAGACTTCATGATACAAAGTTACACACTAGAAAGTCAAAGGTGCATTTTCCAGGTCATGCATCATGCTTACATTGATTTTCATTAGATTCTTAATGTTGGATCAGCCATTATCTACTATGTCAACATGCATTAAGAGCTACCATTAAATAGCTTTTTATTTATTTAACTTCAGCTTGAGAGGTGGAGAGGCCTGCTTTACTGAAGGCTTTCTTACCAAGAATGTTAAAGAAAAATTTAAAGTGTTACACCTGCTACAGACAAAAATATCTAGTCAGAGTTTATACAGAGCTTAAACTTTTTTTTCCTTTGATTTGTTTATACAAGGTAGCAGTGTTTTTAGTCAATGTTGATCTGCACACTGAAACTGTATTTTTCCCTTTGTTCCACAGTCCTGACCATAATACCAGAAATTTCTTTCTTTTTTCTTTTTAGGAAGACGTTAAATATGGTCAAAAAACATAAAAGAACTCAAGACAATAGGCCAGGTGGATACTAAGTGAAAACAGATTAGAATAGGTGGAATCTTACAGAGCAGAAGCATTGTCACTATGTTCTATTTATATTGTCCTTTCATCTGCTGTTAGCTATGAATGATTTTGCTTAGAATATCTTCCCGAAGAACACTTATGCGAAGATAGGAAGATAAGCATTGTAGCTTTGCTTCCTTTTAGTCAAGTAAATAGCTGTAGGCTTAACTGACAAAAGATATGCTAAACACAGACAGCTTCCATTTGGGATTTTTTTTTTAACCTTCCACCTTCATAGTTCCTTTTCATTTTTTGGGAGAGTAGGGTAGCATTTTCAGAAAGTAGAGAAGAAGAATCTTATTGGTGGGTGGATTAATTTATTGTTTACTTGGTTTTCCAGCTGTTTTCAAGGTATTCAGGAGTATTTCAATCTTTTAAAGAAACATACAAAGATAGTTACACAGAAGAGCTCAGTGGTCTGGATCTTGAGAATTATTTACATTCTTCAGTTTCAGTTTCAAAGATTTCAGGTCCCCAGTCTGTAACATGTGAAATCTGCTTGACATAATGATAAAAATAAAACTATGTCTTTTTAACTCATGTTAGCTTGGCAAAAGAAACAAAATAGTGAAATGAATTCAGTCTTTCCTTACAAGTCATCAAGAAAATCACTCTTTAATTTAGTTCATAGTTTTAACAAATAGTGGTGAATTGATTTATTTGGTACAATGGGATAAAAATCTTCATTTTGCAGCCAGGCTAAGAGATAACAAGCTAAGTTTTTTTGGTCAGAAAAAAATAATGGAAAATATTGATAATTAATTAGTAATAAACTCATGGCAGTGATTTGGGATATTTCAGTTATTTTATGTACAACTACATTATTTGCTTAAGTATCCTTTGAGGATTTCAGCACAGTAGTATTAGCAGATAAATGCTACTACTTACTAGTTGCACAAAGACAGCAAATGAATTAGTTGAATAATTGTGTACAGTACTTGGATTTGTAATGGGCTACCCAGTCCAAATAATCCACCAAATAGGAATATCAGTGAAGGAAAAACAAAATACTAAAAATAGCTTAATTCTATTTTAGAGATTCAAAAAATACACTTGGCTATTCTTGTCAGGGACAGCAAAGTGGTGAAAAGTGGGTCTCCTTTAAGGTGTGTGAGAATTCTCTTGGAAGTCAGGGGGACTGCACTGTTTGCTTTAAGTTACAGAGGTATTTAAGTGCTTTGCTGTAGTGCCTACCATTGCACTGGACAGGGCTTGTATTCCTCAGTTCCTCCATCAAGAAACTGCATTTCAGGGAGCACTTCTCCCCAGAGCTAGCTTTAATAACCTGGCCTGTTTTTGGAGATACTGGCATGTGACAGCTATAACCCATTGCAGGATCATGTGTTTCAGGATGAGACTGACTTGGTGACACATGAATGTACCAAAGGCTCAGTTCTTCTCTATTATACTCACATTAATATGCACAAGTTATTTTGGAAAAAACTATCCTCAGCCGTATATACTTAACATCATAATTTTGTTTGACTTCCAACATAGATTATTTTCATTCATAAGTTTTCTTTAAATTCAGCCAAAGGAAGTGGAACCACATATGAAGTCAAAGGAAATCCTATACTAAAGATACCTTGTGGAAATTGCAACAGATTCTTGAAGAAAGTTTCACTTGCTCATAAAAATCTTTTCATCCATGTGTTCCTACATAGCTATACAAATTATGCCTCCTCAAAATCTCCACTGAATCCTTTATCTGTATTTTTCACCCTCTGACTAAACTTTGGCATGACTAAGAGGAAAAAAAAATCATTTCTACTTGACAATCCTTGATAGAAACTTAATCTCTCTATCAGCACTGGCATGTGCATTGCACTGTATACATCACACCTACTCTGAAGCAGCTCTCTCATTCCTTCAGGATAATTCCTTTATGACCGTCTGAGTACTGAACAGAACATGTATAAAGCAACTGGCAGATGTTCTTAGTAAATCATTGAGAGGCTCCCATTAAAAATTAGCCACCTGCATATTTATCTGTTCTTTTCTAAGTATCAATAAATTATTTAGAACACCAAAATGTCTGTTTGAATTTATCAGTATATTCTTGTTCATAGGTATTTCTATTTCAGTTTCTCAGGAATCAAAATATATGAGAACTCTTTAAATATAATTTTTAATTTATGGCAAGCAGTATATTTGTTGGGTAAAGTAACTCAATTCCTGCCCACCCCACCCCATTCCCCCCCATAAAACAACCAAAAGTCAAAACAAAAAAAACAAAACAAAACAACAACAACAAAAAACAACAAAACTTTAAAAGATACAAGGTATTCAAGTTTCATCAGTTTTAGTACTTGCTTTTAGGATCAAAATAACTAACGCCACCCGTCAGATGTGCAGGTCCAAAGCATTCCTAATGTAGTCCTTCTCTTTGGGGACAGACAGCATGAAATTTGCTACCTGCTGATTCTAATAGGTTTCATCTTACTTTCAAAAGTGGTCCATTGACAATAGCAACACAAAACCTCCTCTTTTTATTTGTGCTTAGGTGCAGTGAGAGAATTATGTCGACAGATTCCGCTGTTAAGAATCTTTTTTGACAACTGAAATTCGGTAACATTTAAATCTCTTGTCTGCTTTTGGTTTTTTCCTCCTGATTCTTGTCACCATGGCATAATGTAGCTAACTGAAAGGTGTGTGGGTTTTTGGTCTCTGCTCAAGTTCAGTAAAGCTCTAGATAGAAACTATGAAATTAACAATTTCTGAATACGTGCACATGTGGAGATCAAACAAATGGTCAGATCCCTGGCATTTATTTGAAATCTGGCATTAGGTGGTAGTTCTTAAAGTTCTTAAAATTTAAAGCAGTTCCATCTGCAACTAATCAGCTGCCTCAGGATTGTACATGTGAGACAGGGGATCAAATAATAGCTTGAAGATCACCTGGACCTCATAAAAGCCTGCTAGGAGCTGGGTTGAGGGGGAGAGGTGAATAGTCAGGCTGGCTCTGGTAAGAGGGTTTGAATTGACAGAAAGAGAATAATTAATACCTTGAGCTTCTGCTGAACTATTTTGTTCTGAACCAGTCATACTATGTGTTTCATGGAAAAGCACTAAAAGTTTGTACTAGGAAGTATTTCACATGATTATAGTTTAATAGGGCACTTACAGTTAGGGATTTTTCCTTTCATGAGCTTGATTTTTCTTACAGATTCCAAAATTTCTGCAAATAACTAGGTCGATATGTAACTAGGTTCTTGTTCTGATTCATCCTGTCTTTTTCACAGTAAAAGCTGCTTAGTGAAGTTGGATGATAAAAATACTATACATGGTAGCATTTTCCCTTTTAATAAAGGATTTCAGCTTCACTATCAGAAGGTTCTCTTAACACTCAGTATAAGAAGAAAATGGTATCTTGTCAAGGATTTGATCTTTATTTTTTTTCTTTTGGAAAAAGAAAGCTTTTTCATGGCTTTGAATTCTAAGCTGACACAGGTATCTGCCAAATTGTCAGAAGGGTAAATGAGAAACCACAGTATGCTTCTTTATCATTTCTGACTGTTCAGCTTCTTAAACATGGAACTACCCAGAAATTCCCCACTGTAGTAGCCTCATGCACCAGCTAATGAGACCTGATGTCTACCCTGAGTACAAAAGTGTCCAGGGAGGGGGATATCAAAAAATTTAGCTGAGATCTTGCTATTATCATGTTACACGTCTTAATGCTCATGCATATCTTGAAAGCTCTGCTCCACTGCTAAGGTTAGGAGAGGATAATAATGTATTGACACAAAAAGGGAACTCAAGTTGAGAGTGGAAATAAAATGCACCTCTAAAAATTGGCTTGCTTTTGATTGATGTTACTGAAGAAAGTTACACAAGGGTGTTGTAAAGAGTGAAATGGAGATGTTGAGCTTCGGATGTAAAATAAACCAATTAAACCACACTTTGATATCAGATGAAGTCACACATGATGACCTGGTCAGACCAACAGCATTAGTGAATAAAAGCAGAAACTTCATCAAAACCAGATGCTACATCAGGATTTAAGTATCATAAGCATAATATATTTGGAAGTCAGTACCGTGAACAAGGTATTGTGAACTCATCCTCTATTTTGAATATATGCAAAATGCCCTGAAGGAAGCACACAACTTAAACCATAGTCTTAAAAGAAGATGAATAGGGCTATATAAATAGAGAAAAAAAGAGGAAAAGAATCCAGCCCTTGTTGCTATGTTACTAGTCTTTGGAGGAAGATCATTCACACATAGGAATCAATGTCAGTTCTGTATTTTTTTTAGTTTTCCTCCTGTGTCATAACTCTCATAGTTCCTGGCTGGGAAACATATGATAACAGGGCCAAATCTTAATAAATTCTGAGCAGGGTACTCCAGCTGAACAGAGCATATTTTGAGCAGAGAGATTCAATAATTGCTCATAGCAGGAATTGTAGACTTTTATTAATTGTATGCTGAGGCTGGGGAGTGCATTAAGGCACTTGGAATGTGTGGCATGGAAGCCAGAAGAGCTCCAGGAGACACCGTGGCTGAGAGGACACATTACTGGAACATTACTTAATTCTACCTCTGCAACTAGGGACAAGGGGGGAGGGAAAGCAGTGCCACAGCATCAAGGTCAGTATTGCCAGAGCAAGGCTTTGTTATTCTAAATGCTGCTGAAACACAAACAGTCCTGATCCAAAAGAGTTGCAGTCTAAGTGAAAAAGCACAAGAAATACACAGACTCACAAACAGGAAGATGTTGGGAATCATGTTTTTGTTTAGAGTAGCAGACAGAAATCTCACCACAACCAGGATCTCTTTGCTTCCATCTCATGGAAGCTCTTAGATCTCCAACCAGGGAAAGAAAGCAGATATATTAAAATTAAAACCTGTGTAATGAAGAAATCTTCCACAACAAGTTTACATCTAAGAAACAGTGAAAGCAGTAAATTAATCTTTCATTTATTTCCTTCGTGCTTTCACTTGAAAGAGTCTAGGGTCAGACCAGAATATGGTCAGGGGGCTGAAGCATGTGATATCCAAGCAGAAGTCAGGAGCCCTCCATGTAGAGAAAGAGGAGTCAGAGATGACATCTTATTGCTACCTTGAGCTATTGTAGTTTAAAATTAGCCCTGCTGTGAGTGCTGGGGTTGATCAGATGACCTCCAAAGGCCTTTTCCAACCTTTTATTTTATGGCTGTAGGAATAGGGTCTGTAAACTGTCAAAAATGAGTATTCTTCAAAAAATATTTCCCCCAATGAACTTAACATACAGCATCATGATATTGTGAAAATCAGAACAATTACAAACACTGCTATGACACATTTTGGGACTGAAGATGAAAATAGATGAGGGATCAAAAAGTTCTTAGTTAATCTGTGACAATGCAGCTTAAAGGCAAGAAAAAGCCAGCTGTATGGCTTCAAACAGACACAAATATTAGGATAGCTAGTTCCCCAAAGGGAAGCTCTTCCCCCTCCTTTCCAAATAAAATACCCCTCGCTGCTATTGCATAAGCATTTTGTTCCATTTATTTGTCTTTCTAGCAGGTAACCTCAAAGCTTGTCTCTGCAATATATTTAGAAAACTTCTTAAACTCCTAAAAGATTAGGGCAGTACCCAAAGTATAAGTAAAATGTTTTCTTTATCTTCCCAAATGGAAATTCTGGAGGTATTCCTCAAATATGCATTTTAATATGCATACACCTCTCTGGCTGGACATGACTGTAATAATTAATAGTGATATTTTCTCTTTTTCACAGGTCAAACCAAATAATTTCCAGTGGATATCGTAGTGGATATCTTTATGATATTTCTAAGGAAAAGCCTAGTTCAGCAATTTAAATGCTAACATAGATATTAAGGGAGGTCTGCTTACATATGGAGCTGCAACTCCTGTAAGGCAGCAGAGATCTTGTGAGGGAACACACTTTTTAAAAGTGTCTGAAGCAATTTAAATATGATCCATGAATGACTTCTCAGTGGATTAGCCCCTAACCTTTAACTTTCCTGACATTAGTCACATCTCATTTTGACATCTATAATGGAATATTCTCCTATTCAATTGCTTTAAAAATGTCCGGTTTGACTTCCAATTGACCTCTGATGAGAGCTTAGCTCTTTAAAAAGTTTTAACAGTTGTGGCTTCATTCTTCTTTCTGTAAGAGACTAATGATAGGTGGAAATTATTTCTATAAAGTAGCAAAAAATACAGCGGAAAGTATTTCTTGTTATTAAAAATAATTAAATAAATTATTTTGGGCTTGCTTCCTTCTATTAAATCTGTAGAAGTTTTTTATCCCAAGCAACCATAAAATAATTCTTAGGTGTTCCTCTTATCTACAGGGGAAATAAATACAATAAACATTATTACAGGGAAAACCCCAGCAAATTTAAAGGAAGAATACATTTGAACTGAGCACCACACTGGTAATGAGATATGTGTTATTTCTTGCAAAAAAATTATCTGAAATGGTATTTCAAAACACACCTCTGAAATCTCACTAAGTAAAGTATTTAGAAGGATACCTTAAGTATCTTAAAGACACTTTAAGATTTACATTTACATTTACATTTACATTTACATTTACATTTACACTGGTAAATGGTAGTTCTAGATCCTTGGATGGCCAATGATGAAAGTTTTCATTAAAGAAAAAGACATAAAAATTTTGTATAGCATTTCCATGAAGTCTTTAAGTGAGATTCTGGATTCAGAAGTCAAAATAGGATCAGCACCTTAATCTAAGACTTGTACTGATGAGAAAGGCCCTAAAAAATTTACCCTAATTTGTCCCTTAGGACAACAATTTTTCTCCCTTTCATGTAACGGAAAATATTAATTAACTTTAATGGCTTATGTAGAGGATATTTATTGTCATCCCATTAGCCTTTGCTCCCTCACAGCTGGTAGGATTCATGTCAATTCAGCTACATTAAAATACGAGGGCACTACAAAACTGCTGATAGAGATGCTTTCTTAAGAAATCAAATACAAATAAAAATCCACATACATAATATAGTTGGAGAACATTGAGCTTACTCTCATCGATTATCAAGTCTAATGAATGATTTGAAAATTGAATGGCATTGGCATGTGTCATCAGGACCAAATTCATCTGCAAAAACATTTTTTTTTTTATGATGAGAACAGAGGGTTTTTTGAAATTATTAGAAGTGGTTACTTATTTAAACCAAAGATTATTTTATATATCTTGGTGTTTGGGTGTCAAATATGATACCATCTGTTGGGCTGGAAGTCCAGCATTTGGAAAATTGTAAGACAGAAAATCCAGGAAATTCTAAAGTTTGTTCTGTACTACATTGGATGAATTCCTTAAAGATATAGTGCCAGCTACCAATACTGACTATGCACAGACACTCTGTGTTCCTTGGGTATCTACTTGACAAGAGTTTTGAAACAGTGGTCTAATTAATAATGTTTTAATATGTTAATTTTAAATTAGAAAATGCTACTTAGAAGCAGTCTATTGTTATTCTCTTTTGGCAAGGAAATCCAAATCAGGAACATTCCTAATCCATCACCCCAGCAGAGCTTCTTCTTCTCATGGTGCACAGATACTCATAGTGACTGACAGGATGCTAAAACTTGATCAGCTTTTCAAATGATCATATATGGCAATAGATTCTGATCTCCTTTATACTTTTATTGTATTTCAGCAATCACATGGAGTCTGGGATACCACAGGGAAAAGGTGCCAACTAGCCAGGGCTGTAAAATGAATAATGAGAAAGAATGTACCACCCCCCCCCCCCCTCCTGAATATGAAAGTATTTTCTGGTTTGAATCTTTGAGTCTAAAGCAAAGTGTTATAATCAACATCAGCTATTTTTGTTCGCTGCAAGAACAGGAGAAAACATTCCTATCTACAGTTTTGGAAATGTTTTCCAAAATCTATGACTGGAAACTAAAAGAGGAATGCTGTTTCTCAACAACTGTGAAACCATGAAGACAACAAACAGATACATACTTTCCAGCCTGCATTTTATTAGAAAGATTATGTATTATATTACTGCAGCACAGTTTTTAGCTAACTGAACACACTCAGTATTTTGAAGGGTTAGAAACTTTTCAGCATAAGCTGAGATGAAACTTATATTTACTATACCTGACAATTATCTTACTTCATCAAAGTGTGAAAACTGATTTCAGTAATATGCTACAGTATTTAGTTAATAAGATACAGAAACCACCAAGACATTAGGAAATGACTGACAGAAAGGAAAGGACAAGACCAACAAATACAGAAGAAAAAGGATCTTTTGGGAAATTCAGGTGCTAGCCTCTGTATTCTGACTTCATTACAGATAGTTTATTAGTTGTTCTCGTGTAAGTAAAACTGAAAAAAAAAAAAAAGACGGAGAACAAAAGAAAAAGTCACTTTTTACAACTAGGTTCGTGGGCGGTATGCTATGTGCATCAGCTACACAGATCAAAATACATGCGTGAAGTTTTAATTAAATGACTAGGACTAGGACTCCTGTCTTTCAAATGTCTAAGACATTTTAGCAGTCTAAAGGTAGTAGTCACCTTAATTTTAAGATGGGCAAGTCACCGATATGATTTAGGAGCCTCTGTCCCATGGCCACCTAAATGTGAGGAGCTCAAGGGTAGTTGCCTCAGGTTACTGTACTAAGCTTGTTTTCAGTCTATGAGATCTGTGAACGACCTATGGGAAAAAAAAAAACATTATCCCTCCAAATGATTCCAACTCTAGAGGTTCTCTAGGGCTTCTCACAGAGAAGAAAATGTATGGAAGTTGTCTGCTTGTATATTGCTACTGTGTCCCACTATCCATATTCCTTCACATAGTTGTGTACGTTAGGGACTCTGCGGGATGAAGAGTACTAACTTCAGCTGGTTTTTCTTTCTGAGGAATCTGTATGGATCAAAACTTCATTATCCAGGCTATACACCACCAGATCAAAGCAATCCTTTATTTTGATCCCTGGAAGCCACTTTCCTAGGGAGAGATGATTTCCCTCCCTCACCACATATCTACTTGGTAAAGATGACTCTATGTTGATATTACTGTTAAACTCCTAACATTTATGAATTTTGAATTCTTATTCAAGTGCAAGACAATATCATTGTATGAGGATTTTTACTCTATATTCTAGAAACTGCGCTTATTTCCTGGCTGTCTTTAGGTGTTTGTCTTGCTAATCATCTACTTCAACATGTCTTGCATGATCTGAAGGGGATAAATTTGGGGTTTTCTTTAATCTTATGAAAGACTGACAATTCTGTTGTCATTTTTGAGCTGCTGCTATTTCCCCAGGAAACAAGGTGTGTGCATTTGCATTGGCTGCCTCCTTATCCATCTGTTAATTTGTCTCCCTGTGTTCTCTTCCTAATCACCTTTGAACACTTCACACAAATTTGAAAGGACAAAGTCTAAAAAAAAAATTCAGTTCCTGCAAGTTTTGTGAAAACAGTCATCTACCTATCGGAAAGAGATTTGAATTGGCAGCCCCGTGGTGGGAAAGACAGATCAAATTCAGACAGATAAGACTCCTAGATCAGACAGACAGAACTATATATTGCACCCAGACAGATGGCTGGCCTGTCAGCATGGCAATAAAGAGCGTGTGTACTTCAGGATTATCAGCGGCACATGTTAAATATTTCCCAATTGTTGCCTATGTCTTGCCATGGTTACTGCTGCAGGAAGGTTTGGGTCATAAAGAACACAAATCTATAAGAGATCAGCCTTCATTAGCTTCACAGCACATCAGCAAATTCAAAATGCCTTTTGGTCTTTCTCCTTTTATGTTTGCATCAGGGACTTACAATATCAAATCAGAATAAGTTTTTATTGTTTTTCTTTTCTTAAACCAAACAACCTTATAAAAAATGTTTAATACATAAAAGCATCTGAAATCTTACTATATGTCTTCTCCTTTATTTGAATTGAGACCAAACAAAAAGGAAAACTTATTTCCAGAAATGTATCAACTAAGAATACCAGTCATAGTGCCTTCAGGAAAAAGTAGATACAAAAGACATACCGATAAAGATTCTATTTATAACACATGAATTGTATATCCAAAGTGTGATGATTCACTCAATAAGTCAGCAATATATTTGCTGAGTTTGTACTTCCTAAACTATTGCAACTTCAAGACAGCAAAATCTTTCTTATAGGAAATTTGCAATCACATTTTTGCTTTACCTAATGTAAAGAGTGATGCTTTTCAAGAACATTGCACACCCATTGAGATAACAGAATTTGAGGTTCAGGTTCTTTTTATTGCTCACTGTAAGTTAGTGTAACTGCAACACTTAGAAGCCATTGTATGACAAGTGAAGACATGGAAGTTAAACTCCTCAGTTGAGAGAATTGAGGTGGAACAGAAAAGGTCTGTTTGCCACCATCTCACCTCTCAAACCCAGAGCTCACTTAGATCTCCTCAGCCATCTCTTCTTAGTCTTTCCTTTAGGTGTTTCTCTTTCACTGGAAAAGAAGGATTACAGATCTGTCTATGCTGACTTTCCTCCTGTAGAGAAATTTTCATCCTTCTTTGCTTCACAGAGTGTAATAGACAACTTTGTGCAACACAGGCTCTGCCTGACACCAGAGGCTCTGCCTGACACTGGGACAAGCTCTTATGCTTCTAGGGCTGCTGCCTACACGTGCAATGGTAGAATGGTAAAATGTGGACTGACAAGGTGTAGTACATACATGACATAATGACCAGTTAGAGTATGCAGCGCATAATGGTTGGCTATACTAAATTAAATGTTCATTAAACATGACTTTATGAAAACTTTTGATGAAAATACTAATGATTTATAAACCGTTTAAACAGCTTTGCTTATCTTTACTATCATTTGAATTGACCCTCTGTGGCTACAAAACAGAGAAAAATTTAAAATGTAAGATATTGCTTTTGTTTTCAGCTCTGCCACAGATTTCCCAAGTCTATATAAATTGACTTTCTTATATACTATAGCACCCACCTCTAAACTTCAAGGTCTGTTTTAAGGATACATTCATTAATGTTTGTAGGGTGCCAGAGATGCCTAACTGATCCTGAGGAAATTAATTATACCTACTAAGAGCAAAATAGGGCCAGGAAAGTAACTAGCTGACAAATCTTAGAAGTGTTAGTTCATTATTTATATTGTACAGAGTTTATACTAGACTAATTATTGAACTTCCTTTCTTTTCCTACTTCTTGTTATATAAATCACACCACTCCTTTCAGTTTCCTTCCAGAATAAACCTAAACTGTAGAGGTACAAAGTCCAGGCCCACAAGTAAATCATTCACAAAGGTTAGTTTATTAAGAAGCATTTAAAATGGAGTTTCATTTAGGCTTTGGCTTCCTCAGAAATGATGAAACAGTGTTATGCAAGGGAAATTTTGTTGCGAATCCTGTGTGGTCCACCCCAAGATAAAAACCTACTTACTGCTGCTACAAAGTCCTGGGTGAGGCATGGGGTAACAAATACATCATTTGAAGTCCTCTCAGCACTAACAAGCCAAATCTCCAACCCAATGCACACAAGTGGCACAGTGAAAATTCATAGAAAATTCAGTAATGAAAAGTCCTGGCTATCATTAGGTCAATTTTTAAAAGGTCATGTTTCTACAGCTCAAAGTTTATATTTAAATGTGGGAGTTCTGTGCTAGGTCTAGTGTAGATAATATGCTGTTTCTATGGAGGGGAATCACTGTAATTCAGCATGCAGAGGGGGATGGAGAGGAAAGGGGAATTAGAGAAATCCTTGTTGCCTAACTTGTGTACAGAGGGCCCTCTGGCTGTAAGGTGCGTGTCACCAACACAGAGAGGAGCTTGTATCAGGCTGAATGAAAGAAAGAAGCCATGGATTTCAATAACCGCAAAATAAAAATACAAACCAAAAATCAGTGATACAAATAGTAAACAATAGCTCTCTTCATGTATCTAGCCCTACATAATGCTAAATTATTGGAAAGATCTAGGAGTGGAAAAAGAGAAATGTAGTTTTAATGAAATAACATCATTGTAGTTCCAGGTTTCATTCTGCTAACTTATTTCCATGAATACCTAAAACTTTTTAAAGTTAAAACCTACAAAGAACAGGAAAGAACTTTTCCTGGTGGAATGAAAAAGCTTCTCTGATGAAAAATAAATCCAAATTACAGTGAATCTTTTAGTCTGGTAACTATTTTTTAATCACTTGTCAGGTATTGTTATCTCACTTCTTAAGCTTTGTAGCTGTTCACACTGGAATAGTAAAGTTGGTCTCACAGACCAAGACCAAAGGAATATCAACCAGATCTTGACAACAAATTTTGGACAAATTAAAATGAGGACTAAAGAAAGTCAAAGGTGGGACTGAAATGGGAATGCACCGCTGACCTGACTTGTTCGTTTACTCAGAACTTCAAAGGAGAGAATAATGTAGAAGAATACAGCACAAAAGGCATAAAATACCAAAAGAGATAAACATCTATGAAACATTAAACAGATTTTCACCTAAAACAACCTCTGCATTACATTTAAATTTTATTCCTGTATTTTCAAGATCTTGCTATGGTTTCAGTGAAATTATTGCTTTTGCAAACTTAACACAGTGGGACAATCAGTTTTCTAGTTTTTCATTATGAGTTTAAAAACATATTTTAATCTGTACTAGACTGAACCCTTGTCCAATATCTAAAATTTCCTGGAAAATATTTGCTAAAATTTTGAATTAATATTATTCAAATGCATCATTTCAAAGAAGTTTTGCCAAGTTCTTTTCTAGTATTTGAGAAACTTGTATATAAGATATAAGCATATAATAGATGTATTATGTCTGATCAAAAGTCTATTTAGTCCAATAAAGTCTAGATGTGAATGGCTAATGAAAACATAATGAGAGAGTAAAAATAAAATTATACAACATCATAACAGTTTGATTCTGGGTTTTCTGAGTTTAAAATTATGTCCCTGATGGCTTTCACTTCCAGGAACTTCCTCAGCCTTGCTCTGTATTTAGCCAGAATTTACCATCAATAAGCTGGGGCAAGAAGTTCCCTATTTAAGGTCCTTCACAGTTTTATTGAAGTGGCAACATATGTTTATTTGTTTGTTCCTTTTTTTTCCAGAAGGTTTTTTTGTTCCCTAATTTTCTTAGTGGAAGAGGAGATGAACAACAGTCAGTATTAACCCTCTTGTCGTCACATTTTAAGGGTGAAAATGCCATTATTTAGACATTAAATCAATAGATTAAAATATTATTTATTCCAAAGTAAAACTTTTATAGTGTTACTTTTTCATTTTGTCATAGCTATATTTTAAGCACAGATTCTAAAAAACCTGAAATTTCCAGTCTGTTTGCATCATACATGTAAGAAAACATCTCAAACTATGACAAGGAATGAAGAGTAGTAAAAATGCTATAGATTCTGAAACCTATTTAAAAGTTTTTCTCTTAACATCAAAGGAACTGCAGAATAATAATTTTTATCTTGGTAGAGAAATTATTCTCTTTCTTTCTTGAGTACTTTTTCTTTCTCACAGTGGCCAATTAGGCCTGTGGAGAAATGTTAGTTCCTTAATAATGTCTGGATTGTAGGGATTCAATCCTGATGTGTACTTACAGAAAAAAAAATAGCCAAACTCAAACCAACAACTAGACACAGAATCCTTGGGGTTTCGTATTTTTAATTAGAGTGTCTGAATTTGGGGAGGATGGGAAGTTCTGTTGCATGAAGGAGTAGAATCATCTTCAGGTACAAGTTGTGTAGTTTCTCATCAGTCAAAGGGAAATGAAGCAAGTAAAGAAATAGGAAGACACCTGCTGTCTAGTCCACTCTACATGTTACAAAATGCATGTTATCACATGAGAGTGAATTATGGATATTTTTATCAGGAAGCATTGGGAACTGTTTCCTTTCAGTCTCTTTCTTGAATATGATGA
The DNA here is from genome assembly GCF_003945595.2 of Pipra filicauda. Taxonomy (NCBI): domain Eukaryota; kingdom Metazoa; phylum Chordata; class Aves; order Passeriformes; family Pipridae; genus Pipra; species Pipra filicauda. The sequence continues at coordinate 4,530,461 of NW_024103452.1, forward strand.
TGCTGTTAAGGAATGTTATGTTCAGAAAAGGAATAAATTTGAATCTGCTGGACAGGTAGCATTTGATTTTAAATGTTACCAGGGAAAAACAAATCATTGTATGTATTTTTGTCAAATAAGAGCCTTCACATCCAATCCTTAGCACAGTATAAAGCTAAGAACTTTAAATCTTTGCAACCTCTGATTTTGAACACTGAATTTCTATTTTTCAAAGTGGACATTTTTTTTTCCTTAACCAAGTACTGGCAACTTTATAACAACTGTAAAGGTTGGAAAAGATTTTTTATGGCCATGATCAGTAAGTTGTCATTTAGTCTCAAGTCCATTAGCCTTTAAATCGACACTATAGTAGGCTTCCATTTTAGTCTCAATAACAAGTTTTGAATATTCATGGAAAATAAAAAGTCAAACCTAGCTCATATAAAATTTAGTCAACATAACTGTTGCATTATAAAATAATTAAATTATGAGATATTATCCTTATTCTTTAAAAACATAGAAGGATTTTTTTCACATTGATTTGTAAATAATATTTTATTGTAAATTGAGAATGTTTCCACTTATTTCAATGAATTTTGCACTATCCAGGAACAGCATAATAGTTTCCTTCACATCACTAGAAATTATCATAGTTCTCTTATTTGTCTATATTTTTAAATATATATCAGATCTTTTGTCCTTTTGCTTTTCCCCAGCCCCACATGTTTTGCTCACATGCAATAGAACTCAGACTATACTACAACACATGTTGGGGGGGTCGGATCATATTCTTCATGTTATTTAATTCACTATGTGTGACTATGATTTAGAAAGGTGGCAGGGTCCCTGAGCAGGAGTAGTGGAAAAGGCTGTTAAGGTGGGAAAGCAGGGGAAAAAAGCCAAATCTTGGAAGAAAATAGTCAACAGTTTGAGAGAACATGTGAGGAAAAAAGTTAACACAGGCCTAGGATAAACCTCTTGGTTCCGAATAACTCCAAGAGATATAACTTTTGTGACTTACACTTACCCTGCTGCTAAATTATTATACTCTCAATACAAAGAAGTTGAAGTCACTGTGAATCTTTCTGTTTATTTGAAATAATTTTGCATCAGCCAGTGGCAGGGCATCACGCCATGGGCTGATCATGATCCATCCATTTTGGAATGTGTTAAAAATGGGCAGGATAAATATTTTCTTGTCTTTGTGCATTCCTAATTGCATTAGTAACAAATATTTTTGTATACATTTATAGTCTAACAAATCCATTAATATTTTCTGCCCCAAAATTTGCCCCAGTCCTGAACACAGGGCTAGACATAGATGGCTTCTTGCTGTTTCAATCCCTATTACTCTTAGTCTACTTTCAAATATTTCTTATTTAGAAGATAATTTCCTACCTAAACAATAGTTAGAATGGGCTGTAGAGAAAGTGAAACAAGAAAATTTCATAAAATATATAGAATAATTTATTTTTTAAAAAATCAATTTGCTCAAACAATTGAATATGTAAAAGAGATCACATATATCACAATGGAAGCCCAAAATGAATGAAACAGTAATGCTGGCTATTTAAAGTAACTTATTTCTTCACAGGATACTTTTTAAACTGGTGGTATTTTACCCTAAAACCCAATCACAATCTCTAAAATTCCTAATCTCTTTCTACAAATACTTATCATTAATTTGAGGTTTTAAAGAGGGAAAAAAAAAAAAGATAAAGGGACAATTTTAATTACATTGGCCAACTCTTTTATTAAGAAACATATAATTTTAAATGGTTAGAGAATTAGATCGATTTCATAACCTTTTCTGTAGCTGTCTAAATACACAGGAAGGACAAGACTGTCTTGAGGAAATGGCTGGATTACACAGAAGGCTCTACAGGTGAGGTAGACTTTATGGAACTTCCATAGTTCGAATGTTGTTAGTTGTCATTAAAGCTGTGGGCCTTTCCACGGGACCTAAATACACATGCATCCTGAGAACATCTGCTACCAATTCTGCTTAGTTACTCCCCATACCCTTGAGCATCAGATATTTAAGGGCTTACCATATGCCTGTACCTTTCATACTTGACAGTATGTATCTAATGCCAAGTCTGCAATGCCAAGTCCTCAATGCCAAGTTTAAGCAACTTGTCACAGCCTTCAAAGAGCCAAGGATGTAAATGCTTCTGCTAATTGAAGGTCTTTGGTCTTCTCTACCCACCAGTGCTGCAATCTTCCCTACTCCCTTTAGCTATTGGAAAAACACCCTCATTCAGTGCCAGCAGAAGTGAATTACCTTTAAAGTGTACACACACTTCAACTCACAGCAGCTGCTGGTTCAGCTGAGTGTTTTGTGAATGTAATGAACAAACATTTGCAGGGGATTTAGGAGAAAATAATAAAAAGTTAAAAGGGTATGTTTTTCAACTGGCTTCAGCCAGTTTGGAGACTCAGATGTTTATTTGTTGTGCAAACATTGGAAATTTTTGCTCCATGGATCAAGTCCATACATATTTGCATAACTAATAATTACCTGGTTACACATTTGGCTTGCCCCATTCTATATAAAGGTAAACACTAAAAATTCTCTTGTGTGGTGCTAAAAGCCACATTTTGTGGTTTACACAAGTAACGGTTAACATAATTCAAAGAAATAGTTAGCATAGTTCAAAGATTTAAATAGACTTTGGTGGCATTAGATGTCTCCTTCCAGTTATTAACAACTAAGAGATTTAAAATTATATTTATTGTTGAAAATTCACATTTCCTGACTTTAGTATTATACAAGAGATTATTTCTTCCCCAAAATGCAATTTATTCTGTACTAAATAGAAGCCTCTTACTTCAGCTTCAATCAAAATCATATCTTCAAATATAATGACCTGGTCTCAGGTCAGACTGTGACAGTTCCCATACACTTCCAGTGACAAATAAGGCTCATTACACCAAATATTGGCATAAATGTTTTAAGATTCTTTCAAGTTTCTTGACTTCAGGTAAAGTTCCAAAGTCTAAATTAGGATCACAAATCTGTCAGGGACGCATCATTTAGGTACCACTTTCTAAACCAAGAGAGGCAGTGAGCCTTCAAAGAGAGACATAGGAACATGAACACAGGAATTACTGTCTGTTTAAACCTTCCTATGTTCAGAGAATCAAACCAGCATCAATTCTCTGTAGAATAATATATCAGATCTAGATGTCCTTATTATTACTTTCCCTTTCAAAATAAACTTGGTCTTTTCTGTTGTTTCATCATTTTCCTTCATCTTCCAAATAGCTGTATTAATTGCCATCAAAAACTGCTGACATTTCAAGCTAGAAATTTATGAAAATTTTACTGGCTGGAAGCTGATCAATCCAAAGATTATTTCCTGTTACATTATTCAAACATTCTCAAAATGAAAGATCAGATTGTAAAACCTTCTAAAATTCACTGTTGTTCTTATAAAATAAATACAATTTGTCAAAAATTTGCTCCCAGCTTCTTGATAGTTGATGTACTTGCAGCTGGGTTGCATAAAAACACAGACTTAAGTATCCTCTTACAGTGGACTAGAGATCTAAGAAGCAGCAGACATATCTTCATTTAAGAAGAGCATCTTTGAGTTTACCTTGTGTCTAAAACACTAACAAGATTATTAAAATCAAATACAATTTGGTAATTATTGTTTATTGTCCTAATAATTTCTGGGGTGAATAGACACAACTCCAATGACAAGAGCAAGGATCATTGTTCTTTGAGAAGTCTGGAAATCAGTAAAGTAGGAAAATCTCCTGGAAATCAGCAAAATGTGAAGATTTTTCTTTAGATGAAGATATACCACGTCCATATTACACTCTGTTCCCATTTTGGATAGTTACCTCAGTGAACTCTGATGCTCTGGGAGTAACATGGAAAGAAAGTTCTCTGCAGAAGCACTGTAGGAGACTTCAGCTACCTCACGCTATGTCCCATCTTCAGAGTGTCAGCACACAAGTACTATGGACACTGAAGGCAGTAATAATTCTTCCAGCTGCAGGTGCTGACTTAACAGCTTCCCAGGTTCATCCATGCTTGGGGAACAGAAACAGGCAAATGTGGATTTAATGACCTCATGGAGATTCAGTTTATATTACCAGGAATGGGTTTGCATCTGTCCACTGACTATAGAAACAGCTTTGAGACACTTGGCTCCTAACTTAAATGTCTCAGAAGGCTATGCTTAATTAGAACAAATAACTAAACAACTATTAATATTGAGGGGGATGTAATCAGGTTACCTACCCCTGGTACCCATCTCGTGGTCTTATTGCTATTCCAGTGTAAAGTTTACACCTATAAACTGAGAGAAACTTGTAGTCCTGTGAATGTACTGGGCATTGGTGGCAGGTTAACAACAAGACCATGAAACAAATCACAAGGCAGTTTGTTTGAGAGACAGCTATTTTTGTGTAGTTCCTTGTCTGGTCATTCACTGACATTCGTGAGAGTCACATCATCTCTTTTTGACCATTTCTCATTGTTTTGTCTTCCTGATTTGCTACTCTGATAGAAAAGTAATATTTTTTAGAAAAAAGACATTTATGTAATAAATACAGTAAATGGGTAGCTAACGGGACACTCCATCATTCCTAAAAATTAAACTGGCTATCAAGATACTTTAAAAAATCTGGTTTGACATTTTCTAAAGAAATATCTGTTCAAATTAATTGTCACTAGAGTGATTAATTGCTTTTCAAGTGGATGTCGTGGTTAGAAAATACAAAGCTTTCACTATGTACACTTCTTCTATAACACTAACAAAAAAGCAGACAAGAATATCCTTAATCTCATTAGAAAAAGATGTGCAATCACAGACTCTCCCATGACCCACAGTCAAATCTGAATAGATTGTTATCTGTAATGCTAAGGAGAAGACTACAAGGGTATCCACATCCCTTTGCCTTTCTCAAAGTTATCTGATTAGAAATGATTCTCATTAAAATGCAATTAGGTGGTGATATTCATGGCATATACTGGAGGTAAGCCACTAGTATCACTGTTTCGTGGATCATTGTATAAAGCCAGTATAAAACTGCCATCATTATCAATACTACTATAAAATACTCATAAAGACACTTATAATCAATGAACATAAAAACGAAAAGAAATATTTTACATATTCATTGAAGATTTAAAGGAAACATTATTGATGACTTTGGGTGGGATGCCTTTGAGTGGGAAAGGCATATCATTTGCGACTCAGCTGTAGATTTTTTTTCTATGTGTGCTAGATAAATTCCATCTATAATCCTTGAAATGTATGGAATGTTTTGTAAGTGTGTTTTAAGAATTCCTTCCTCAAATTGTGTTCTGCTCTGTAGTTTGTTTTTTTCTAAAGTGTTTGGAAGGCTTTTTTTGCAGTTACTATGTAAATTCCTAATGCTACAAGTATTTAGGATAATGTTTACCTTCATAGATAAGTGAATACCTTAGCTTGAAGGCTAGCAAGACCTATTTGGAATAACTCACTGCAAACGTACATTTATCCTCAAGCTTTCCTACTTTATATGCTTTCTTATCTTCATCTTAACATATTAAAGTGTCATTAAAACGAAATGCTGCTTTACGAGGCAGCTGTGAAGATTACTGGTGCTATACATAATTTATTATTATTATTATTATTATTATTATTATTATTATTATTATTTATTGTTATTATTGGGGGTTCTGGGAGGCAGGGGGGTTGTTGGGTTTTTTTGTTTGTTTTTTTCCCCCAGCTAAAAACTTTGAAGTCAAGTGTGAGGACTTCATTCTGGAGTGGAAGTTCATTTCTATTCCTAAAATGGAATCAAGCTAAAATAATTCTTGGACTATGAGCAATATCTGTTGTATTTGATATTCATGGAATAATATTGATTCACATCTCATTGCTGAAGACAAGTTAGTAGCTTATGAAGCACAGAAATCACTTTTGTACTTGTGTATTTCATTAAGTTCCAATTCTTAAAGTTATTTAAACAATTTATCCTTAAGTTACCACAGTAAAAACCACTTAAAGTTAAAACTCTATCCTATATTTCCCATCTCCTTGGTATAATTAATGACCGTTTGCCAAATTGTGGAAAATTGTTCCCACTTGTTTTCCTAGCAGAGAACATGACTCTTTCTAATAGTTAAGTTGTTAGATCTCATTACCAATTCCTTCCAGAACTCTCTTTTTGCTATTGCTTGAGCAATTCTCAAGTCTTTTGTTTTAATAACAGTTCAGTTATCTCTCTAACCTCTGAGTTAATTAATGAGCCACAGGGGATGTTGCACAACCATAATGGTCACTTGAGACCAACATCTGAGACTGTAAGGGTAATAGTGATTCCAAACCATATGGCAAAAGGATTAGCCTCCCATTTTACATTCAAACAGAACTCAGATCTATTCCAATTTATCAGTATGAATAATCAGAGCTTATACCACTCAGGCTACCTGTGTATTCTTTACAGTTCCAATGGAACACATGCTTAAAGAGTAATAATAGTGGATTATGAAATTCAAGTGTGCAATGCAGCACTTTTCATACATTTGACACTTTATTTTTTCAACCAGTTTGCTGAGTCTGGATATGTCCATAGCGATGGTCTTGGCAGAAGGAACAAACATCTATTCATATAATCTTCTACGACTTTTTACAAAATTATATAATAATAATACAATATAATAATATAATATATAATTATAATATATTGCCCATATTCACTTGAATAAATAAGTTCATAATCATGCATTATTTCTTTCTTATTGTGCTTTATCTGTAAATCCTAATTCACTTTACAGAGAAATCCTTTTCATTATCCCCATGTTAGAGAGGAACAAGTGGCAAGCCCTTGCTTAAGGTGACACAGTGTTTTATTCTAGCAAGACTTTGTTTCTTGAACTGCACTCTGCTATTTAATTTGCCAAACTGCAAAGCTTTTTGCTGAGGTTTTTCATTTTGTATAGTGCTAATATAGATGATTTTTTGATATAACTCAAGAAAAAGCATAATAATATGTATCAAAACTAAACAGCTAAATGAAAGCTGAAATAAATATTATCCCAGGAGGCCCAGAACAAAAGAGATGTCGGCGGTAGGATTATCTATACAATTAAAACCATTAAAGGTACATTAAATCCCAGACAATTAACTCGACAGTACTGATAGATTTAGTTCTTCTCTAAGTGTGGGTGGTAAACGGGACTTTATTTTAAATTAGACATTCAACTTCTTCAGAAATTTTTCTTACTATTTTCCCCTGACCATCACATTTCTGATATAACATAGGTTGCTGTCCACTCAAACATTTTTCACAGATAGGTCACTAATTTTGGAATAAAAGAGAAGGTTTCTAAAGAAACTGAAGAAAGAATTCTCTGTGTCTGTCTGCCTATATGCCCTCTAAATAGCTCTGGAATACAATGCCTAATTTTAACTGAATATGACAGAGTGATAAATGTTTTGAAGTAGTGTATGGGCCTCATACCAAAAGATAGTCTGGTAAATCCTACAATCTTTACAATGAAACCCAGAAAAGGATTCAGCTTTTTAGAGATATGGTAAAGCTAAAGAGGAAATTATTACTATTGTCACCAGCTATTTTATCCCTGTTATCTGTGTTGTTGGAAGGCGAGATACAAAAAAGAGAAAGAGAATGAGAACAAGAGAAAGCGAAAAGTCAGGAAATCAGGTGTCTAATACAGATTTGCTAGAAATAGCAGGAGTCACTTTCAGGGTACATTAATGTTTAGATACTTTCTGACAGAATATGTCAGGAAGTAAAAAGTTTTAACGATGGAAGTATAACATAGAATCACAGAATTTCATGAAGAACTGCAGTGAAACCAAAACTGAGAAACAAAATAATTGGTTTACCCAATCCCAAATGGTTAAACTTTTCCAGAGAGCAAACATCTGCTCTTCTACTTTGATTTAATCATTTTGCCAATGTTTTTGTTTTACATCACAGGATATAGTGACACTTTTTAAAAGTATCCAGTCAAGAGCTGGAGAATGGCAAGAAGAATCACCAGTGCAGATGACACTAGAGGTAACTTATGCAGGAACAAAATGGAAGTTGTTTGGTTATAAAATATATAAAAAATATTGTCTGGAAATTACTGGCTTTCTTAGCAATAAGATAACGTGCAAAACATTGCTGGACAGAGATGGGATCCATGCAATATTTTTTGCTACAGAAAGAAAATTCTACATTACCTTTATGCAGGTTTTGATTTTTTTTTTGTTCATAAAATCTTTTAAATTTTTATCAAGAAAGTTCAGGACATAAAATAATATTATACTAATTTTAAAACTACCTATTTAGTCCAACATGAGGAATAGTCTCCATTCTGTCTGCATAAATCAAATCTTGAAATAATAAATATTTTAGAATACTAAGGAAAGAGAATTTACCTCTGCGAAAAACCTGTGCCAATGAAATACCTATGACCACAGAGAAAACCCTCTGAGAGTTACCAAAAAAAATCATATATAACTAAATATTATCACACTTCCAAGTATTTGAGGAAACTGTACACTATCCTTATTCATAATCTCTGGTGGACTGTTTAGGAGGATAAGATTGTTAGCTGATATCATAATATTACCAAACTCAGTGTTTTTATATTTCAGAATCACAGACTTTTGATATTGTAAAATATTAATTCCAATATAATCAATTAACTTTAGTTAAAAATATAATCCATTGGAATTCACAGAATCATAGAATGGTTTGGGTTGGAAGGGACCTTAAAGGTTATCTAGTTCCAACCCCCCCTGCCATGGGCACATGTGTTGGGTTTGTGTGGTAATGTTTTAACAGTGACAGGGTTACAGGAGTGTCTTCTGTGAGAAGCCGCCAGAAGCTTCCCCATGTTTGAGGGAGCCGGTGCCAGTCAACTCCAGGGTGGACCAGTCACTGGCCAAGGTCCAGCCCATAAATGCTGGTACTAATGCCTGCGTGATAACATGTTTAAGAAGAATTAAAAAAAAAAAAAAAAAGTTTGTACAGAAGTAATTGCAGCCAGAGAAGAAGGGAATAAGAACATATGAGATTTATTTTACTTCTCATTATCCTACTCTGATTTTGATCGGTAATAAATTCAGCTAATTTTCCTAAGTCTGTTTTGCCCGTGATGGTGATTGGTGAGTGATGTCTTCCCATCCCTACCTCAACGCATGAGCCTTTTGTTATATTTTCTGTCCCCTTTCCAGTTGAGGAGAGGATTGACTGATAGAGTGGCTTCGTGGGCACCTGGCATCCAGCCAGGGGCAACCCAGAACAGCAGAGAACAGTTTCCACTAGACCAGGTTGCTCAAAAACCAATCCAACCTGGACTTGAACACTTCTAGGGATGGGACATCCACAACAGCAGTTTGCTGCCCAACACCATTCCAGTGTTTCACCATCCTCACAGTAACGAGTTTCTTCTTAATCTACCCTCTTTCAGTTTAAAGCCGTTCCTCCTGGGGTTATCGCTACATACCCTTGGAAAAAGTCCCTCTCCAGCTCTCTTGTTGGCTCCCTTTAGGCACTGGAAGGTGTTATAAGGTCTCCCCAGAGCATTTAGACTCCCCAGAGTCTAAACAACCCCAATTGTCTCTGCCTGTCCTCACAGGAGAGGTGCTCCAGCCCTCTGATCAACTATGTGGCCCTCCTCTGGATCCACTCAAGCCAGTCCATATTCTTTTATTTACTTGGGGCCCCAGAGCTGGATGCAGCACTCCAGGGGGTTTCTCACATGCTTCTTGTGATGCAGCCCAGGATGTGGACTTACATGTTGTAATTACACTTTGATTTGTTCAGTTTTTACAGGGACTTTGGTCACTGCTCTGTGAGATTATGGTATGAATTGCATATTCTACAAACTAACTTTCAGAAGCAAAAGGTCAATAACTATGCCTTTGGCATAAAAATAAAACCCACTAGGTAGACTGAACTATTTATGTTCCTCTTAACATTTAATAAAAAGCCTGAAAGTCACAGAATGGCCAGTTTTTGCTCCAGAATGCTTGAGAACCCAAGGGACCTAAGCACAGAACCTATATGCAACTTCCTGACAGTGTATGTAACCTTGACTTAATTCAAGGTTACATGCCAGCTTGGAATATATTTTTTTATAAAAAATAAAAAGTTTTTATCCTACTTGGGCCACTCTCTTCACTGTTTGCCAGTTATTGCCTCAGGCTATTCTGTGGGGCTTCTGAGTAGTTATAACTTCTCCTCTGGATGCTGTTGTGTTAGATTAACCTTTGGTTCTCAAAAGGTCATGTTTTTATTCATTCTCTGAATCAAACTACCAATACATTCTCTTAGGAGATCCCAAACACAACCCTCTGCATTAAACAAAGGAAATTGTTCATATGTCTTCCACAAGTTTTCTTTTCCAAATATATGTGTATTGACCTTATAGCACTATCTAGCCTGAACACAGTTTCATTGTAAAGCATATGTGAAAGGCAAGAGCTTTTCTTCAGTGGCAGACTGAAAATAAAGAGCCCCATGAGCTCTTTCTGTCAGCAGGACTGCATTTCCAGTTTATTTATAGCTGTCTAAAATGGGTGCTTTCATTTCACTTTTCTGCCCATGTTACTGGAATTCACAAATGAACACAAGTGAGTACGTTACCTGATTTTCTCATTTTCCAAGTATATTTTTCTCTTAATGACTCCAGTAGTTTCAAATCAAAATTATTTCCTACTGAATCTAGACATCCAAACTAAAAAGTCACTTGCAGGATCCCCTAATTGGTGATAATGACTCTTCATCCTTGAAGAGATGGATATTTGTTTTTAACATTTTATGAGGAAATGCTTCTGACTTCTATTTCATTCTTAGAGGAAAGAACCCGTTTAGGGGATTTACTTACCCAGATGTCATAAAAATATGAATCCAATTAGTGGAGAGGGGGGGAAAGACAAAACCTTTTGTGTGCTTTACTTCAGAGGACTATTCTGAACCCATTCATAAAGATCTTCTAACCTGATAGGAGAACTGGCTTCATGGTCAGACCACTCAATTTTGTCCTCTTGTTACCTACTACAGTTGTAAAGCTTTGATAGGAAACAGGATAGAACAGGTAGTTGGCCATATGCTGTAATGGATCGACCTCAAAGGTGGAATTCACAGGACCTGGATTTATTTCTACTTCTCCACTACAGACTGTTGTGTCCTTGGAAATGGATCTCAAGCCTCTGTACTTGAGTCGCCACTTCTTCAAAGTGGGAACAATTCTGCCATATTCCCTGTAAAGTGCTCTCACATATGATGATGAAAAGTGTTATAAAAAGAGTAATTTAATAATTGGTACAAGCTGCTATATGTCACCTTCATATTGATTAGACTGCTTTATGCTTGCTTGAAAGCAAGTTATTGTTTAAATTAAACAAAATCAAGAGTGAAATAAACTGTGTAAGTTTGTCCCTACATCCTTTCAGCTTAATTCCACTTGTTTAAAGTCATGTAGTTGCCTCCGTTCCTGAGCTGTGGAGGTTTGCAGAGTATTGAGACCCCCCACACCCCCTCCATTCATGAACTCTGGCTCATTATGTCCTTTCCTATGTGGCTGTGGGCTGCCAGAAATTACAGATGGAAGTTATTCCTTTATACAGAAGGGCAGCAGAGGAGCTGTTTGGCCTGGAATAATCACCAGGCTGTTCCAGAGCTACAGGGTGGCATAGTAAAAAAGGTGTAAAATGTTCAGTAGTTTTAGAAGACAAAGAGGGCAGTCAGAAAAGGAGAGCTGGCAGGCTGCAGAGAGAGGAAGAGGTGAGGAGGGCAGTGTGCAACCGGGAGTGGACCTGTGAAGTGTTTTGAGAGTAAGGAAGAGAAGCTTAACATGTAAGGAAGCGAGGAAAGAACAAGATAGAAAATCTTTGCAGCTGTAGTTTAGGTGGAATGAAAGGAGGCCAAGAAGCTGAGGGCAATGGATGCTGCTCATCCAGATTTGGAATTTTATCTACAAGATTCCCACACCCTAGCCCACCATCCTTTGATCTTTATCTTTTTCAAGTACTCCCCTTTGGTCAAATCTCCAAGAGAACTGCTGCTGTCGGATTGAAATTGCATTCCACTGCCAGATACTGGAAGTAACTTACCTATGCTCAGTCTAATCATCTTGTCATATCATCATTTAAAACATCAGTTAGCCATTCCTCTCTGAAATTACATAAAGATGTTCTTTCTACTCCTGTGAATCTCTTCACTGTTCGGTTCTCATGCCAGAGTGCTCAGGTAACGAGATAGTTGAGCTGAATTTAAGGACTTTTGTTGACTGCACAACTTGATCTTTGAAAATATTTACTTTGCACCACGTAGATTTTACCCACTAATCTTTGTTGCATAATGCAGCAAATGCAGCAAGATCTTAAATGTATTTTATAAAATGTGGAATATTTTCAATCACATTAAACCTGATACATTTATTTTCCTGGAAGTTTTTCTGACCAGTAATTAAAATCTGCCCATTTGGTTTTGACCTCTCATATTTATTTTTTTGTAGCTAACAAAATTATAACCTAAAAATAACATGAAGATATTTAATGTTATGCATTGCACATTGCCACTAAAATTAATAGAAATGTTATTGTATATATTAATCATAAGTATTTGAAAGACTTGGGATTAGTTTGACAAACCTGAAGGAAAAAATCAAAGTTTAAATTTCCATAATTTTTAGTTATCATTTAGATGGGTGGAGGGAATTAAGAAAATATATTTATTTACAACCGTATTTACCAGTCTGCCCCTTTTTAGTTAGACACCTTCGGGAAAACACTGCATGTTACATTCTCTTCCTTCCATCATTAAAAAGAAAGCTATGACAGCATATTTGAACTTCTTGGTTGCACCATAACACCAGATTTCCAGTCCTAAATCCTCTATATAGAATGGAGATACAGGCCCTTTATGGAACACACCTGCTACCAGTTATTGTTATGTTCATTGGGGATTAGGTATATGAGCTATTTGTTTTCCCATTTACACTCATTCTCTCCAGATGCAGCAAAATTTTCCTATCAAGTCTAAGGTCCAGTTCCGCCATCCACTTTTCTCTCAGAGATCAACATCGTAGGTTTTCCACGCAACAAAATGTTCAGTCTTCTCTAGGAAGTCTCTTTCTCACTCTCTGTACACCCAGTTTCAATTTCTTTTTTCGGCTGTGGTAACAAAAGAGTCTGACAGATTGATAAACTGCACCAAACTCTTCCTTTCATATCTGTATTGGGTCTGGCTGAGCTGGAGTTCATTTCCCCAGAATAGCCCTCCCAGTGCTGTGCTTTGCATTGGCAGCTAGAAGGGTGTTGGTAACACACCAGTGTTTTGGCTACTGCTGAGCACAGCACCAACACTGTAACGTTTCTTCCCTAGATGAGGGCAAGATCCTGGGAGGGGACCCAAGTAGGCCAGCTGACCCAAACTGATCCAAGGGATATTTCAGACCATATGACGTCAGCTCAGATATAAAAGCTAAGGCATAGAGCAGGAGGGTGGGCATTCATTGTCTAATGGCTGCCTGCTGAGAAACCATCCCGCGTACCAAAGCCCTGCTTCTCGGGAGTGGCCGACCATCACTGCTGATAGGAAGTAGAGAATAAACTCTGATATCTTTTGCTTCTGCAAGCACAAGCTTCGCTTTACTTTTTGTTTTAAATAAACTGCCTCATCCCAACCCACGAGTTGTTATTTTTTTACACCTTACTCTATCCCCTGTTCTGCTGGGAAGGGGAGTGATAAAACACTGGGTGGGCACCTGGCATTCAACCAAGGTCAGCATATCACAATATTTGATTGCCAAAGTTCAGAATAACTTTGGCATTTCTTTGTCAAAGAATGAAGAACTTCATCAATGGTTCAACTTTTATGGATCTATCATCTCTTGATCAGTAGACAATAAACTCAGACAAAAGGAGAGCTTTGAGCTGTAGGACACTGGAGGATAAATAATGATGGAGTAAACCCCTAGTATTCAAACAGATGTCTCCTCAACACAAATAAATACTGTATTTTAATTTAATCACACCTTTTGGGATATCTGATGTTTTCTCTAACCTTCAGCTCCTAGAGTAATATTTTCGTATAAGAATCTCAGCTTTCATATAAAGAAGACCCCACCTTAGCCCTCATGGTTAAAATATTTACTGTTAAGTCTCATGTAAAATTAAAGAGGGCAAATAAAATGTGTAAACATGATCATGTAAATACATATTTTTAAAACCAAGCTCATTATTATTCAGGGGCTAACATATATCTTTCAAGTGTCTGAGGTCAGCAACACTGTAAATTACAGAGCCTTTAACCTAGTAATGTAGAAGGTTAACATGAATCAAAAAGGATAGGAAATAGTAAGGAGAGAGTGGAGAAACCTGGCAGGAAAAACACTGATACCACTGTCTACCCTTTCCAGAGGTACTTCTGTGTGGCATAGCTGACTAAGGGAAGCAACTGGAGACATTGGGTTTGATGGTAGAAGTGGCTGAGTAACTTCAGTGGAGAAAGGGTGATGGTTTTGTGGATGGGTTTGCAGAGCACAGTACACAGGAGGCAATGAAGAAAGCAGAGAAGCAAATAAACAGGTTATTTGGAATGACATTGCTGAGGGAGAAAAGGAGAGGTTAATTACACATAGTTTTATTTTAGGGCTTTCTAAAGCTGACACAGAGGGAAGATCTCTGGTTTAGACTGAAAAGATTGTTTCTACAATACAAAGATACAAAATAATATTTTTATATATTTTGAATTCCATAGAATAATCGCATTTTAACTTTCATGAAAAGTGTATTTAAATCTTCTGTAAAAAAAAAATTATGATTTTGTATTTTTTTGTTACGTAATGGTATGATGTACAAATCTAAAAGTGAAAAAGAAGAGGTAAGAATGAATCTGCATTATCATGTTAGCTCGGATGTTACTTTACAGCTCACATTCGAGTGCAAATTTCTCATTAATCCATGGTCTGTGTATTTTTTGTACTCTGGGAAAGCCAAGAACGCCCCCTGTCAAGCTTTAGCTGTACAAGCTGTGTGGTTAAAGATAGTCAAGCCACTTGGCTCTAAAATCTCAAATCAAATCTTGAGTGCAAGCAAACCTAATTTAAAGACAGTGTAGCTGTACTTTAAGTCATCTTGGACAGAACAACTTTGAACTGACAGCCTTGTAAAGTGGAAGGCATATGAGAACAGGGGCATCCTCTGTTCATCTTCCTTGAGCTGCTTCAGGATGTATAAACAAGTGAAATACAGTTAACATCTCATGATTACTTTACTGTATCTCAGGCAAGAGAAAGTCATGGAAGCAAGGAAGTGCTACAGACCCGGTCAAGCCCAGTTCCCATTGCTCTTCCCCCAGGATCAGTGGAGTTGTCACTGGTAGTGTTGGGATTGCGGGCAGCCTGGGAACAAACCACATAATACCCACAGTGCAAGGTGGCCTCTCTGCAGAGCCTATTTCAGGGCCTTTCCAAGTCTCCATGGAGCAATGCTTAGCATATGCACAGCCCCATTTTTTAAATGCTCTTCAAATATGTTTTTCCAAATGCCTTCAACTAGCTCAACAGCCTCTAAAAGTGAAATACAAAGCTCTTGAACTGTTAAGACTGAAACTTTGGAGCCCTTTAAATGCAGATAGTTTATTTAAGTTCTGTTCCTTTACTGGATAATTCTCTGAGTTTATTGTCACTGTACTACATGATTCGTATCCTATATTTCTTAGTTGAATCATTTCAATCTTCAGAGAGTAATCATCTTTCTACCTGTCTGTAACAGCGTATGCTCTCAGTTGACTCCCCCTTTTTTTTTTCATTACCTACTCATTTTTAAACACTTAATTTTATCTGGGTTTTTATTTGCTATCTGCTTTTGAGCACTGCCAACTAAAATGAGGAGTCAAGTCACAACACTATTTTGCATCTGTGCCTACAAATGTAATATCAAGAAAAAATGATTTAGGATATAACTTACAGCATTGAATTTTGCCATGCAGTGTATTGAGCACTGATTAGAACAATTCAGCAACAGATCAGGCCAGCTAGAGCATTGGGATCTGCTTACCTTGGAACCAATACAACTTCTCAGGAATATATTCAGTTTCTACGTCACTGGAAGTAAATTCATTGCCTGAAAACATATTCTTTATCGAGTTTTATGACACCATGCAATGGAAACGAAATATAATTTAGTCTAGAAATTTAAATGCTGTCATGTCAACTTCCTGATGATTCAGATATGCTCGAATGCATGTGCACATACTTTATATTAGTTCCAGTGTAAGGGGTGCTGTTTCATGTAAAGAAGCCTGGCCTAGAGCTTAAAAAACTAGGTTTTGCAATTCTGAATTTTCCCGGGCCTGTTTACTATCCTTAGGAAACATTCTGATGCCTTCTGTTTTCTATCTGTATAATATGAAGATCATACTGCTTTCTTTTATGCTGCTTTAAGACCTGCAGATGAAGTTATTGAGGGATGCAAAGTCAAAAACCACAAAAAAAATAAGTCATTACATTAACATTTCAAGTTTCCTTAACAGCTTAGTGTTACCAAATTTTGAAAATAAGTAGCTAATGGCTAGACTGCTCTTTGATAGTTTTCATAAGCCATTCTGTGAAAAGACAACCTAATTTCCCCCAAAATTTCCCTTCACCACAGAAAACACCACAAACATGTCTCTACTGTCTAGGCTTTATCAAAAACTTGGCCAAACTTGCACAAAATCATCCTTGTGTTCCACAGACTGGAATTCCTTTACACTTGAGTCTGGCACACAACACTGAATTTATCCTGTGACAAAATGTGGGTTTGCATAAAGTTTATCCTGAGTTCAGATGTACATTTCATGAAGAATGGATTCAGTGAGAGTGACCTGCTCTCAGGACTGGCCTAAAGAAGAAATATGAAATGTGGTTTAGGGTATCTCTGCTCTCCCTTGATCTTAGTGCCAGTTTGGCTGCTAACATATATCAGAACAGCTTCAATAAATGCTAAGTTATATATAGCCCCAGAGGGGATATATAAACCACTGGGGATGTTCATTATTCCAAAATGATCTAACTCTTCCTCCAGCTATATGTGCTACATTAAACAGTGTATGGGAATCATCTGGCCAAACATAGCTGCCTACAGAAGGAGTCATTTAGATCTTGTTTATAGTCAATGGGGTGTAGTGGGTACTCGTAGGAAATGGTTCATCTTACTCTGAAGAAGACATCTAACACAGATCAGATAAAATGCACCCCAGAAGTGCCAGAACACGCTTCCAAGCTGAATCTGTGCAGACAAGAATTTAATTTGGGACAGAAGAGTGATAGAGAGAGAAAGAGGTAGATACAGTGTGCAATATATCTGGTTAATTTTATCCTATTTTAGGATAAAACTTGAGTACTCCATGGAGATCCCTACTTCCCTCTTTTAACTAAAAAGAGGTCATGGGATGTCAGTCTTGGGTAATAATGTTCATGTGTGCAATTCTAAGATGGTGGGATGAATCACACTCTGGAAAAGGCTAGGTCAATTTTGACAAGATCTTCAAGACTTACAGACTTTTAGATTGGGGCAGACGAGATTTATTGGTAAATAAAAATCAAGAAACACTGAAACTCATAATATATTAAGAGTCCATTCTAAATGTTATCTAATCATGTAACTCTTATTGTGAAATGTATTTTTCCGTTCTTATGTTACTTCTCTGTCCTATCAAATAATAAGAGTCATATTCAGATCCCCTGGTTACTTTACACTGAAGCCTAAAATGGTTTTGCAATTGAAGCTAATTCAAGGACTTCATCCAGGTCATGTCCCAAAGGCAACATGCTTGTGTCTGAGTGCAGCACCATAATAATGTGTGTTACCATCACTTGGTCTATACATAAAACTTTGTCAGTGTGCAGTATACCTCTGTCTCTGGTCTGGTTTTGGATCTAGTACTCAGTTCTTCCCCAGTCTGACTCAATGCCATAACCTCCAATAATTCCAGTGAGTTTAGGTACCAGGACACTGGAGTATTATGAATCCAAACAGCTCATTTGATGTATAGTTTCACAAAGGGATTATTTCAAAAGTAGAAAAGACAAAACACACTTTATTTGTTGAATAACAAAATTAAATCTTCTGTGTGCATTGACCATAATTATTCTCCAGAAAATACTAATTAACAAAACTCGATAAGTGATGTAAACTCCCACATCCCTCTATTACTATTTTGCTACTGGTATAGCATAAAAGCTTCATGGAAAAGAATGCCACCATTAAACTTTTCAGAACTTAAGAAAAAAGAAGCAGACAACTAAAAACATGAACCTTTTTAGGAAGAAGTGATAAATGAACTAGAATTGAGCAATAAAAAGAAACATAAGTCAATTTTTAAATGCTAAGGATTTATAAGAGTATGATTGGAAGTTTAAGACTAATTCTCTTTCAATAAAAGTTAGGTTCTTCTCTCTACTGACTTTATAGAGTATTTGATGTACTCCTCTTATTAAGCTCCAGCCATAGAATTATCTCCACCATTTAACACAGGAGGTCTAACACAGTCCCTACACTCCAGTCTATTATATATCCTCACATTTGAATTACTCAGCTGTTACTGGTAGCTAAGAAAGCAGTAGCCCATTTAATATTGTAACTATGTTTCAAGAACCAAATATGTTTGTAGCCTGAATTAGTACATCCAATACCAACCAACATTAGAAGTTGTTGAGAGCACGGGTGGTTTTTTATTATTTTAGCAGGACACGTCGTGGACAAATATTGTTGGAAATTCAATTTAATCAAAACCTCACATGATTAATCTAAAGGAGCTATGGTACTTTGCAAAACTAGTTTATAATTACTATGTATGTCTTAATTTGAATGGTGGAGTTATGAAATATTTGAGCAAATTTATGTGATATGACTAATTTTTAGACTCACATTGATGTAGGGAGACTTACTTTGTAGTGTAAAAGAAATTGCACTTTAATTTATGCTTGTGTGCATCTCTGAAATTGGTCTTGACAGGTTAAAATGAGAAAGAAAGTTGAAAGCTAGGAATTTCCCCAGAAGAATTTGGCACAAAACTAACATAAGAGACTTTGTTTTAGCAATGTTCATTTTTTAGTGATAGTCTGGTCTGACTCAATTTTTCTCCATATAAATTGTGTTTCTTTACTTTCATGAAATTTGATTAAGGGATTAAAAAAATTCTAAGTAATTAAATACAGAAATTGCCATTTCAGACACTTTGTAAGAAAGTTGCAAGTGTAATGTTTTCAAACACTGAAAAATGTGTTCTGCACTGTAGTATCTTTTCTGATAAGATTGCTAGTTACTACACTTGCATCGAAAATAACTGGTTACACATTAGTGAGACTTAATCCTGTGATGTCAATATGAATCTTCCTCTGATTTCAAAACACTGTACAGCATGCCTAGCAAATGAGAAATAACACCAGGTAGAAAACTCCCTTGCAGTTTATTAAACAACTATCTCCAGGAGAGAAAAAAAATGAAAAAAAACCAAAACCACAAAAACAAAACAAACAAACAAACAAAAAAACCCAACTAAACCAAACCAAGAAAAAAACCCACCCAAACAAAACAAACAAAAAACCCCACCAAACTTAAGGACTTCAAATGTTAGAGAATTTTTTTTTTTTTTCAGAAGACTTTGGTTAAATGTCAGCCATCTTTTTGCTCAAGAAGTAAGGAAACCAATGACATGATTTTTTAGTACCTTCACATGTTTTCAAATTGCAGTAAAATTTAGAAAGTCAGGCAGTATAGTTGCTGGAGAGTAAAATCTAATGTAGGCAAGTTTCGTGTTCTGTACATAAATCAGTTGCTCTTACAAGACTGCAGAGGAAGACCACTTGGAGCTTTAAACTACCCTAACACTCCTGCTTCTGTCATCAAAACACTACTTTTTTCATGATTGATTTTTAACTTTTGACCAGAGAAAAAGTAATAATAGATGTATTCTGGTAACTGATAATGATTCTATCAATGACAGATTGCCCTCAATCTCTCCTATGGTACTTGTTTATCTTGAATAGTCCTTCAGATCCAGGCTGAACTGGGGGAAATTAAAAGTGAGGTACAGACATGTTAATGATACCCATGGTAGGTAACTAAGCCTTTGAGAACCACTTGTAATCTCACAGCATATCTGAGTTATCTGTTGAGGTCGTCATTCGAACACAGAGTAAAAGGGTAAACGTGCCCTTTTGGAAAAGGAGGTAGAAACCCAAAATAACTAAATTAAAGGGGTTTGTTTAGGTAACTCAGTTCTACTTATATCACACATAAACACAGAATCAATTACATTGTAAAAGAGTTCATTGAGTCCAATCTGTGACCAAACCCAACAATATCAACTAGACCAGGGCACCGAGTGCTACGTTCAGTTTTGTTTTAAGCACCTCCAGGGACAGTGACTCCACCACCTTCCTGGGCAGCCCATTCCAATGTCAAATCACTCTTTATGTAAGAAATTCCTCCTAATATTCAACCTAAACCTCTCCTGGTGCATCTTGTTCTACTGTTGTTGCTGGTTACCTGGGAGAAAAGGCCAACCCCCAGCTGGCTACAACCTCCCTTCAGGTAGTTGTAAAGAGTGATAAGGTCCCCCCTGAGTCTCCTCTTCTCCAGGCTAAACAATTTCAGTTTCCTCAGCTATTCCTCATAGGGCTTGTGTTCCAGATCCTTCATCATCCTCATTGCCCTTCTCTGGACTTGCTCCAGCACCTCAATGAGCTTCCTGAATTGAGGGGCCCAGAACTGGACAACATAGTACTTAAGATGTGGCCTCACCAGCACTGAGTAGAGGGGGAGAATCACTTCCCTAGTCCTACTGGCTACATTATTTCTGATACACACCAGGATATCTTTCAGTTTTTCCTCTAATTAGTAGGTAAATGATCACACAAAGTAGAGGAACCGAGACGAAGCACACTCCAGAGTGGTCTGTATCACAGCACAGAATCAAAGAATGCTTGAGGTCTAAAGAGTCCTCTGAAGGTCACCTGGTTCAACTCTGCTGCTCAAGCAGGGCCAAAGAGACCCCTGGTAAAGTAATAATGTGATAAAAGGCAAATTCCTCAATAATAAACTATGTCTTCAGAAAAACAAGGAAAGAAAATTATTTCCCTAGTATGCTGGGGAATTTCTTTAACTCATTTTCTTGAACCTGAAATCAATTATATTTTCCATTTTGATTAAAAATATAGGAAAATATCTTGGGCAGGGGCCAAATCAAACTGATGTATTTTCCTTTCTGTGTTTTACCATGAAAAATCAAGAAGTGAATCATTCATGAAGTTTTCTGGAGATCCCATTTCATCCTCCTGATGGCCCCCCTGACATGACAGGTTTCTTTCACTTCTCTCAGAGCATGATTGCACCTCTGCAATTTTGCAATCTACGCTTGGAGTGAAGCCCAGGGCAGCAGGCCTTGTTACCCACTTGAGTTGACACAGAAAGTCTCTTTATCCTTTAAACACATTAACTGAGTAGGTGACTCAAAGAAGCCTTTTCAGAATTGCGTTATGTTCACCAAAGGGACAGTAAACAGAAAAATGAACATTTACACATCAGTCTCTGCTTACCTAAATCTTAAATCTTTCCTATATCTCAGATTGTACTCACTTTTCCCTTCATATTTAAAGGAGAAGCAGATCATGGGACTCAATGAAATATCCAACCTTCATTTAATTTATTTGTCAATTTATTCCTCATACTGTAGCCTCTGGCGTTATCTTAAACTTTCTTATGTCTTCTTCATACCAAGGCATATTACAGGTTTTAGCTTTAATTTTCTTTCTGAACTATGTGAAAAGCAAACTCTTTTACTTAAGTAAAGCTGATTAAGGTTATATCCCAATTAATATATTTCTCATTCCCAAAAAAAAGACTAAGCATTCAGAAGAATTACTTTATGATTTCAGGTCCTTGACACAGATTATTGCCTTACTGGATTTTTTTAGCAGCCTCCTGTTATTAATATAATACAATATTAAACAGTGTAATAACCATTTAATTGATTAAAATTGAAAAAAAATGCAAAATTTAGAAAAACACTAAGTTTTTGACTCCATCTTGTTATGTTATGAAGGATAACAACTTTATTTTACTGTAAGAAATGTAACTCAGTACTTCATGGTCTGTTGTTATGGAAATGTGCTTTCTGAATATATAAGTGACTTCAGACTCAGTCATCTTATGTAAGAAATGATTTTTGCATATTCCTGTATATTTTCAAGACTAAAATCAAATATCTTCAAATATATAATTTTTGATAAAATAACATCCTTTGCATAAACAGAATCTTCTACCCGAAAAATAGTTTATAGAATCTGAAAATTATAGTAATATACAGTTACT
Organism: Pipra filicauda; assembly: GCF_003945595.2. NCBI lineage: Eukaryota > Metazoa > Chordata > Aves > Passeriformes > Pipridae > Pipra > Pipra filicauda. The sequence goes on from NW_024103452.1 coordinate 4,552,771, forward strand.
GAGGAGAAAATAAAGGACTAATGTAAGCATTCTCTTTTTAAAATTACAGGGGGTTACTTTCTATATTAGGCATGTTGAAATAGCATTTTAAGGTGCACAAAAAAGGGAAAAATCTATACATTTTTAAAATTCTCTTGCCATTTCAGCATTTGTTCTAAAGTTTGTTACCTTGCTGCAGAAGAACATTTCAAGAAAAGAACTGAAAATTAAAATCAGCAATTTAAAATATTATTCTTCATAAATCAAGATTTTAAGAGCAATAATTGCAATGATTTTTTGCTAGAAAAGAATAATGTTGAATTGAAAATAGTTCTATATTATGAAAGTCATTACTATGGGTTTGTTTTTCTCCATTGCTTCTCTTTTTTATTATTAAATAGAACATAAATTACAAAAAAAAACCAGTAATAAAATTTTAGGAAGTTTCATGTATATTTTTCAACATGATGTTACTTGTTAAATTTCAAAAGAAGGATGCTAATTTTTTCTTCCTTCTTTATTAGATGTACAGCTGGTTGCGAATTTCCCTTCTATTTTATTTCTCTAGCTTTAATGATCAATACAGTTTGATGGGTCTTTTCACTGTTCAGAGACTCACAGAATCACAGAAGTTTGGAAGGGGTTGGAAGGGTTTTCCAGAGATCATCTAATTCAACCCCCTGCTCAAAGCAGATTCTGAACCCAGCTCCTGCCAGAAGCTTTGATTCAGTCATCAAAGGTGTTTCTGAGTAACAGTGATATCAATCACAGACCACTTTTCTGTGAGGTTATATGATGAAGCTTAACTACTGTTAGTAAGAATGAAGCATAAAAGTGATTATTGCAGCCATTAATGCAGTAGCCCAAAGATTTTGCTAGAAAACAGTTCTAGCTTTCACATTTTTGTGTCACAAGTTTCTGTCAAGGTTGTCTGTAGGTTGTAATTAATTCCCATGAAATGTGAAATGTTTCTTCAATTGACATACAAAGTAGCAACCAGAACTGATGTAAAACATATTTTTTATACTGCTTTGGAGGAACAGATTATTTAGTGCCAATAATTGGGGGGGGGCAGGGGCTGGGAAATAACAGACTAAAAAATCAGCACATGTAAAAGAAGTGTATCCCTGTTAGGATTCAAAACAAATGTCTAAAATCCAATTAAAGAAAACTACTAATCTACCCATTAAATTTATCCATAGAGTTATGAGATAAGAGAAATGAGACATTTTAAGGCACCTTACAGAAGGTTTATGTGGCAGAAAACTTGAAAGAGTTCTTTGTGAATTCAAAAGACCGCTGAAGGATAGCGTATAAGGGAGGAGGATGTTTACTTCCCTTATAAATTGCTATGAAGTTCTGCCATGAATTTATGTACAGCACAAATTGCCTTGGTTTTCACGTGTTGACAGTAACATTTTTGAAGAGCATTGCCTATAGTAGTTTAAAATAGTTTAATTTCCAGAATAACAAAATTTTTTCCTCCAAAACACGCAGCATCCTCTACAAAATCTTGAGGCTACATTTCCAAATGAAAAGTGACTAGCTAGATAATTTCCTTTTTCCCCTGTTTTTGGCACTAAATTTAAGCTGTTCCTCCATATAGCTTAGGAGCTATTATAACAATGTAAGAACAGAATCAACCTTCAAACCAGTAAATGGTCACTTTGTGGGTGACCAAATGTTTCTGCAATTGAGATATGGGAGAAAGAAATACCTTGCACTGAAACATAACATCTGTCCCTTGAACCATATTGAAGTGAGACATGGCTGAAAATCATACTCAGATCAAGGTCAGCCTATGGGTGCTTGATAGGCTTAATACACAGAATTAAATAATTTAAGTAGCTGCAGACAATCTTTTTGTCTTTCAGAAGCTGATTCTGAGTTGCATGCTATGTGTAGACTCTGTGGAAAATTTTTCACTCATGGAATCAAGAAATAATGCGACAGCTGTATGTATACATAGAATTTTATAACTAGGACTTATTTTAGAGAAAATAGTGACCCATTTCTCATTCTTATACAATAGGAAATAAAGTTCAGTTTCAATCTGGCAATAAAAGAAGAAGAGCAAACTCTCAGCCCAATGAAAGCTGAATTAATTTTGAAGACAGAGGAGCAGTGTTCTGTTAAACAGAAAACAGTTATTAGAACCTCACTGAAGAGTTTGTGGAAAATGTTACTCCTATGACACAGTCCCCAGGCATATTCTGGATGTTATTCTGAGACTTATTTACAGCCCTTTTTTAACAAAATGATTTTAATGAACTTTTCTAAGGAATGGCAGGTAATGATCATTGTTCTTCATTATTTACATTCTTTTAATGCCTATAGAACTAGTCAAGGGGCATTCAACACATTATTTAAAAATGAACACAGCTCCAAAACTTATTAAATGCAGCCAAAAGGAACTCAGTTGAAATTAAATGGAAACACCAAAAACTTAGTTTATTAGGAATATGCTGCTGAACAGGTTTGTATTAGAAATCAAGATTGCTTTGCTTGTGATTGTTTCAAGAATCAGAACTCTTCTCATGTTTCTACTTAGCTAAATTTAAGATAAACCAAAATTAGTCTCCTCACACTTCGAGAAAGGACTGAAAATGCAGACAGAAAAAGGGAGTCACTGGAGACAGATGGAGAAAACCTTTTATAATTTGAAATAAGGAGAAGATTCTGCGACTTCCTTCAGTAAGATTTCCTTTTATAAGGAGAGATTATGTTTTGAACATGTTTATGGAACAGGTATCTGCATAATGAACTCATCCTATCACATCCTTGCAGTCCTGTAGCAATCTGACACTGACTTCAGTGAGGGCAAGATTAAGCTGTAATACATTTTTCACTGAGGGATTCCTCCTGAGATTTTATCTTGCCAGCACCAGTGTTGATTTCACTATCTGTCTGAAAATGAGTGTAAAAGAGTTGCAGAGAGTTTTGCTGAGTGACTAGTTAGTAAAAAGTTACTCCCGTCTTCCCTTTCAATTTTACCTGCACTGCTTAAAAAGATCGTCCATTCTGACTGTTCCCACTTGCTTATCTCTTCAGTCCTTTATCAATTCCACAGAACTGCCATCTGAACAAACTCATTTTGGATGAAAAAAAAAAAAAAAGGACCCTTAAGGCTTGCAAAGATTTAAAAAAAAAATGAACTGTTGAACCTATTTTTGTTAAAAAACAAACAAACAAAACCAAACAAATAACAAGCAAAAAAAACAGGGTAATGAAACGAAACTTTGCTTTATAGATCAGCTGACATGGCTGCATTTGACCAGGGATCTGGATGAAGCCTGGAAGGAAGCCTCCTGGCATGTTAGAGGAAGACTCTGAACTTGATGGTTGTCAGGCAGGATGGAGTTGGTTTTCTTGCTTTGACAGTCTTTCATCCAAAGCCTGCAGACACATTGTGTTGGACAAAGACATAAAGAAGAGGCTGCAGATACCTCTCCAGCTGCCTAGGAGGTTTTTCTCTAGTACTCCAATAATTCCAAATACATGATGCTTCAGATAAAATAGAAAGACATATTCTCAGTGCCCATGAACTGAATCCATTGTCACAAAGTATTAGGATAGCTTCAGAAAAAACAGATGTTACTAGTTGTAACACTGACTTATCACGCAATGTTGAAATGAGATACACAAGAGGCAGCCAACCAGCATTTTTAGAGCCACTTTTTTTGCTGCTGTTCTTTAGTAACATTTCTGCCACTTAGAGTATCCCCAGAGCATCAGTTAAAGCATCTGCAAGTCTTTTACATAAGACTTCATTAGCACAAGTACACAAGCTCTATGGCTTTTGTCAACTTTGTGCAGGGCAGGTACAAACTTATTGGTGGTAGGCTCCAGTTGTCCTTTTCTGATCTATACGCAAGGATAACATGGGATTTCATTAGTTTCACTCTATGTATCTAAAATGTAGGCTTTCTGTCCGAGTTTGGTATTACCCCTTAAAGAAAGCAGAGAGAAGATGTAGAAAACTATTATAGCATGAGATGGTAGTGCCTGTGTCTTTTCCTCAACCAGAAAACAGCTTAGCAGAACTTACTCTGAAGTTGTCTACACCTGGAGAGATGAATCGTACCCTTGGAGTCCAGATACAGGAGATGCTGAATGTTTCACATTCATTTGAACTCTCTGGCAGTACTTAGTCTAAGAATTATTATTTCAATGAATGAGCTATGTAGTGTCTTGAATCTGTCCTGGTAGAGCTTCTTGATCATTTAAAAAGCAGCATTAAATCAAAATATCAACAATGCTGGATCAACCAGTTTTCTCTGTGCGGTCTCACAGTGACCAGCTGAGAACAGCTCTTTCAATAGGTAGCAAAGGTAGTAATTCAGACTATTGACTACAATGCAGTTCATAAAAGCTCAGTTGGTTTTGATGTAGTTAATCTTGAAAAATGCAACTTATTTCATATTTCAATAATTTTTTAGAAATTAACACTCAAATAGCTTCTCAGTGCTAATCTTTATTTTTCTTTTCAATATGATATCGTATATGTTGCTAACTGCTACAATATAATGTTTGTGATTATATAAGAGATATCACTATCGTTTATATAATTATTCTCATTTAATTTTAATTTCTTTCTATTATTTTAATTTTATATATGTAATTGTATATTCATTTTTTGCCACAGCTAATTGATCTGCCTAAGAAAATGCAAAAATTTCTGCAGCAAAGCAGAGAGCTGAACCTCCATCTCTCAAATAATAAATAAAATGTCTAATCAGTTGTCAAACCCAGGAAAAAATATTAAGAATATATTCTTCTTTATCGGATGCCTTTTGAAACTATTTGAACTTTTGTTTAGAATCTTCAGAATTTCTTTACAAACTTGAGAGAAACAGAAAAGAACAAAATTCTATTCCTTAAAAAGCTATAAAAAATGCAATATCCTGAATAATGCCAAACACAGTGTAGAAAGGGAAGAACAGTGTCTGGAATTTTGTGAGTGGCATGTGTGGGTAGACTGAGCCATTTACACTGAACCAGCGTTGGTTGATGCGGATACACTGAACCATTTCAAAAGTAAATACTTCAATGGTGACTTTGTTGTACTGAAGGGTAGACCAGCCAATAACCACATGATCCCATCCTGTGTTCTTGGCAGTCTGAAACTTGAGTTCCCGCATATAGCAAAGTATAAATATAACTCATTCAATAAAAAATTAACTGAAGGCTTTAAAAACTTTTTTTTTAATAAAAGACTTTTGGATTTGGTTCTTTTCTGTGGAAATCTTCAAGTCATGTTCTTTCCTTCAATCAAACCAGTCAAGCTCCTCACATCAAATAAATAAATAAACAAACAAATAAGTAAATAAATTGTGTTTTTTCCACTTCCTGTGCCCCCATTTGCGGAGTTTTAAAGATTATAGATGTATCAGAACAAGTTTGTGTGCAACAGTGTGTTTCTCCTCTTTTAAGGCAGAACTGCCTGGATCAATAAAAAACTCACTATCCCCCTCGTTTAGCTTTGCTGTTGGTTAACTGAATGCTTGCAAAGCTACAATCACATAGATCAGACACGCCTAGTGAGCTAAAGCAAATACCTCTGTAGTTATATTTGAAAGGTAAAATGAAGTTAAACTGAGGTATTGCAGACTGCTTGACAGAGGTGTTGAAATCTGAGGCAGATAAAAATCACTGAAGGGGAAAGTGGGAAATAAAACATAAAGGGAAGAGAGATGAAGGTTTAGTTTTCATGGGAAACTTGGTTCACTAAACTCTGAATTGACATGGTGAATTACATTAACAACTTACACAGACGCACATTTGGTTTGTTGGCAGATTAAATCCACATGTAGTTACCACTCTACCATACAAGCAGTGTCAATCTGTCTGTGTTGGGCTTTTCCAATGAAAGGGCTCCCCATTCAGATGGTGATATCCACAAAAGAGAGGCTACCTCCACTGACTTCAACTAGTCGCTTAAGTGATCTGCCATGATCTTCTTTTTGTTGACCTGACAAAGGCAATAACTTAATTTACTTTCATTTCTAGCCAACTTTTGGAAGCACTTTCTTCCATCCTGTTATTAATATCAAAGAATTTTAAAAGTGACTCTAAATTTTGGGTAATTTTTGCTTTGAACTAAAAGTCTAATTTTCAACACCTTCTAGAAACGTAACTCATAATTTTATTACTTCCCAAATACTTGGAAATATTAGGCCTAATAACACAAATAATGACATAAACTGGACCAATCCAACTGATAGTATAAGAACCACATTGAGTCCTCAAGATTTATTTGTTAGTGAGCTTCTCTGAGGAGGTGGGCTACAGTAGGTTCTTGATCAAAAAGGTCATTATGGTACAAGTAACAGAAGATTTCTGCAGGGATGCCATCTGGTTTTAGGACGCTGATGTTGATGGTGCAGAGAAGAGTAGCCCGGCAAAATCCATAGTGGCTACCGTCCCCTACCCTACAAGATCGGGTCACCAACACAGAGCCCTGCAGCTGCCAGACACCCAGGTAGGATTTCTGAAGGGCTGAGTAATTCATGTTGCTTAGACATCGAGACAAGGACAGGACAGAGAAAGGCAGGAGAGACCATGCCATTTGTGCAAAGGAAGGTTGAAGGGAAATGCAGAGAGGCCTTTAATAACTTGATCAAAGTGGGACATTTTAATACTGAATTCCTGGACCTTTACTGTCTTTAAAAGAAAGGGAAGTCTAAGTACCAACAAGATTCAATGAGATTGTAGTATAAGACTGATGCCTCTGAAGGCATTTTCATGAACACATATACTCTCTTGGCCCTTATTGAAAACAGACATGGTCACTTTTGCTGAAGTCTTCAAAGGTTTCAGAAGCATATATAAACTGAAGGACCTGAGCTTTACTATGCAAACACTAACTATTCAGGTCATTGAAGCATATGAAATATTCATAGGAACAAATATGTGATCAAACTGCTCCATTTGTTTATGACTGGAGTTCAAACATTATCAAGATGTTTCTGTCATTGGCATGTATAAATCTGTTCTCCACATGGAAAAAATTCGTTTCCCATCCCTTCTTGGAGTCCATCTCTTGTACACCCTTCATGAACCTGCAGGCATTCGTCCTTGCTTCTAGTTCTGCTGGGTGGAAGGACAGTCACTCAGGAAGGCACCAGTACCACCCCTAGTACTGGTTCAGACCCTACTCTCAGAAAACAATTTATTGCTCTAACAAAATGATGCAACTGTTTTCCAGACAGTTTTTCCTCTTGTTTTTCATAGCCCAGAGAAAGAGGCCAGCTTTAGCTCCAGACATGAGTCATACACCAGGCAGGTAGACAGTAACCCTTTCCTGGCTGACTTGGGGTGTTCCTGTACATTCCCTATATTGCCCTGTCCCAACTAAAACATCACCAAGACACACAACCGGGTACAGCTCTGCAGCCTGAAGTTGAATGTCTTCACCAGCACGTTGCTACATGCCACTGTTCCCTTCAACCAAGCTTTTAATAGCACAAATCTTTTACTGCAGTAATAGGATTAAATCATATCTGGACAGAAACAGCTCAGCCTTGTCATCATGGAGTATCAGGGTAGAGGCTGAATTGACCACCACCCAATAGTATAGCCATGCACCAGCTGTGCTTGTGCTGTATGGGAAAAGGAAGACACTGCTTTTAGGAAGGGCTAATTGATAGCCCTGACCTGTCACTTGAGCTCTGCAGCAAGAACAGGGTTTTTTTACAGCTCCCAGAGGTCTGCTTTCAGGCAAATAACGTTGGTTTGTTGTTTTTTTTTTTGCCTATTCTTACAGTTGGCTCTGATGGTCAGTATTGATACATGAAATGGTCCTTTGCTGATATGGATCAGATGGTAATATCTGCAAGAAAGGGTCTTGGTAGAAAAAAACACCTTTTACAAGAGCAGAAGTTCAGGATTCCAGACAAGTACCAACCTTATTGCAGTGTAAATAAGATTGTTCTCATGCTGCGTGTTTCTCATAAAATTATTTTGAATAAAAATAATAATAATAAAAACATTATTCTTTCCATATAACAGGACAATATGAAACTTCCAAAGCAAATAGGAAGAAAGAAAAGTCTTCAAATAGGAACAAAAAATATTTTCTAATAAAAATAAGGCCTCAGGCTACAGCAGAATACCTCTCAGATACCTTTCCAAAATCTTAGCATTTGCATTATTCTTCCTAAGTTATGGTGGAACAAATCCAACTCATAAAGTCAAAACATATTATACAAATATTTATTTATTTAGAAAAGATAATATGAAAGCCAAGTAAATGAAGAAGTGGGGTACCATCTTTAAAGCTTTAGTAAACTACAGGATACCAGGAACAAAAATTCTTTATATCCAGATTATGAAATATTACTCACAGTGGAGCTTTCTTTCATAGTATTTACAAAAGTTGTTAGCAGTGGTCACTGCCAGTGACAGTAACACAGATACCTTGCTGTTCCAACATTATTTTTGTTTATAATATGTATTCCATGTACACTTAAGAGTCTTGCATGGGAGCATGCATCCCAAAGTAGTACAAACACAAAACATATCACAGAACTACATTCCTAAACATCTTTACTTGTTTGTAGAGAAGACTCAACTAAGAACTGTTTGGACACATCAGGATTCACTAATAAAGTCTGGTGTGATCGCTGCTACATGTTTCACAAGAACTACATACCATAAAGACACACACACAACTAGCACAAAGTGCAGAAATAATCCTATGAAGCAATGAGTTAAAAATCCACTGTCGTATCTCACCTAACATCAGTATGACCCAACATTTGGCAGGAAGTAGATTGGAATCATGCATGCCCTATCTACTTTATCACAAAATCATCGAATGCTGCTGAATTATTTATAGTCCTGCATGTTTTACTTACTTTTGGATTTCCAGAAATGGCATTACCAGGTCAGCCAAGATATTCCAACTAAAAAGGTGACATCATTCCTGGAAGTTAGATTTTGTAGAGAATCACATTAAAACACAATACCTTATTTTTATTGCATATCTTTCACTCTATATAACAACTTCACAATTGGTTTATGTATCTCCTCATACGTGTAAGGACAGTAAATGTAACATCTCCTGCCATCAGCATCACATGTCATGTTTAGGAAAGGAAATTAGGAGTAATGTAAACAAATGAAATTACGGGGTAATTTTGCATAAGAAAGATATGATTACTCAAAGATAATTTAGTTAGGACATCCATGAAACGGCTCTGCAAACATTCTGCCTTAGCTCTTTTCTGATAGTTCAGGCAGTGTTTACTTAGAATCTACTGCAAAATAAGTTATAGTTTACCTACTGAATCTCTAATTTCCTTCCTACATAATTGTATCTCAGAAATCTCTACTTCAAATACTAGACTTAGAGTATGACATCTACCGTGATGGCAGTTGAAATTAATGAGGCTTCAAAGTTTGTCCCTGTGTCAGAAGTTCTTCTGGATACATTTCATTTTCACATTGCACAAAGTGTTTTCAAGCAGATCTTTACAGTCCAGAGGATGTTTCCTTAGCAGGAGAATACTTGGATAACAAGTTCAAAAATATCTCCTTTTGCATTACTGGATGTAAAATTCAACCATCTGAGCAAAAATGTGACTTTTATGGTCCGGTCAAGGCTGACACTGTGAGTTTAGTGAGTGGTGTCCAAACATTTTGTTGTTAAGTTTCACTTGAAAAACACACCTGATAACAGCAGATAGGTGCACTGATAAGTTTCATAGCTTACTTTATTTACTGTGATTCACCTTAGCTTGAGGCAGAACTGTTAGATTTTTTATTTTTTTTTTAAAGCCTTTAGCAAATCCGTGCAAGAATCCGCTTATTGTATCCAAAGAAACCTGAACTAGCAGTTCTCCTAGCTGTCTGGACACAGAGTCAAAATGATTGACTAATGTCTTCCAGGTGCCCTGTTCCTTGTTGAAGAGCTCTATGGTGGGGTAGGTGTCAGTAGTCCCCAAGAGTGCTGGGGAATGAGTGTATTTGTATTGGGCTCCTGGGAGCTCAGGAAACAGCTGCTGCAATACTGGAGAGATGTTGGGAAAACAAGGAGCAACTGACTGAGGTGAAACAGTAAAATCCTGTGGGTACATTTTGAGGACCTAGAGCAGGGAGGGATGTCTGTAAGTCTGCAGTGTGCTGCTGACAGAAAGGAGTTGTGCTCTTGGTCTACCAGAAAGGATGAAGGCAACGAAGTCAGGGCTGCCACTGCTGTCAGTTTTCTCTCCTCTCTTGCCAAACCCACACAAGAGCCAGGTTCACTCAGCAACATGCTCTTACTGCCATCATCTCTTTCCCCAGGCTCAGTGAAGGCGAGGCTACATTCATGGTAGTATGGAGAATGGGCCATGGTCTGTTCTTGGGCTCTCTGAACAAGTGATGCATCTCAGATCAGCCAAAACCAGCATGGCAAGTTTTTCCATACTGCTTATTCTAAATAGTCCCTAGTGCAGGCTATACCCTAAATTGTGTCTGGACTTTGTCTTGTTGAGTGCCACTTGGCATGTGGCACTCACACCAAATCTTCTTTTCTTGTCTTCTCATTTCAGTGAGTCCCACCAGTCAGGAAAGATTTTTGTGTCTTGATCTTTCTAGGCGCAGGTATTGAATCAGCACTGCACAGATTTTTGGGTTACTTTATATTTCAGTGAGGATTTGTTCCAAAACAAGTACCATGCCCTTCTTTCCTGATAACAGCACAAATGTCATACAGCTTCTGGCACCAGTCAGTTTAAGAATTTCCAACTCCAGTAAATCTTACGTAGTTAACTAAAACGCCATCCCCTAGGCTTAATTAAATCCCCTACATAAAATTACTGTGCATAGGGCTTTCTAGCTGTCAGATTAACCCTGTCTGATATAATTAAAGTAGAAAATGAAACTGTAATAAAATGAAAATAGATTTTATGTACTATGTACACTGTACCTGAACACTGAAGAATTTATAGTAGCAGGTAGCTATAATTAGTACAGGATTCAGGGTCAACTAATTAATTACTTTAAGAAACTTAATTTTTTTTTTAAATTTTAGATTAGTCATTCAAAATGAAATATTTTCTGCTTTAAATCTTTTCTAAGTCTTGCATAATATTTCTACAGTATGCTAAGAACATGACAGTGTCTAAGTAAAATTCTCCTTGAGTTAGAAGAGTCTGTTATCACAATTTGCAACACAGAATTAAAGTCAGTAGACCAGAGACTTTGCTGTGTTACTGTCAGCATGCACTGCACAACCTAACTAGTTTAGGGGCTATATGGGTCTATTGCTACAGGGCTGAAATGTCTTAAATCTTGATGTATTTATATCCTGTGAGGTGGGAAGCACTACTATTACCATTCTGCATATAGAATTAGGCACAAAGAAATGAATATTTAATCCTTCAGGGTGTCAGCCAGCTAATTCTGTCTGAAATTATAGACGTGATGCTCTTACATGTCTTTGTGGATTGTGCTTAACTGATTTATGAGGTCTACAAAAGCTGTGACTGGGTATATTATCCTGAATGCTAAGCCAGCACCCTATACACCCCTCTTAGTCCAGAAATACTTTAGAGTGCTTTAAAGTAGACAAAACCAGGGACTTCTGTCTTGGAAGTGGATCTGGACATGCTTTGTCAACTGACATCAGATGTTGTTAATCTCCCCAGTATCTGTTGTCTTGGATGAGAAAGCCTAGATCTGAAGAGGGTAGTACAGCAAAGTAGAAAAATGTGACCTCTAAATTTGAAAATATAAATGTCCAATTAGCAACTTTCACTTATCAAGTTGCTTTCATAACTACTCTTTTTTTTTCCCCATTTTCTTTCGCATAATTTTACAGTGCATCTTACTGCCTGCTGAGCTGGCTATAAATCCTTGATATAAAATATGTTATCTTTTAAGAAGCATGAAAATATAACAATATGGACATGCAGCCTCATGTGCTCACTAAGGTGAATGGAATGTAACTGCTAAACCCCCAGGTCAGTCTGTACATGAGGTGCACAGGAACTACACGGGCCAGTGAAAAGAACAAAACTTCATATTGCAACATTTTTCTCCTACTCTTTAAAAGAGAGCTGGGACTCCCTCAGTGTCTAGTAGTGTTTGCATTATTTTCTGATTCATCAGCATTCATGTCACATAGGTAGGTATTTCAGCTTTTGTTATAAACTTTAATGAACCGTGTTCCTACTCTTGGTGATAATGACTGCCTTTACAGGTTTAATGATAGGAAAGTCCCAGTAAGTTATCAAGCCCATCTCCTAAAACTGTTCCCCAGAGTACCTTCTAATTTAAAAGTCCCAAGTAACAGAGTTTCTACAGCTTCCACTGAGAGACTTTGCTGATTACTTAGTTTGCTCTCAGGAGTTTATCTGTATATTCATCCCAGATTTTTGTGCTTTTAAATTAATCCAATTATTTGTTTAAATCAACCAGAACTTTCATTGTGGAATTGACAATCGAAAAAGGAGAAGATCGAAAATAGAAAGAAAATTACTAGAAGGAAAATGAATTGTGTGTGTGGACACTTTATTCTGCCATTTCTGCATCCAAACATGTATGTCTCCAGCCCTCATTTCTACAGCATCTATGAGCAGTTTCCTTTTCAAGTCCTTTTTCTAGAAAAAGGATGTTTGCATTTATAATAATCACAGGCTATCTCCTCAGTAAGCAATTTTAAGTGTCTATATGTCACTATAAAGGGGCAGACATGCATACTTCAGTGATGCCTCGAGATGAAGAAAGACAAGAGAGGCTCTATGGCCAGTTTTCTCTTTACAGCTTCCCACAAAGGTGCTGCACACTGAGACTTGTCTGCAGAACATGCAGCTGTGGGGCAAAAGTAGGTTAAGAAACAGTCTCAACACAGGACAGAGTCCAAATGATACTCTAGGTCTGAATTATCACCAAAATACTGAGAGATTCTAACCTTACACTAGGTCAATTGGTTTCTTTGCTGACTCTTGTTAGAGAAAGACAAAACTGACTATTCTGAGCTCCCTGGTTTTCCCCCACCCTTTCTGCATTGCCTGAGAATTTTAGAAGCTTTTATTACTAATTCAGTTTTTGTGACTTCATTGTCACAAGGTAAGATCCATATAATGATGACATTTCAAAATTTCATATGTTTATCTGAAGTTTTGTTTCTGTTGTCATATACTCATTCAGACTACGTGACATACCACATTAGAGGCGTAAAGAGGGAGAAAGCATTTAATACCATGAAGAAAGAATTTGGTCTTACATGGTGCCCTAAGAAAGCAAGGGACTAATTTGATAGTACTGAATAAATTCTGATTTTTAAATTTATTTTTTTTTTAATACAGGGAGGTTATTTTTTTTCTAAATTGTTTCATATTTGAAATTTTCCCAAGTTAAAACCTTCAAGGAACTGTCCTGAGCAAAGTTCATTTGGATTTTTTTGTGAAGGGTCTGCCATGGACTTGGGAAGTTAATGTGTCTTTTTCTACTCAAGTCTTTCCACTCCACTTCTCCACCAATTAGTGTAACTCACACAAAAAGGTTAGTGGGAAACTTTCAATAACCTTTTAAGCGACTTCAGGATAAAATATCCAAACAAAGCGTTGCAGTAGAGTATTTACAGTGTAACCTAGTGGTATTTCCTAGTGGCTCCTTTGGCAACTCTTGTTGATCACTTTTTGTAAAGTAGTGGCTTAAGCCATTCATTATGATTTACCTTTTTTACAATTTTGTATATGTTCCAGAACACTGGAGGTAATTTTGAGAGGGCTCACTCTGAATTCTTCTGCTTTGTATATAAATGTCTAGTCTTGTTTTAAATCACGCAGTGTTTTGGCATCAATAATATTTTGTAGCAAAGAAGCCACAGATGCCTTGTCATTTGCATGAATAGAGCTTGTTCTATTTTTCTGCCAGGAACACAACAAAAGGATAAAAATATTTTGAGAAAGCTTGAAAATGGAGACTCTCAACCTCAAATCACTAGCTCAGATGTCAGACTTGTTCAGTTACCTATCTGGGCTTTTTGATTTTTACTTCAATAAAAGCCAAATGCTAAAAGTTTTGAAGTTCACCCTTCCCTGCTGTGACTCCTAAGATTCGTTAGAACATCATATGCTCTTTTTAGTGCAAACAGCCTGAGCTACCAAGCTGAGTTACCTTATGAAGAAAGGTTTTGCAAGCAGAAAAATCACTGTATCTGAAATAAAGTACCAGATAAATCAATATGACATCTATGTGCAGTGACAGGATCCCGAAGACTTTTCTGAGTCCTGAAGTCTATTTCCTATGTATCCTCCTCTGCTGATATGACATTAAGTTTCACTGTATGGATGACTTGGAAGAGCGATCCATCTGTGCAACACACAGTTCCTGTAGAGTGACAGCTGCAGCAAGAAATAGCTGACTTGTACCAAATGAGGATCACTAAAGGTGTAAATCAATATCAGGAAACAAGAAAGAATGGTAATTAAAGGGAACATTAACTTCATCAAAAGCACTTTTAAATGCTTTTTTATTCAAAAAATCTTCACCCTTTCCTAAACTTATGGATTCTACTATAGATAAACTGAAAAATATTTTTGACCTTGTCACAATCACTTGTACAAATTTTAGTCAACCCATTTTAATGAACACTGGAGATGTATAATAAGTGTTATAGATGGACTATATATTACACATGAGTGAAATCATAGCTGTGCATATACTTATGTACTTATACTTATGTGCCTATATGTGCTGATACAATTGTGAAGAACATCTGCAAAGGTGTTATTGCTACGTATGTGCAGTGTTGTTCTGGTCATCTGTCGTGGTTTGAATTTCTCTGTTTTGAGATGGTGCATTAGGTGATGGCTGTCAGAGCATTGTTACCATGCTCCCATATAACTCACCCAGTCTACATCTAAGGTAATTTTTTTCACTTTTCTGACTGTTTGTTTGGATCTCATTTTTTGTTGCCTTATTTTTGTCAAGTAGATCAGGGCTATCCCTCCAAGGCAAACAAGATCTGAACTAAACTACTATTAGTGTATAAAAGGTGGTTTGTTTTGTGCTGTTGTTTCAAGAGAAAGCTGGTTTGCATTATGTGTTTTGGCTTAGGGATGCAAACTTATTTCTCTGATGAGTTTAATACCCAGTTGCTTAGACAACCTTTAGAAAAGGATTTTCCAGTTAGAACAAACTGGGGAAAAAAACTAAAACAGCATCAAAAAACCCCTAAGTATTCAAAGAAAAGACCCTCAGTGATTCTGAACAAATAACAAGAGAACAGGTGTAATGATAGCAGAAAAAATATTGTCCTAATTAAGAAAATTCTGTGAATGCTGCTTGCATTGAAATGGCAGACAATACCAGGTAAACATGACCTTTTTGTTCTTTCTTTCTGGACTAGATAAAGGAGGTAAGAAAAAGATCACTTTCCCATTGGGCCAGATTGTTCAGGCCACGGCACATGTTGTGTAGCTGCCTGATGCTCCAAAACCATATCTGATTGAACCAGATGACAACTTCAGTATATGTTGTACAATCCAGCCTCTTGATTTGACAAAGCAAAATAAAGCACACCACCATCCCAGCAAATGTGGCATGCTCATACTTTGTACATAATCAAACACAAGCACTCAGCAGGAAATGCTACTATTTACAGGGTGAGATCGGCAAGGAGAAGGAACCCTCGCAGACCTACAAAGAGCAGCAAGCTGGGCAACAAGTCTACCTCAGTAATGTTGTGTCCTCATCTAGACTGTGGTTAAATACTATCTCTCCATAATGAGAAGTTCATGAGCTCAGTGAATTAGCCCCAGGCAGTGAGGTCCTATTTAGCCAGGGATTCGAGATGCCCACTGATGTTGTACAATTTTTATTCAAGGAGCCATTACTGTAGTACTTTATGGGAGCTTGAACCTCTCTGCACCTTCCCTGCATCACCCCACTTGTCATCTGTTCCTACAGTCCCTCTCAGCCCAGACTCTCACTAGCAATTAATGCAGTTTGAGTAAGTCACCTCTTGGTAAATTGTCCTGTGAGGACTTTTCAGTCAATCTCCTGTTTCTGCTTCATCAACAGGACTCATGGTTGATCTAGACCTTTAGTGACTATGATTATTCCATCATCATAGGAGATAGGACTATAATTTCTGTTTGGTTACCATTATAAGGCAGTCATAAATAATTTTTTTAAGCTTGTCTGAAATAGCCAGAAGTTTTCTTGAAGTACACTGTATCCTTGGAAAAATTCCTGGCAAGTATAAGCACCAAGAAATAAGTCAATGCCTGTTGCTGTGCTGCTTGGCATTGTAGGGGAATGAGGGAACCATCTACTACAGAAGATCAGAGGACAATCAGTCTCTTTGGGGATCCCCAGAAATTTGCACCATGTCACAGAATTGCATTACAGGCAGGGAGCAGAAAGAAACAGTACAATGACAAACCAAAGCATTCTCATTTTAGTTCACATGCAATATTCACTTGATTGGTGCAAGGCATTTGCATCATTTTGGTACTCCATATTATTGACAGATAAGAGAAGAAAGGTTCATTTAGGAGGTATGTACCTTGCACTCACTGTGAAAAAGTTTTAATTAATACTTGCCCACTATTTATCTCTAAAGTGATTTTCTTACAGTAACAGAGATAATCTGATTCTAGCTTGTCTAAAACGATCAAAAAGAAAGAGAAGGTAGAATAAATAAGGGATTATTGTTCTTATAAAAAAAGGTATTTTCAGGATATACTATACTGAGGATATCTGCTTAAGGGACTTTTGCATATCCAGTGATGTGAAGTGTGAAAGCTGATCCTTTTGAGTTACTTTTTTTAATTGAACACTTGATCACAAATTGCTCTGCCTTACATGTGTTTCTGGTTACTATCACTCAGGACAGAGATCTCAAAGTCTTTGGTGAATAGGTAGATTCAAATTTGCTAATGTTCGCTCTTTTTCAGTAACAGATAAATGCAACTTGTGAGCAACCACTTCAGCCAGAATTTTAAATACAATTTCTGAAGGGAAATGGTCTATCATTCCTCTGTCTTACTCCTTGAGAGTGCAGGTTTGATTTCATATGGAACTGTAGTTGAACTGTAAAAAAACCATAGATCATACAAAAATCTTTCAATTAATTACAAAGTATTACTCACACAATGACATATTTTTTGTGTTAACATTTTTACAGCACTGCAGAAGTCAATCATAATCAAGAAAAGAGACTCGCTGGGTGGAAGGAAAATGAAACTTAATGAATAATAAAAGAGAAAGTTAAGCTGCATGTATTTAGAAACTAATATCTTTTTGTTGCATTAATGGATGAACTAACAGATCAAAGGTCTATAAGTGTCAAGAGAAAGAGGTGATGTGTGCATCGTTAAATTCTGTACTTTATTTCTATAAACATAGATTGTCAAAACAGAAAGATTTATTATAAGAGTGTATCTTTCTTCCTAACAGAGACCATAGGATATTTTTATTTAAAGGAGAGTATGACTTTTAAAAGAGCAGGAAAAAAAATTCAAAACAAAACACCAAACAAACTTCCAAATTTTTTCCTAATCCTTCAAAGACCCAGAGGGAGGATTACAATGATTAATTTAGTACTCTCCCTAAGAAGATATTTGTTAGACTGCACTTCTGGGTCACAGTCTGGTGGGCCACAGCCTTCAGGACTGTGGGCTACTGACTGCTGGAATGTGGGCTGCATACTGGCATCTCTGGGTTGTGGAAAAGGCATAAACAGATCCATAGACATGACTTTTGAGTAATTCAGTTGCTTAGAAGCAAATACTCATTTTTAATGTTTTGCAAAATTCAAGGAAAATTTTTTTGTCTGTGTATGTATTGATGTTAAGCAGAAATAAAGGACAAGAGTGTAACACTTTTTACTGGAAGAAACAAAATGGTAACTGGACTTGGCCTTCTGACCTACCTGGAAGATTCTACTAGAATTCCCAGAATTCTTGACATTATGACCTGGAAGGCCTCTGGATTTATTGCTTATGCCAAATTTATTAATAGCATACAATTTCTCAAATAACTCATTTTGATAATACCAGAAATATAATGATTTCTGAAAATGAATAAAGCCTTTACACCGTCCTTATCTCCATTTCTTCAGCACAGTGGCAGATTCTTTGAGCTATGTCAGTGTTCTTCATGGTACCTAAGATCTTACTTCTGTGTCTCGTCAGAGCCCTGGATTCAAGTGATATCAGCCAACTTAATATCAGTTTGTTTGGCTTGTTGTTCAGTTACATCACTTTATATGAAACTGTGAACCTCATTCTGCATTGGTGTTTACTACGTCTCCATGAGCCTATTGCATGATTGCAAGCAAAAATATGAATATGTTGAACACTGCACTGAATTTTTCATTCATTGAACTTCAAATGTAAGAATATTAAAAGTAATATTACCTCCTTAGTTCTACTCAGGAGTCTTTGCTTCAATCACGTATTCTTGTTTGATTTGTCTCTTTGAGCTAAAATAAAGTTTAATATGCTTCATGTCCAAATGTCTAGGACATGTTTCACTGGAAGAATTGTACCAGCTATAGACTGTTTTGATCTTTGTGGCTCTTGTTATTCTTGCTGGTTTTTTTGCAAGGTGGATGATTAAATATTCTATGTGAGGAGTTGTGGAAACATTAGCAGAAAAGGCAAAAACATCCCTCAGAAAGTCACAGTCTGATCTGGATATTGGTCACGTGGTCTAAGGTTGTTCGTGTTCCAGAGACACGGGCCTGATTTGGAGTATTCTGAATCCAGGTAAAAAACTTCCTTCCCTTGATGGTGAAGACAAAGGGTATGATGCTCATCTTCCCTTGCTTGCTGAATACAGAGAAACTTTCCCATTTGGTACTCCTGGAATGTTGTTCTTATCAGTGATTTCTGTGGCTGGAGGCTACATGACAGTGAGCAGTAGTGGTTTTTGTACAGATAGCCCTGCTCTGGCTTCCAGTCTGAATTCACAGATCAGCCACATCGTGTTTAACTCTGATATCAGACAGTGAAAAATCCTCCTCTGTTTTACTAACCTGATACAAGTACTGGCCTTTACAAGTACAGCTTCCAGATGTCAAAACCCATCTCCTCCACCTAAAAAGGTACATAAACAAACAGAAAACTTGAATGTGACTTCAGTGGTTTTATTATTGCTCTCAAGAACTTTTTATATGAGAAAAAACACCAATGGATGGAATTAAGAAAGACAAATAAATCCTTGTAATGCATTGATCAGAGATCCATGTGCATTGAGCTTCAATTACAGGTACTGAATTTTGTCCTAATATGCTTGTATGTACATTTAAATCTGTTTAGAGAGAGATTTAATACCACTACTTTGTCATTAAACAGAAGAAAGTTAGAGCTTTTCAGAGAATCAGAAATGGTTTCGAAATATTGAAAGATTTTATGTAAAATATTCTTGTTTTTTATTTTTTTTTCATGTTTCTCCCTAAGGACTTATTTTGAAAGAAGTTATTTGACTCAAAATGGGAAACAGTTGTCAGAACTACAGTTTTGGCAAACAAATTAAGCCTGTTAACTACTCTGATAAAAATAGACCTGGGTCATTATGCTGTATGTTATAATTATAGACATGTTTAGAAATATACGAAATTAAAAAAAAAAAAAAACTTTTTTCAGTTGGTACATTTTACATTATACAAAAGAATAACATTTTCAATTGAAATTTTACCATGTTTCCGATAACACAATTTTATAGCTTTAATATGGATGTTTAATCATTAACATTCTTGGCTGAAATAATAAAAGAACATGAACCCAGAACCATTTAAACTTTAACAGCTTCTGAATCTCATCTTTCAAAGAACTGTTGGGTTTCTTGACTTCCAGCTGACAGAAAGGAAGTGGGTAAAATAAACTTCCTTAAATAGTGATTGGCATTTATTTAATTCAGAATGCCAAAGCAGCCACAGTGAATTTCTCTACACAACTTCAGAAAGACTTAGAACTACTCAAGTTTTAAGATTTAAATATATCTCCAGTCAAGGAAGTCCTTATTTCTAAAATAATAGACATTAATTTTCAAGTTAAAAACAAATTCAGAAATTGAATTTTTACATAATTGATATGGCATTGATATTGCTATACTTGATTTATCTGAAACTGTGGCAAGGATGAAGCTAAATGGAGTAACATAAAGTTCAGGAAAAGAGAGTTAAATTACAATTTTATGCAGTTCACTAACAACAGTTGAAGAAAGGATGTATAGTAGTCACTATTTGTGTAACCTATTAAAATGTCCTAACTTCATTATTTACCTGAACCTTTGACTATGTGAGTTATAAGGGCTCTCAGAGGCATAGAGTCTGGTACAGACACATCCTAACTGCTACCTTGTGTTTTAACAGCAGAAGTATTAATCAAAAATAAGTTCAAAACTGTTCTGCATTTGACAGGCAGAAGTAATACAATCGAAATTGTTGTGCTGTTTTAAGTTGATCCATATACTAGTTATATGCTACTCCTGTCAAGCAAGATACCTCAATACTGAGTCAGTCCTTAAGCTATGTGGATTAGCTGAAATTTATTTACTTGTAGCTTCTTGTGTACAATGATGTTTCTGTAAGCTCCAAGAATGTAAATTATGTCTGTCCAAAGTTTAGGAAAATTCCTCAGTTCTGATGCCTTTTAGTACCAAAGACTGAAATATATTTTCCATATGCTTTAATCAAACTGATTTTAAAAGTACTCAGTTTTTATTTAATGCCTGATCTTTGGGACAACATATAAGTGCTTTCAGACTTGTCCTTGCTCAGCAGGAATGATTTGTGGATTACAGAGTGTCATGAGGAAAATGGGACAATGTGTATATGTTTATGAATCATTTTGGGCTTAACATTTCTCTGTGACTGTTCTTCACCGCGGGGAAGTGCAAGTGATGACCTTTGTAGTCTGACAATTAATGAAAAAACAGAACACAGTCATCAAGGCTAGAATCCATATGATGAATTTTTACCAGATTGCATTTCAGTTTGATCACTAAAAGCTTAATAAGATAATTTTTTGCCACTATTTTATGATCTGCATTATTTTTGTGCTTACAGAAACCACTTCTACTTCTTCAGTGACTGAGAAAGTGAGATTTTTATTTGATCTTCATCAAGAAAATGGTGTGACCTATTTTTTGAAGATCATGCTCAAGTATTAGATCAGCAGTAGACTTTGTGGTGTTACTTAATATCAGAAGCTAGTTTTGAAGTTCTGAAAAAAGATGGTAAAATATGTGTGTGCATTCCCTATTAGTGTAACACGTGTTCAACTTCAAACATTCCTTTAAATCTTTTTCTCAACAAAGTTACAAAAAATCCTATGTTATAAAACAAGAATACTGTGACAGAAACACACACTCTTAAATTCAGTATTTGAGCTAAAAGGAACAATGCACATGGAAAGGACCAAAATTTTATATTCCACTAACTTCTGAGATTGCAATTTACTTAAGACTCAGTACAGGAGAGGGAATCTGTACTAAGGACAGTGATTCACTAGCCATGTTTCTTCCCTTGTTCATCTTTCATTATCAAAACATCACCCCCTGATTGTGTTTCAGAAAGCAAAGGAATGGAGTGAAGAATGCAAAAGCTATTGTGTTATAAAAACCAGTGTCTCAGAGAAAATGCACTTTTTCAGGGTTTGGTGGTAGACATTAATTAATTCCTGCATAATCTTTCAGCAGTCTGTGTTCTTGCTCAATAGAATATTTCATTCAAAGGTCGGTGGTTTTGATTCATATGATAATGAGCTAAGTCTACTGTAAATTAATCGCCCAGGTAAATGAAAGACAAAGATTAAGTCTTCCTGCTTCAACTGTCAGCTTCACAGGCTGTTCTAAGTTCTCTTCTTTTCTCTGGATGATTTTCTTTCCCAATTTTTTAAATGAAAGTTCAGACTCTTTGCTCACTGCAGTACAGATTCTGTCATCTTCATGCATTTATACCTCATTCATTCCTCCATCTTTATACAGACCTGATGTTATATCTCAAAAATGCAATTTACTGTGATTTTTCAGAGATCATTACATATTTCACTAGGAAATTCAATATGGAACTTATATTATTTCAATGTGATCCCCACAGAGATGCAAATGCACCAGTATTATTAAAATATAATTAATGGTGGCTAGTCAGATGGTAGTTAATGATAGTTAATTGCTTTTTAAACATACAGGTCTCTCTTCCAGTCCAAATTGATATGATTTTTGCCTTCACACCAGCTGTTGACTCTACAATTCTTTCTAGATTGAGGATGTCTGTCACTAGAGGTGCCTCATAACCTTGAGTTAGCTGGATCTTGGGCTGACTGCGTACTTTCCCATATGGTAGCACCGAGAGGTCTTCTCTAAATTTTTAATACATTCTTCATGCACATTTGGTCACAATGAAAACTGAATTTACAATATTTTTGTTTCCCTTTATGAGGCAATCCTTCCATCTTCTGGGTTTACTTTACAGGTCATGACAGTCCTTTACATTGGCAACTGTGTGAACTAAACAAACACTGCTTCCTTGTATCTCTTCCGAGTGGGAATTTCTGCAGTGCAGTTGGCTATTTTCCTTCTGAACCAATAGCATCCATATGGTGACTTTTTTTTTCTGCTCTATTTAATATTTTCTTTATTCTGGGATCTTTTCCAATTTGGCTGTGTGAGAGGAGGACTTTGTGGGGTGAACACATTGTCAAAAAACACAAATTTTAAGAAGGGACAGTGTGGACTTGAATGAAGAAAAGAAGTCTGAGGAATAATGAATGTAGCATAGAACACACAGAAAAATGAACACATACTGCTGCACATGACAAATAACAGAAAGGAAAACTGCTTAGTCAGAATCAATCAGCAATGTGAGACACAAAATAATTGCACAGAAGGCTCAGACACATGTTCAAATTCCCACTGTTCAACAAGTTTCTGAGCATGCACTGAATTGGTGTAATTGTGTTCTTAGCCTATGGCAACAAAATATCTAGTAACTTTGCTTAACTCATTTTCATTGCTTGATCGATCAAATTGCACTATTTTGTTTTTGTTGTGTGCTTACACATTAAAAGGGGATTAAAACTGTCATACTTCTGCCTGTAAACCTATGGCAACATGTTTTGTTTTCTGATATGTTAAGTAGGGACTTGTTTTTATTAACCATAGTATACTGTTTTAACATTTATTTCTTTGCTCTAAAAACCCACTGTCTTTATACGAATCTGAACTGTCACAGCACAGACATTATAAAACCTGTCAGTGAGTGGCAATACGGGTGTTTGTGCTGTCCCAAAAATTACTGGATTTCTGTGTGTGAACGTTGTGATGACCCTGTGATAACAGAAAAAATTAAATTCCCCATTTCCAAATAGAAAATTCAGATTTGCTCCCATTTACACGGAGAGGCTACGCATACCTTGGCAATTAATTCAAAATCTGAGACTCACTCCACATTGATCTTCTTTCAGCGGTTGCCATGTGCTTATTTCTGGCTTTGTTACATACTAATAACCTCATAATACAAAATGTGTCAGATAGTGAAAGACTCAGCAAATCAAAAGAGAGAAAAGTGAATAAACTGAAAAAGACAGATAAACATTATAGAATCATAGAATATCCTGAGTTGGAAGGGACCTCCAACGATCATTAAGTCTAACTCCTGACTCTGCGTGGGACAACACCAAAAATCACACCATGTGCCTGACAGCATTGTCCAAATGCTCCTTGAACTCTATCGGGCTTGATGCTGTGACCATGTTACTGTGGAGCCTGTTCCAGTGCCCAACCACTCTCTGAGTTAAGAACCTTTTTCTAATATCCAACCTAAGCGTCCCCTGACACAATTTCAGGCCATTCCCTTCGGTCCTGTCACTGGTCACCAGAGAGAAGAGATCAGTGTCTGCCCCTCCACCTCCACTCGAGAGGAATTTGCAGACCATGATTAGGTCTCCCTTTAAAGCCCTGTTCCCCAGGCTGAACAAAACAAGTGACCTCAGCTGCTCCTCATAAGGCTTCCCCTCTAGACCCTTCTCCAGCTTTGTGGTCATCCTTTGGGCACTCTCTACTAGCTTTACATTCTTTAAAGAATAAGGCAGAGCCTTAAAAACTGACCTTAAGCGAAATATGATCATTAAAACAAACCTCTGGTAAAATCATACAACTACGTTACTTAAGCTAATTACAGTCACATTAGGCTTTTCCTGAAAAATTATCAATGTGTTTTTCTGATTTCTGTACCAGAAGCTGGAGCAATACCATATTCAGTAAGTCTCATTAACATATATGCATTAATAGTCACATAGACATCACTAAGGAGACGACACCTTCTAGTGGAAAATAAAGGTCCATGAGCTTTGTCAGCTTCATTACAAACTAAAACCTGACAGTCTTACTGGAGGGACATAAAATGTGCTTTGGAATTATGGAGGAGAAAAATACCAGTCATGCTATCTGCTCCTTACTTTTATGAACATAAGGCATTCTTTTTGCCCATCTTTTATTTTTTTAAACAGTTTCTGTTTATTATTATAACTTCTTTCATTTTGTGTGGGTAAAAAACAGGCACAGTCATGGTTCACAAAAAAAAAAAGCAAACCCACAAACAAGTACTTTAAGGCAGTGGAACCTAATTTTAACTCAATAATATTACAAATCAGACTATTCTCTTGAATTGAAGTTGTGTCTTATTGTTATTTTTTTGTGTACTTGAACCAGAATAAACCTGAAATAACTTGACTACACTAGCTTTTCTCCCTGCTCCATCTGCATTTCTCTATTGTCCTTTTCCAATTATTTATGATACAAAAGCAGCTGTATATTTTCATTAAAACTTTAAGTAACACTGCCACAATTAAGATATGCTTAATATAGAAATGTAGTTGAAATAGCACAATGAAACAGAGAGATTACACTGAAGTCACACTGCCAGGAAGACAACATACCAGCTCTAGTAATTTGCATGGTAAGCTAAAATTTTTATCAGGAACCTTTAGCAGATCAAAACTCCAGAAGAAACCTTTAATATCTCACAAATTTGGCTAATTGGCATGTGTGGTAAATCTGAAGTGTCTAGGATGTGATGGACTCAGGATACAGATCAGTTACACATATTCAGTAGATTTGACATGGTTTAAGTTTGACAAATTATAACAATTGCCACAATAGTCAATGTTGGCGAGTGTAAATGGGGCATAGTCAGGCTGACAACAAATTCATTACGTAGAACACCCCAAAAAATATTTTGTTGATCATGTAAACAATTCAATACTATCTTCCAGATCAATCTGACCGAAACCTTTTTCATTTTTTTTTTCTTAAGACAAGAAAACCAAGACTGTTTATATAGTTCTTGCAAAATTTATTTCATAAAAATGTTTGGGAATGACTTAATGTTCAAAATATAATTAAAAATTTCCAGTTTGATTTCCTTGAACTTTAAGAAGCAAATATATTTAACTGCAGTCAAACAAGTCTTGTCTACATTAGTAAAAATTGATCTAGAATTAACCTTTTCACATTAACATCCACAAAAAAAAAAAATTGCTTCATAAGAGTATTTATATAACAATGATCTGTCTGGAATATTGATTTTCAGAATGTGCTACAATTTAAAAGAAAGAAGTAAAAACAAGTTAGAAAAACATTAAAAAGTTGAATTATACTTTCTGTACCACAGTAAGATACATATATATATATATATGTATTTAATTATTACAAAGTCTTCAAACATTATCTAGTCTACAGGACTGGAAATTCATCACCACATATTTAAACATTTTAGGGGTTGCATTTTTTTGATATGAGCTTTTTTTTTCCTTCCAACATTTTATTTAAAATCTGCTCTAGAATTTAAGGCTCTTTTTAAATGCATACTAGTATAATTAGATGCATCATGAAGCAGCTTAAGCTAATTGAAGTGGCCACAAAAACTGTCAATGCAAATTGAGCCATCTGGATGAACAGATAAAAGCTTCGGAGACATTCAAAAGCCAGGTGGCATTCAGTTACTTCCTATCTCTTCTTCACAGTATGGCTAGAAAACTGGGAGAAAGAAAAGTAAAATTCTTTATGCCATAGAGCCAAAATCTAGTGTCAACAATTTATTTCTGGAAAGCACAGAACAAGTAACATAAAGTATTAAGAAAAAGTTAATGTGGTAATAAAAAATTATAAACTCAAGTACATAAACTGACGGAGCAACAACTACTGAGTGTACAAAACAGGATCAGCCAAACTGTAAGACGAATCATTATCTTTATAGAGTAATGATAGTTTTCTAATTTAAGGTATTTGACTGGATATAAAATACTAACTGAAGTTTCAAATCAGTCATATGTTTGTAAAGAACTGGGCAAATCCCCTAAGTGCTAATTTTGAAAAAATGTGATCATCCTTTTTTCTACTTCATATCTGTGAGGATTATGTGTGCTCATAGATTCTGAAAAATCAGAGTGGACTTTTACTGAACCCTTGTTTGTAAAAGACTCTCTCATTTCTTCTCTTCTGTATTATACATCATGGCTATTCAGATTGCCAGGGATTTTTCTTTCTTGGATTATTGGTCGTTTGTTTTCGGTTGTTTTTTTTTAGTTTCTTCATACAGTTCAGTTTTCAGCCAGAATCTCTATATAAGACTGTAAAAGAAATATCAGAATTGGGAAAAATTGCTCAAATCTCCTGTTCCATGAAAATGAGCTTTTTATTAAATGGAAAGTACCTGGCAGGATGTCATCTTTATAAAACTTGTCTTTTTCATACATTTACAACTTGACTGCACTTAAGAGGATTTTTAATAAAGCTCACAGAAATGGTGTAATAGAAATAGAATTTCTTCTTAAAATATTTTGCATAATATTCAAAAAACCCCCAGACAAGCCCCAAACATGAGCTTTCCTTTTTGGTTTAACTGTGGTTTAAATTTGTCAGTCTTTAAGAAAAAAAAAAATCTAAAACCTCAAGTAGATCTAAAAATAATAAATAATAACCACAGGAATTACTTGGTAAATCTCAAAAAATAAATGTTCAGTTCTGATATACTTATGGATAATATTTGAGCTCACCTGGAAGAAGCCCCTGTTGAGGAAAGCTGATGTTTTCACAGCTGCTCTTTTCACTGAAAGATAAATAGTTCTTTTATTGTCACTTACATGTATTGGAATAACTTTACATTTCAAACACATTTGGATTGTTTCACATATGCTACTCCACATGCTTTTTTTCTATGAATTTTTTTTGATAGGTGGAATTTCCTTCCAGGTCACCTGGGTATTCTGGTCATTACAGTGTCAAGGGTTGTATGAGTACAGTACATATCTCTCCAGTACTGGGAGAGATATGGTATCTGACCACTACAGAACCTTCAAAGTTAGGTATCCAAACTCTTGGAAATCCAAAAGGAGAGGAACAATCTCTCAGGTGTCCATGCTCTTTCCCTGATAGTCCACAGGTCTCTTCTAGGAAGCATCCTACCAGCTAACCTCTGAGGTCAGCTCTATAGGAGATTTATGACAGAATAAAATGGTCTTTCAGAATTAGTATTTGATGCCTTCACTGGGCTAATCCTGCAGGCCTAGTCAGCTCCAACATCTGTAATTTTTTCCAGTCTGTGACCAGTAATGATCTAAGACATCTTAAATACCAAATTTTCTAGTGTACAAACTTTCATGCAGTAGGTCATGTCATGGGGCAAGAAACTGTGATACTAGGTCATATAGGGGATAAAAAGGCATAGTAATAGGTTGCAAAAGGGACAAGAACCTCTTAGATGGCTTCTTGTGAACACACAATGCTGCTAGGCAGTAGTATTCTTCCCAGCTATAGGAGGATAGGTCACAGGATTTTTATATTAGTAACTAACAAGAGGTAAAATGGTTTTCTTGCTTTGATTTTATGTTTAATAAGTGTATCATATTAAAAAAAAAAAACAAACATTAATAAGGGTTGTAAATGGATTTGAATAAAAATAGACTAAAATTTTTAAAAACCATCATGAAACTTGAGTAGAGAGAGACTTCCGCTCATCCTAGGGGGTTCTAGCTTAGATTGTGCTGGAAACAGAAGGAAAATTCATTTTTTGCTATTTAGACATCTCAAAGTTAGAAATCTAAAACTGCTCTAGTCATGATAAGCTCTTCATATACTCAAAGGAGAGAAACAGGAACCTCCAGAGGGCAGTTCAGCTTGTCTTAGAATAAGTGTGTTAGAAAAAGGAGATGATCCACCTTAGGGGGTAACTGCCTCATATTTAAATGTCTGACTTTTACATGTCCAAAGAGAAGCAAGGTTAATTCACTCAGATTGATCAAAACCCAGAAAAAGTGCCTATTTCAGCTAGTATTCACTCTCTAATATGATTCTTCCATCTGAAGGGTTGGGACAAAAGATGGAGGAACTGGGAGAGGAGTGTTGCTCACCATAAACTGAAAATGCTTCAGGTTTTAATGTCACTCCTTTGTATGAAGAAAAAACTTATGTCAAGATGCTCTGTGGTTTCCATAGGAAATAAAAAAGACAAAAGGAAAAAAAAACCAACCTTTTTAGGAGTAACTTTTTTTCCCCACAAAAAATCCCATTCCTAATTGTATTACTAAATATATGACTGATTGAAATATTTTGACATTTCACATGACACATTTGTGAACATTTTATAAATTTCCAATAAAAATGAGCAGCTGTTCCTTAGACTGTATTTCCATTTTTTAACTTACTTCGAATGTTTTTCTTCTTGCCTTTCATCGACTGTAACAATTTCTGCTAATCCTAACAAGTATTTCTAACAACAAATCAATTTTCATAAACCATTTTGTATATTTACAGATCTAAAGGTCAGAGAAAGCCTTGTGATAGTCTGTAAAAGAGGTTATCAAACTTCTACCAGTAAACTGATGTTCCACATTAATGATTTCCAGAATATATATCTACATTTGGTTTAAGCATCTGTCCTGACTCTGAATGCACCACAACTCCAGCTAACTTTCTTCTTAAGCATTCTTATTGTTGGCATTCATGCCCTCGTTTGCATCTGAATTTATCCCATTTCATCTTAGTACGGAATGTTACTATAAATTTGCAGACTGTGGTCCAGAGCTCTTCATTAGCTGAGTTCTGTCTCCCTATAAAAAGCCCCTGAACTGTGGTGAAAGTATGTCTTTGTTTTCTTTTGGCTAAACTAAACAGATTGATTCACCCTTGTTAGCGAATCTATTGAAACAAGAGTACTTGAAGTTAATAATAACACTTAAAGAGGACAGACCCCCATCTTCATCGGTGCCCTGGGAGCCAGGGGATCTGCTAAGAAGCTGTTGAGAGGCAGAGTGGAAGAAGTTGGGCAATGCAGCCTCATTCAACCCTTTGATAGATTTTTGTCTTGTATAAACAGTATTAAGAAGTACACAAATACTCTCCTGTTTCTGGGGAGCTTGAAATCCTTTGTAATTCATAGTGTATTGAATCTCACATCTTGCCTGCAAGCTAGACCAGCATTATCCCTGTTTTAGACGGAGGGAAATGGAGGCAAAGGGCATTTATATGATTTGCCTCAGGAGCAGATTATCCTTCTGCCTTATTCACCAGCCTGAACTTCAGCTTTTCAGTAGATAAAAACATTTATGTTTGAGTAGGATCTGCAAGGGGATAAACATCAGGAAATTTCCTTCTAAAGCTACCTGTGGATCTGTCAGTCCCCAGAGATGAGTATATGTAATATGCATGATAATTTTCCTCCAGATTATATAATTTCAAATTTCCTTTATATTCAAAGAAGGTCTGATTCAAAGCCTGTTGAAGAATGCAATTATTCTTGCAAGCTTTGAACTAAGCTTATAAATGTGTCTTTCATTTTAAATGTGATGCATACATTAACAGAACACTATTACTTCACTAGGAGGTATTTTTTAAAAACTATTTTGTACTTATATTCAGCTTCATGTACGCAGGATTATTATCAAGTTATACATTTAAAATCCAAGTCAAGAAGAACAAAAGCTAGGGATGATTTATAAAGTAAGCTCATAACCTTCCTTTTCTCGGTGCAGTTTGCAGCTGGCGTGTTATCTAGGTTAAAGAACAAAACAACAAAGAAATTAGCAGATCCACAGATGCCCGTTTAAATTAAGAGAACATGAACTTTCTGCAAACCTGTTGCTATTCAATTCAGTTTTGTACTGGAGAAGAGCCACTGGATGGCAGCCTTGCTCCTTACAAATCAGAGGATCCACCCTCGGCTAAACCTGCAGCCCAAGCGCGTCCCTTGCCTGTGCCCTGTAACGAAGGTGCCTTTGCCTGATTATTCAGAGGGATGAAGACTCTTCACATGCAGGTGCACTTAATCTTTTCAAGATGCAACAAAGCCCTATAGAGCTGCACTCTGTTGTGTAAAACATAATACATCCGCTGATCTTTCATGTTTATTCAGCTTTTTTGGGGGAGGGAGGAGGTGCCACAACAAAAGAGAGGTAGAGTCAAAAGTATCCAGCTTGCGTGTTTAAGCAATAAGGAGATTGCTCCGTTGTCTACCATAAACCCCGCCAGTGTGCAATTTCCTTTTTCCTGTTCTCCAAATTAGTTGATAGGACCAAGCTCCCCCAGGTGGGAATAAGTTCTCCAGACTTCTTGGAAAAAGCTGACCAAAAGTTCCCTTTACAATTCCACTTTCTCCTTAAAAAAACTGGGGAGTTTTGCCAAGATGCCACGTATCCTATTGCTGTCTTAGTCACAAACCTGCTGACATCAATGTGGAATTTTACCTTCTAAGTTTGATATTGAATCCTTTGTACCAGAAATACATGTTTTGAAAAAATAATAATCTACTGCTTCTACAATAGTTAGATTTGTTCATGCTTCTGAGATTATTTTCTCCAGATGGATAAATGGAGGCAAAGGGTAAGTCAGAGTAGGTAAACATACTAAAAATACAAATCTTTGTAGGATCCAGGTGCCCCAGTAACAAATGTGATCTTGGTACAGTTCTCAGCTTGTCAGTAAGATTATAGCTGAAGAAATCTCATCTCTACTGCCTTGGACACGTGGTGGATTCAGTTACCCCTCCCTATTTGCTTTCCCCTACCATGATCCTGCCAAAGGCCAAGATATCCCTCATCCATGACCTGCTTCCTCCAGTTGGCACAGAAGCTTTCCCTGTTGCATCTGTCACCCTGTAAGTAGCAATATTATCACTCTCTGTGATTTACCAGGCTGCTGTCTGCTGACCTTTTTGGTGCTTGGCATTTCAGCCCCAAGGAAGTAGAGCCTGTTTCAAAACCTTCTTGTCTCTATGAACTACTAGAGCAAATCCATGGTCTATAAAGATTTCTCTGTGTTGCTGTGTGGCCTGACATTGCTATTTAGAGCTTAACAGGACAACATTTTAACAAGAGAGCAAGGACTGCTTAATCAGTGAGGATTAATAAGGAGACTGCTGCCTTGTCTCCCCATCCATTTCCCACTGAAGAAACAAGTAATCTGCTTGTGAATGAGCTCTTGACCCACCTTTGTTTGCGTTTGGCATGCAAAGGAAATTCATTAGATGTTTTGGTACTGGTGGTAATTCCAGAGTTGATATCCACATAACAAAAAAGGTACGCACAGAAGGGCAAACTCATGAAAATCCCCAAGCAAAACAGCCCCCGCTTTCCTATGAACCTCTGAAAAAGTCTTGCTACAAAAACATCATTTTCTGTTGTGTCAAGTAAAGAGAATCTGCATCAAACAATGAACTGACATGCGGGTATCCAAGCCTCAGTCTATATGCACACAGTCTAAGAAAATACTGCATGCATACTTGTTCCACTTCATGGCAACCCTCTGCCACAGAAGCATAGTTCTTAGCAAAATAATGTTTCCACAAAATAATGTGTGTGCACTACACAAGCATGTAGGTCTGTAAAATGAAATGTCTATTACTGGGAAAGAGACACTTCAATATTAAAAACATTCAATATCCCATATCTCATAGCTCTCATACAAGGGGAAGGCCTGAGACAAGGTAAAGAATTCACACCATTTCAGTTGAACTGTGCAGATGAGGTGCTTGGAGTGGTGAACCGGTGACCGGGAGCTCTGCTGAGTGGAGAAGAGTGCCTAGGGTATCGTTTAGTCACCTAAATTGGATGTCTAAAGCCACAGTGTGAGGACTATTTCCCTTTTCACATATTTTATGAAGATGTCAAGATCTGAATGTTTCTATCCAAATCATGCTGCATATTTCCGTGATGCTTACTGGTTTTCTGTTCCTGTACATTTGTTTTGCACATGGTAAAGTATTGTACTGTGCTGCAGATGTAACATGTTCAAAACTTCAAGCCTGACCAGGTGGCTGCCTCTCAAGAGCTTTGGATTTGCCTGTAGAATATGCAGCTATCACTTCTCTTGCTCCAGAGGGAGCCTCAGTAGAAAACACAGTCAGATGAAGATAAAATCCTCCACAAGTTACTACAATGCTTCAGCACAGCTGAGACTGAGAGCAAACAATCCTCTCTCACTTTATCAATGCAATCTGAACACAAGCCACCCTGGAGCCTAACTCTGCATTAGTGAGTACAAAAATACACTTCTTTAAGAGCAGTTACCACATTCTGAAATACAACCCCAGACAGCAACAACCATCCACTGAGACATGGCCAGAACACATACCAACTTCCTTCCAAGTATTCAGCACACCAGAAAGTAAGGTGTGTAAGAAGTGCTAAAGGAAATCTGAGTCACTGTCACTGTTTTAGGCTCATGCCTGTCATGCCTGGTGAAAGATGTCCATAACCTTAGCGACTTTGTTGATAGACTTCATCAACACTGTAGCTGAAGAGGCAAATCTATCATCCACCCTGCAGCCTGCCTAAGGCTAAAAAAAATCTCATCAGATCTTATGTGTCATTGCCTTGTAGTAAACCTTCTATTTATAAATAAAATAGTTGATAAACTCTTATGGAAATAACAACAAAACTCTCTTTCCACCTTTAATATGCTAGATTGCTGTAAACAGCAGCTGGGTCAAGCTGAAGAAAAACAGAAGGTTTGGCAGTGACAGGGGACAACTTTTTCATCGAGATAGTTACAAAAATAGTTAGAAAGCTCTTTAAGTCGTCAGTAAATAACATACCCCTTCAGGGCAGTGATGATGACTATATAGGACAAATAACTGAGTAAAAACAACAACATTTATAAAATAGATTTTATTAGTAGTAGTTATGACCTTTGGTTTTGTTTTTCTTACACAATAAAATGTGTTTACAAGATGATGACTGTCCAGCAGAATATAAAATTTCCATTTTGGGAAGTGTTAGTTATTAAAAGTTGGAGCTTTATAATACCTGGGACCTGTGAAAACAACTAACCACTTGTGTCAAAGTTCAGCCTTTAATTTTCTTTTTTTTAACACAGGTCAGCTTTGGCCCATGTCAGCTGGGGCTCTCCATCCTTACTGGAACAGTTTAGGGGAAGGAAGATGCCGTTCCCAATAGGCAATTTGGTTGTGCACTGCCTGGGTGGAGAAGAGATCTCAGGTGTGTACAAGGTGTCATGTTGTGCCATCTGCCTCCAGGGTCACCCAGCAGTAATACAACATGTTTTATGTGTTCTGTTCAAGTAGTCAACCACACTGACCAACACGGACAAAATCACTACTTTGTCCCTCCTGTTTCAAGTATTTAACAAAATCCATGGCTGTTTTCTGTTTGGAGGAAGAATTTGAAGGAGGTAGAATGACACTGCTACCCTTTTCTTATTTTTTTTTCTTTTTCTTTCCTTTTCTTTTTTCTTTTTTTTTCTTTTCTTTTTCTCTTCAAATGTAATTATTATTCACAAAGAATGTTCAAAAATTTGTTTTCCACAACAAAATAGGAGTCAAATAATTAGAAACAATAACACAGGTAGCACTGAAAGCATTTAGTGTTTCTCATAAGATTTCTCAGCCTCACATTCTGAGTGTTTATTTTTAAAGTGTTTTTTCTTCTTTTACCTTTTCTACTCTTCTATTTCTTTGATTTTTCATTGATTCTTTCTCACAAACATAAGAAAAACTAGTGTCAAGAACATAAGATGTCAATAGTATGCCATTTTGGGGGGCAAAGGCATGCACCTCCACACTTTATGTGGCAGAATTTATGATTGTTTACCCTATTTAACTAAGTGAACTAATAATTTATTGTTATAATAAGTGAAAGGCAGTTGCTATGCTTACCCTGTAACAACATGTGGAAATGAATAACTATTCTGAAACAGAAAATACCTTTCTGCACATCTTTCTTGAGTCCTACTAACACAAAACAAAGACCCTCATCAGCCCAGCTTTCCCCCTTACAGGGATATGGTGGCCAATCTGTTCCACTTCAGGTCTTTTCTGGTTTGAGATTGAAAGTACTTTTTAACTTCATCCTGTACTTCCATTTGTGGCCATTTAGAGCTGCTTAACAGCAGAATACAACATCAGACACAGTGTGAACTGCATGCATGAGATACTGCAGTATCTTTCTGTTTCTTACATCCTGGACCTGCTCTCTCTTCTCCAACAGTGTCCCTGTCTGTGATTTCTCACATCCCAATTGATTTGAGATGTGGGTTATGTGCTCATCTTCCTTTCAAAGGGCAATAATTCTGAAAGGATGTTGGTTTTCCAATTATATGTGAGAAAGTATATTCACTCTTCCTCCTCTCAGCCAATTTTTGCTGTGAAAAACCAGATGCAGATTTACCAAAGGCTAAATCTGAAACTTCAAAGCCTGTCAAACAGCTATGCTGCTAACTGAGGGGGCTGTCTGAAAACTGTTGTGCATCTGTATAGTGTTCTTAATATATTACCTCTATGAACCCAAAAAAGTAGTAATATTTACAATGCTCAATTAATGTAGTAACTTTAGTATTCACTACTCTTCACAAGTTCTTCCAAGTCTGCTGCATTGAGAATGAGAAATAACAGTAGTAAAATGATCAAACAAGGTTATATTGTTTGTTTCTAGGTTCTTTTCCCTCAGACAATTCCCTGCAGTGGTTGCATTCTCTACTGTGGGAACAATCCTCAATTGAAGGTAGCTGAGGACATCAGGGAGTGAAGGATAATTTATAAGGAGAACAGGTAGAGGAAAACACCAAGCACAACCTTCTTATGAATCATAACCAAAGCTGAATCATATAAACAGAAGGAAAGGTAAGAGAGGATAAAACACAACTGACAAAGATCAACCAACTCATCTGGATGGAAGCCATCTCTTTGAGGGAAATGGAAAGCAGAAGGAAGTGACCATCAAGTATTCCCTTTAGAATGCACTGACATCACTCAGTTTTGTGCTGGGCAAGGGTATCAAATTGTCTGTGCTTCCATTTTAGGACAGTGGGAAACTCATACCTGGCTGTAAATTTTACTACCATTATGTTTTTGTTCTCTGGAGATTCTAGTCTGACAGCAGGAAGACAAATACTTATACATCAATGGATGAATATTATCCTGGGTGGTGACCTTTGGGAATGCTCTCGTTCCACCCTAATAAATGGTAATTCAGAAAATTGTTGTTATTTAGTCTGCTTCTGACAAACAAAAGGAAAAAAAAATGGCCTTGCTTCCTGAGTCACTGGATTATCAAGAGCAGTAGGAGATTAGTGTATTGGGAAAGGAAGGAATAGCTTTATGAGGATTTGGGAATCTCTAAGACCTCATCACCATCAGTGACCTTCAAGACCTTCCTATGTGAAAATCCAGCTGGACACCTGCTTCTCCCACTCTGTGGTTTGCAACTCTTTACCTATTATAATTGTCTGAGCATATTATGCTCTCCATAGAAACACTAAACTCCCTTATGTGAAAACTAAGCCATATGGAAAAATCATACTTCCCAGATAGTTGATCAAATATATTTCATATGTTTGAAAGATAATGTGTAGTTTAAACAGAGCTGGCTTGAGAGCATACCACATATAATCTTTGCTATGGAACAAGATATGTTTTAAAATGAGTGAGAATATGAAAAAAAAAAAGATTGAAAGGCTATATTATATACAGAAAGAAAAAAAAGCAGTTAGTTTCATATCAAACAGAAATTGTGGTGAGAAATTTAGGTTATTTTGTAGATGATTAGGTTATTTTGTGAATGATTCTGGGGTAGTGCAAACACAAAGCATGTGGAAATGCATATTGCAAGCCCATTTATTTAGGAAAGGCAGAGAGTCTTGTGGTTTCAGACTTGGAAAGGCTGGGCTCATTTTCTGATTGAGGCACTCAGGCAATGTTACCGAGCCACTCTGTTTATCCTTGGCCTGAGTTCTCAGCTGTAGAGCAATGAGAGCATTATTTCCTACACGTGTCATGAGGAAGAAAGAAATCTGTTAATGAAAACATGGTGAACTAGGGTATCTAAATGACCTTATAGATCAAGATGCATTCTGATTATATGTCAGAAAAATTTGCTATGATTGTTTATAATTAATAAAAATTCAGCTCTGTTAACTCTGCCAAGATGTGATAACTCTAAGCCACAAATTGTTTGAGGAAAATAATACTTATCAAGAAGATTTCTAGGAGAAATTCAAGTTGTTTAAGAAGTGTTTTTTCCGTTGATTACTCTTTCCCTACAAAGAGCTGTGCTATTTCTTGTAATATTAAGTTGAACCCATGAAATTAATGACCATTCATAAAAGAAGATTAAGAAAAACATATATGTTTTTAAATAAAATATTGAAGGCACTTTGGCTATCTCTATAATACACTTAAAAGGTTAAAGTTTGATAAGGATCTAATAAATAACTCTTCAGTTTTGTTTAAAAAATAATTTTACTTTTTATGGAAAAGGTACTTTTAATCTACTAGTAACGAACAAATGCCAAGATAAATAATCACTGTGGTTTCAAATATATACAGATGTCTTTCCTCTTTCAGTCATCTGTTATTTCACTTCAATTCTGAATTCTGATTGTGGTCAATGTGCTAAATGTTCACATATATACGCTGACATCCACTGCAACCTTCATCCCCATCATGGAAGACACAAAAGTTCATACACAAAACAATGTATTTTGAAAGTTACTAATGTAGGAAGAGCAATGCATATAATAAGCAGCATAAAATAATCCTAATTATTCTAGGAATGTAAATCATATTTCTAGAAACAAAGTTGTTACTCATAAATATAGTTTTAATTTGATTATTCACTGAATTCAGTTGTTTTTAGAGAGCTGTTAGACTGAATTAGGAAGACACTATGATGTACTGTGCATGTAGGATCAGATTTATTTTTCTTTCTAGTTAGTCCTCATATGGGGAATCTGAAACAAGACATAATCAGTACGATTTTTAAAGAAGACTTATCACAGCTGTCATCATAATTGGTTTCCCATCATGCTTATAAAAATAAAATGGATAATGATAGAAGAAGTATAATCCTATTTTTTTGCATTGTTCTACAGACTTTCAGCTGTGCAATTGGTTTTCTCAGAGTCTTCAGTGAAAATGTCTTTTGCATTTTCCTCATTTCATAATACAATGCTCAGCAACAGCTGGTTAGCTGTTGCACCAAAGCAATTGCTTATTAGACTAATCAGTAGTTTCTTAGTATTGTCTGGTGCTTCTTCCCATCTGACTATAGTATTGACCTACTCTTTCTTTCTCTAGGCTGTAATCACAATTTTTGTTACAGGTCATCTTCTTATTTGTGCATTGTATTATTGTGTAACTATTATTAATCATAAATCCTTTTATGATCTTTATACAGCAGTAAATAAAAACTAGTATTGAGTACTACGTAGTACTTCTAAATACCTCTTTAGGCACTATTGACATTTTAATATCTTATATTTAAATTTATCTGTTTACTTGCAAAATACTTCTCAACATGAAGACATAAGAGTGTACCTTAGGGTATTATATTAAAGAATCAGATTATTCAGTTTGAAGCAGAACAGTAGTTAAACTACAGCAATTGTTATTGATGTTAAAACAAAAAAACAAATTATCATTTAACCTAAGCAGAATTACATAGAGAATATCAGACAGACAATGCAATTAGCAAACTTCAAAAGTAATTAAACTTTGGAACTGCTCTGTGTGTGGTAGAAACCAATGTCTAAGTGAATCTTCTAATGGAATTATTTAAAAGAGACAAACAGAGGATGACTATAGACTGATTACTCTATGACTGTCCCAGTAAAACTAAAGGGGTGCCATTATATGAATTTATCAGATATCAAGTTCAGAAAATCATAGAATCATAGAATCTGCTGGGTTGGAAGGGACTCTGAAATCATCAAGTCCAACCCTTGATCCACTACCACTGTGGTTACTAGACCATGGCCCTAGGTGCCACATCCAGTCTCATCTTAAAAACCTCCAGGGACAGAGAATCCACCACTTCCCTGAGCAGCCCATTCCAATGTCTGATTACCCTCTTTCTAAAGAATTTCTTCCTAATATCTAATCTAAACCTTCCCTGGCAGAGCTGAAGACCGTGCCCTCTTGTCTTACCGGTAGCTGCCTGGGAGAAGAGACCAACTCCCACCTGGCTGCAACCTCCTTTCAGGGAGTTGTAGAGAGTTATGAGGTCTCCCCTGAGCCTCCTCTTTTCCAGGCTGAACAACCCCAGCTCCCTCAGTCTCTCCTCATAGGACTTGGGCTCAGGTCCCTTCACCAGCCTTGTTGCTCTTCTCTGGACGTGCTCCAGCACCTCAATGTCCTTCCTGAACTGAGGGGCCCAGAACTGGACACTGCACTCCAGGTGTGACCTCACCAGTACAGGGGGGAAGAATCACTTCCCTGGTCCTGTTGGCCACACTGTTCCTGATCCAGGCCAGGATGCCATTGGCCTTCTTGGCCACCTGGGCACACTGCTGGCTCATGTTCAGCCTCCTGTCAATCCAAACTCCCAGGTCCCTCTCTGCCTGGCTGCTCTCCAGCCACTCTGTGCCCAGCCTGTAGCACTGCAGGGGGTTGTTGTGGCCAAAGTGCAGGACCCGGCACTTGACCTTGTTGAACCTCATCCCCTTGGAATCAGCCCAGCTCTCCAGCCTGTCCAGGTGCCTCTGCAGAGCCCTCCTGCCTTCCAGCTGATCAACACTCCCCCTCAGCTTGGTGTCATCTGCACATTTACTGATGGTGGACTCAATCCCCTCATCTAAATCATCGATAAACATATTAAACAGAACTGGGCCCAACACTGATCCCCTGTGAGCAGGTTATCTCATTACTGCTGATGGATGAACAGTTTACACCTTCATTTGAGGCAGTTGGTACTTCTTTTCTAAAACATGGAACTAAATGACACACAATGATTTTTTAGACTAGTGTTGTAGTTTCTATATTAATCCATTGTTGTAAAGCACCATTTCAGGAAAGATACTGAAAAAAGAAAACCCAGACTTGAAACACCTGGCCTAAAATTCAGGCTGAGGTCTTTTTATGATGTGAAAATATCCGTTTTGGTAATACTAGAAGTTTAAACTCCCTAGAGGTGTTTACATGAAAAACTGACAGTTCTATTTAGTTTTCTCCTGCAAGTCTATTTTAAATATCAAGATCTTCTGCAGAAATCTGGGGAGTCATTGTCTGGTGTTGAAAGTGTTGTCAGTCACCTTTCCAAGTGACCACAGACTGACACATAATTCCAGGATGAGAAGAGAAATGTGAACTTTTATGTAAAACAAGTAGGGAGATAATTTTTTTTTATTTCTAGATGTTATAATTAAAATTCAAATGCAAAATCAGTGCTAAAACATGTCCTGTCTATAGCAGCTTGATGATACTAGAAATGCAGTGCTGTTTCTGCACCCCCTTCTATTCAGTAACTACCAAAATGGGTTTCCATACAGGCCTGAATGCCTCAAGCCATTGCTTTTAGTGACTCATGGCAGGAAATGCAAATCCTGGCTTGATCCCATTGCATTAAAGATAATGGTGGAATTTCCAAGAGTTATGATGGAAGCAGATTTCACTCATTTCCAAGAACTTTCCTGATTTTTAGCAGTTCATTATGCCTGTAATACTCAAATGAACTAGAAGAGCTCAGTGCACGTGCATGTACCCCTTTATCCTTCAAATAGAAAACTAGGTCTTTAGAGGTTACCAGTAATTGTAACCACTTCTTATATTTGCTAGGGAAATATTACATAATTCTAATTCTTTTAGCCCTGTAGTTCTAATACCATTGTGATGATTTGGATAAATCCTTTTGGAGATTTCTGTAGTTGGGTTAAAATGCTGACTTTAAGGAGTGACAGAGGTAAAATATGGCAGATTTCATTCAGGATCATCTACCTGCCAGGAGTCACTGGAATAAAGCAGTAGGGATGCAGTTCCTTGGCACTGTTAAACTAAGTTCCATTTTGGCAAGGCAGCTTAAGGGGGAAATAATAGTACACTGCGTTGCCTTGAGAAAACGAATAAGTATTCCTCAACAGATCACATTACCTCTTTGTGATATATATCTGCTGGTTCTACTATATAAATCTAACTGACCCAACTAGTCTAAGAGCCAAGGTTTAGCAGCTATACAGTCCATTTCATGGACTTGATAAGCATTTCCCTTCTTAGTGACGTTCATTTTTAACTGGCTTGCAAGGAACTCAAAAGTTTTCAATGCCTGTAATAGAAGTAACATTCATACTTGTGACAAATAGAAAACAATGTGTTTAAAAATAAAACAAAACAATTATGGAAAACAGTGAGACTTGAATAGAGATTGCATTTTTTGATCTCGTTTCCTATTAATATTAAAATGATAATTTTTTTTCTTTTTTTTTTCTCAATAAAAAGCATCCAGATATTATGTTCTGGTATTTTTCATTTCTGTCCAGAGCCCATCTTTAACCGTTTTAGTGGTCATAGAAAGATTTGCCATGATTTACACAGAGATTAGATGCAAACTATAATTTGTAAGGGCACCATACCTGGAACTATCCCTGGAGCCTTAACTTAAGGTTTCAGCTTCTTCCTGATGCAAGAGCTACAAAAAAGGACTTAGCATTAACAATAGTTCAAAATATTTGCAGAAATGCTTTTCTGTCAGGAAACAGTATGTACAATTGCCAACATATTGTCAAGGCACAGTGAATGCCAAACAGGAGAATTTCTTGGAGACAAAGAACCATTATATGCTGAGTGTTCCACTCAGTGTCCAAAGATTTTTTCAGCTGCATTATGTCTGCTATTTTGACACGCAACAGTGAACTTAGCTATAAATAGTTTAAATTTTCTACATTCAACCGTTTCTCCCCCTCCAGCTAGGGAAGATCACAGAGATGCATAATATGTGAAACATTTATCATAGTTTGAAGCCCTGTTATATTCCAATGCTTTACAATGGCATCAAACTGTTTAGCTTTCATAAGTAACATTTTGAGCCATAGTGAATAGCACAAGGATTGAAATTCATACCTTTCAGGGCCCGGACTGTTTGACGGATTCCAGTCAACAAAAACAGTGGTGGAGCACACAGCTTTATTTATTTGGGTGAGGATCTAGCTGAGTATACTGGTTAGCATTAACGACAAAAAAATACAACTTGTTGATTTCTAGAAGCACTGGCATGTTTATAAGAGCGGTGTGTGCACATATTTCATTAATAAAGGGAAATATGGGGGAAAATTCCACAGTGCTCTAACAGATCTAGATCAGTTCTGTCCTTAAATTTCAAATACCACAGAACAAAAAAGATCACTTCTCCTTAACTATCTAGTATGCAAAACAGCAGAAGCAGTCTTTTTTTTCTGTACTGGATATCAGACAACTGTTAAACTGGGGCAAGAGTTGAGCCTACATTAACTTCATATAAAACAACAATTAAAAATCAACTTAAATGAAGAGACTAAGGCACGAAGCAAGAAAACATTCTACTCCAAGACTGATTGCAAGCAAGAGTGATTAAGTCATGAATAATTACACAAGAATGTGTTTAAGTTGATGTCTCATTCAGGACCTCTGATAAACACACAGATGTTTCAAAAACAAACACGTAGTCCAGTGAAGTAGGAAGCTTTTTGTTTTGCTCACCGAGCTTTACTCAGCTCATAATTTTTTTTGTGGTGCAGTCAGTGAAACAACCACCTGACATGGCTAAAGTTCTAACATATTTTGGTTTGTTTTCAAAATGGAACTGATCACACTTTAACAATTTTCTTTCAAGTACTGTAAAATGATTTGTTGATTAAAAGTTGATATTTAAAATCTTTAACCTGTAGTAAAATACCTTAGACAAAATTATGAAGCCCTAAAAATTGAGCTTTAGAATAAAAGTGCTGACAAAACACTAACGAAAAGAGCAGCAGTGGCCCTACTATAATAATAAAATAACAAACAGAAGAGGAAAGTTAAGCCTTCTTCAGAGGATCTGGCACAGTTTGTCTGTTTGTTCTGGTTTATGGAGCTATTCAATGTGGTATTGTTCAGTGAAAGCAGAGTTTATAGGAATGCATTTTTTTCTATGTAGTGCTACAAACCAAGAAAAAAAGTGACATGTGAAACTAAAGGGCTTAAGGGGTTGGTCATTGCAAAACGTAGCTGAAATGTCTGTATTTCTTTTGTTTGCTCTTTTCCTCTCCTGCCCCTAGCTATAGTAAGAAATGAGAAGTTCAAGTCATATTTGATATTTACTTGATGTACTAGATCTAACAGAATTACTATAGTCTCTATCCTTTTCCCATGCAGAAACATGCATTTCCATTTGCTTCTGCATAAACAATCACAATTCATGTTAACACTGTTAACAAACTCACAAGAAAAGCTGACCATGAAACTCACAGAGAAATTAATATAATATATTTGGATAAAACTTGAAAGTAATACAGGCTACAGCATTACCCCATGTTGAGAGGCGCAAAGAGGAGTTTTGTTCCCAGGGCAGACTATTAGATTTAATTTACACCAGGCTGTAAGGTGGAATGGCCTGAAAAAGTATTGGGCTTGTTCATGAAATTAGATTCATCCTTCAAAATCCATTCCAAGTGCCCCAGAGGCAGCTTGGTGGTACATGGTCATGCATGGGCAGACACGGCAGGTTCGTGTATGGAGAGAAGGTCTAGATCCTTATTTTCATGAGGGTTTTTCTGCTCAAAGAAAAGGTGTTATAACCCTGAGCACATTAATTCTGAGTAACTGTTTAGGTGTAAATTTTACCCTTTTTTTTTTCAGTGTCCACTAAATAGATCAGCCAAACTGGAACTGAGTTGTGCTGTTAAGGTACTGTTGGTTTTTTGTAGGCTTTCAGAAGGCAGGGAACTGACTCTAAATCTAGAAGATAAATTACCTCAGCTGATTGGAAGCAATTCAGGAAGGATGGTTTGAGCCTCCTTAGCTGCAAACACCAGGTTTCAGCTCACTTGACTGGAGATCCTAATGCCCCTGCCCACTCTAGAGCTCCTCCCGCTCTGCCCATGGTCCAGGACCCCACTCCAGCCCCTGGGGCCATCAGTGCTTGCCTCAGAGAGGCTGCAGGATGCCATCTCCTGCCCCACACAACCCTGTCCATGGGCCACACCAAGCCAGGTCCACCTGCACGCTGATGCTCCATCTCCAGGGATATGGTTGAAGCCTGGGGCTGGAGCTGCCCCAGCTGCCACCTGGTCTGCCCTGTCCTGGATGCAGGGGACAGGTTCTGGCTGTTAGGTCCTGCCC
This sequence comes from Pipra filicauda, assembly GCF_003945595.2. Classification (NCBI taxonomy): domain Eukaryota; kingdom Metazoa; phylum Chordata; class Aves; order Passeriformes; family Pipridae; genus Pipra; species Pipra filicauda. The sequence goes on from NW_024103452.1 coordinate 4,596,269, forward strand.
TGACACCCTCACTACCCCTGCACCAGGAATTTGTCAGCCCTTGTGACTCCCTGACAGATACCTTCTTGCATTATACCTCATAGTTCAACGAAGACATGCTTTTTACTGCCTACTAAATCCTAATTTTATACCTGTGGATCAGAACAGGACATTTTTAGATCTAGTACTAGCAGATGTGGCAAGAGTAGACTGCATACTAGTCTGACTGGAGTGCCTGGACACAAAGCAGCTCAGGGAGGGCTGGTCATCAGAAATGGGGTTCCCCATGTGTGTTGAAGAAGATATTAGCCTTCAACATGGACTATAGAAACTATATAATGACCTTTCTGTAATATTGAGGCAAGAAGAAACCCATTTCCTGAAGGGGTGAAAAATTGCTAAGAGAGAAAGGGAGTTTGCTCTCTTAACCTAAATGGAAGTTTTTCCATTTGGATATTGCTTCACCAGAGCTTTGGGATTTAGCTCAGATCATCCTGAAGTTCTCCAAAATGTCAACGTTTGATAAATTCCAGGACAAAAAGGTCTCAAATAAGGCCTGTTCTCCACAGCTTCCAGTTTTTCTATGAAGCTCCTCCAACCTTTCACATGAGTATTTATGGGGAGCAAAGAAGCTGGCTGGGTCACTAATACTCTGATCTACTTGTATCCTGTTACTCAGCATTCTAGGAATAATAGTCCTTTTGTTTTATGCTTTGGAAAAAACATAACTTTTCCTCCTATTAAATGGATGTTTGATGGGGAGCTCAGTGAATGTAACCTGTAAGGAAACAGAATAGTGTGTTTCAGTCTTTACAGAGGAAACATCTATAACAATTTATAGCTGAAGCTGCCAAACATATTCAGAGATGTACTAGAATTACACATAGAGACTTAAATGCTTCAGAGAAAAGAGGATTTCACCCCAGTGAAAGTTGTCTGTTTCAATGTATGTGTATATCTATCTATCTATCTAGGCATATATGCGTGAGAACAAATAGGCATTAAATCCCAAATGTTTCTGCTTTTTTCCTACTCAGTGTCAAAGAAGGTTGCCCCTAGGCATTGTACACTACTGGCAATGTACAGAGTAGTAACAGAGGACACTCAGTTTAGCTGTGCTCTGAGGGGAATTCTAGCAAAGGACATAGCCTGGTGTCATTCAGAAAAAAGGATCTTCCTCTGTGGGTATTTATAATCCATTCACTGGACACAGAAAAACAAAATTACTGTTTTTTCAGTTAGCAGATTCATGGCTTGCCATATTCATTTTGTCCTTCTTTTATTTGCAGGTATCTTTTGTAACCCACTGAGTTTCTTGGCTGCTTCTGAGGGCTTATTTTCATTTTCAGAAGACAGTAGTAACAATAAAATATCCTTACAACATCTTTTTGAACTGGACTCCTGTATCCTCGCTTTAGAGAAAGGAACATGGGTGAAGCTGAATGGATTAGTGACAACTAAGTACTGCTGGAGGTTTCTCCAATTCTGTATTTGCCAAATGAAAATAATGATACTTTCTTTTCTCTGCTTCTTGTCTGTGTATTTAAACTTCATGCTTTCCAGGACAGCATTTATCTTATTAGCTGTTTGCACAGTGCTTAGTGCCTTGGCATATTATTTTTAGATAGAGCCCCTAAGCACTTTCAAACAGCTGCTAAGTTTACCTAAGGATACAAGGGTATATTGCTAACAGATAGAACCTGATTTATTCTACTTGCTGTCTGTGCAAGCCAGTTCCAAAAGAAAGCAGCATAGCTGTCCTAAGCCATTAGCATTGCACAGAATGAAAGTTCATCAAGTATGGCAACTTGCTCACATTCACATGGCTTCCAGGTTGATTTACAGTTTGGTTCATGGGCAGAGTGGAGGGTGGGAGTGTGTAAATGTGTGGCTTTATCTGCACAAAAGCCCAGCAGTTGTGTCAAAAGACAGGCTGAACCTAAGTTCATACCTTTCATTTCAGCCATTATTAGTTTGTAGTCTTCAAAAAAGAAACAAACCCTCCCATTAATTAAAATAGCCATCCTTCTGACCTAATACACAGAGCTCATATACATTGATAGCATTATATTGGCAACAATGCACTCCATATGCTCATGAAGGTTACAGGGCACGTTTCCTTGTAAACAGTCAAGACAGCAAACTTCAAATATTTGGAAGAAATGTTTATTTAACAACTGAATACATGCTAAAAGAAATAATTTACAGCAGCAGTTTCATTACATTTTTTTTCTCTCCAGTTTTCTAGTTCCCATATGAATTGAAGTGATAAATACAGAAGCAGAATTATTTACTACCCAGTGAGGAATGCGTTTAAATAAGCGCAAAACTTAGACACTGATATAGCAAATAAACCACCTTATCATCTGTGTGGCAAAATCTTGCATTTTAGTATTTTGCTGAACACACCGAAATGGAGTACCTCTAGATAACAGTACTTTACACTGTACCTCCTTATCTAGTCAAAAATATTTACATCTCTTTTGACTAATGTGTAGGTAGCAAAAACTGAACTATTAAACACATACCATTGATATTCACTAAATAATACATAAAAAGGAACAGTAAATGCGCATTCACATGCATTTAATTTAATTTTATTTTTTTTACATAGTAACTTTATTGGGTCATGAAGATTTAACTTTGTTCTGCAAAGACGCACATTTGCTCAGTTTGATGTTATAGTTTAACATAACCATACAGTTTTCAGGAGCCATTTAACAAATTCCCATTTCAGTGATCCGTGCAAGTGCAAAGTGTAGGTGAGTAAGAAAAAGATTCAATGTATTTTTGTTCCTTGCAGATGTATATCTTACAGCAAAACAAAATAGATTTTTCTGGTTATAAATGAAATTCTTTATTTCTCTCCAGCTTAAACACAACATTTTACTTTATTTTTTCTAAAGTCTGTAACTAGAGGCTTAGAGGGTTTTATTGACAATTTACAGAAATACTGTTTTAATCTTTATTTTCAAACCTTATGGTGCTTTAAATAATAATAACGACACAAATGGGGATATGAATCTTACTGAAGCTGCAGGGCATCTTTCTATACATTAATTCCTCAAGGTCTATGTTTTTTGAAACAAAGTTCATTTCACGTCAGTATTAAACATTACTATAACTTTACCCTAATATGAACTTAAACCCCAAAAATTTCCACTGCTGGCTTGATCTTCTGACGTCTTCTTTATATAAGCAAATACAAAAGTCTTAAACAAGACTACTCATGTCTATGAGGATTGGATTGAAGTTTGTAAGATCTGATCATATCAATTGTCCAATGAGACTGCCAGGTTATGATAAAAACATTGCAACTTCTGTACTTTCTTCCCACAGATTATCTTTCTCAGTATAGAAAAACATATTTTAGAATTCTGTCTTAATTTAATATGTTTCTTCTTCAGGCATTGCGAAAGAGGTTGGTTTTGGTTTGATTTTTTGCAGCAAGTTGCTATAGAACCAGTTGCTATGAGCATGGTAGAGAAAAAAGTTACATAGCAATTCCATTAATATGTAAAAAAAGAAACAAAGCCATTTAGGATCTATTGAAATCAATTTGTATTTTTCCCACTGAATTCTCTGAGGTTCATTTTAAAACTGTTTCCTTTTGCAAGGAAGAGGATTGTAGTAACTAGATGGTACAAAATAGCCCTACATAAAAGAGTGTTCCGTGATTAAATAATTCAGTTGACAACAATGCTCAGAAATTAATCATAAACTGAGTTGAAAAATTAATACTACTGTACATAAAAGCACACAGCTGAACATGTGTTTTAATCCATCCCTATTCAGCACATCATGAAAGAATGAGAATTTAACAACATATTGAAGTTCAGAAGAGTCAGGTTAAACATAAGAGAGACTTAAAGTTGCTTTAAAACTAAATTCCCAATTGCTTTCTTAAATCATGGCCATACAGCCTTGTCCTGGTCTATTCAATGATTTTTTTGCAAAAGAATTAAATGACAAAAAATCTTGCCAGTTCATCCCCTGCAAAGGTTTCAAAGGGGACCAAAGTAACTGGGCTTAGTGAAAATCCAATTGCTATGGAGGCGAGAAGTCAAGACTTCGCTAAGCAGAGGGATACTTGAATCAGTGAGAGGCAAGGAGACTTGGGCATATTGTGAGAGAAGCTGTCACAGCAGTTGTGTTATATTGTATCTGGTATGCCTGATTGATAGTGTAGCAATAGATAAATTAAATAACCTGGCGTGAATAACAACAAAACAGATCAGTCATCAGTGCAGACACACTTTTATATAAAAGTTCCTTTAGCAAACTAAGGATTTTGTTCTAGTAATTTTCCCCACAATGACATTATTTGAAATTATGTCATTTACAGACTCTACCAAGATAAAATATGGGAGGCTGGAGAAAGATGATCTCAAAAGAACTGGACACCATAGAACTGGGGACCAAAGGCACATCTGTGCTGAGGTGAATAAATCCACTACTTATAACCCTAAACTGACACTTATGGTGCAAGTACATTATCTGGTTTACCCTGTTGCTCTCCTGTATATAGAACAAGACAGAAGTGCAGGACCAAATTATACTAGTCTTAAGCTGAATTTCACCAGTTGACTACTGCAGCAGATTTCACCCACAGATAAAACTGTCCCTCAGATCTTAAAATGGGGCTTTGAGGTTACTATTTAGTGCTGGTTCTTTGCATTTGGGTGATCTGGCCCACAGAAAGAATGGAGCACTGAGAATCAGTAGTGAGGACATATTTCTACCACAGAGCTGGGAACACCACTCCTTAAACTGAATATGAGCTTTGCTCATGGGTATATGACAGTTTATGAGCCACAGTATTTAAATATTAGCATTCACAAATATGAACCAAGAAAGCAAGAGTGTAATTAGTAGAGGATATTTTAATGCTACTTGTATTTTTTTAATTAAAAAAAAATATACAACTGAAAATCAATGCTCTCCTCTTCATTGGTTCAATCTATTAGGTATTAGACAAGTTGAATAATTTCAAATACCATACTTAGAAGAACAGAATGCAGAATACTTCCATGCTATGCAGTGACTTTCTTGTTAAAATAGCTTAGTTTTAAAATTGCTTTGAAGTTACATGTCATATAGATTACTGAGAGGGGAGGAGGTTAACTGCAGTGTGACTAGCTCCCCTAGAAGTTTTTCCAAACAAAAGAGTAAAGCAGCTCATAATTGGAAGTTGTCTTTTTTTCCTCTAAACCAATAATTAGGAAGTACAATATTTCTAAGACAAAAAGCCTAATCTATTTTAGAAAGGAGCTAATGTTTGCTGCATATTTTTCATGGTACATTTAAATTATAGTTTTAATAAAATACATCTTTAGATCAAAGTGGAAAGAAGTCATCAGTAGTAGGCCAGTGTACTCCACATTTTTTTTCTTCCAGATGATGGATGGCTTATGTTGTTCAGATTTCCACAATCAATCTCATTCAGTACTGTTTTTCCTCTTCTAGCACATATAAACAGGAGAACTGGTAGACAAAACGAACAAAATCCTTGTGTCCGATCACGTGTTTAGACGTTCATCAGCTTAATGAGTTCATGCAGTTTTATATATAAGTCTAGAAATGGTAGTGCTGATGATGAAAGGTGGGGGTTGTTTTTCTTTTCTGTAAGATGACAGCATGAAATACAGCATTTTGTTTATATCTCTGGCAAAAGAGAAAGCAAAACTTGCCTGTTGAATACTTGTAGAACTTTTTGAACAGTAAGTTAGGTCCGGGTGAGTTATCATCCTTGAAACTCTGGTCTTTCTGATCTTAGAATCAGAGCAGAGAGGAAGGAATTGCTAGGAAAGTTAGAAATGGATTTTATTTAAACCTAGTGGAAATTGTTTGAACTTTCCACTCTTGTAAACATCCACATAATGCCATGAAAAAGTTCATGAATATTGCATTTTTTTCCAGTTATCTGTCTATACAAGTTTCTACTTGGATGAGGTTCCTAGAGGTAATGAAGCTCAGACACTCCGTGGTGCCCTCTCAAATTCATGGGTCCTCCTGTTCCTACCTTTTTTATTCTCCTGTAGGTGTTTCCACTTATTTGTGTTCACCTGCGCGTTGGCAGGCCTTTGCCGGCGCTGTTTGCGGTCTCTTTTCCAAACCTGCTCACAGAACTCATCCATTGTGTTGAGATTGGGGTGGTTGATTAACTGCATGAAGTCTCTGTACCAGATCTTTTGACTGGGGGTCATGCTGTTGGTAGCATCCTTGATCTTGGAGGCATCGCCATCCTCTTCTTTGTGGAGCAGCTCTTCCAGGTGGTCAGTATCAATCACTTCCAGGGTCACTTTGAGCAGAGTTTGCATGAAGCCATGCTCCACAGCATGGCAGAAATAAACACCAGAGTCTCTCCGGTGGAGACTTCGTAGCAATAGGCCCTGTTCTGTCCGGATCATGTGATCACCCACTTTTATCTGTATTGGAAAAAATTGGTAATTTCAACAGTTGTCTTTCATATACGTGCCCCATTATCCTCTAACCATACTAGCTCCTTAGTACTGCTCCTTTCAATAGTAAAACTTGGCCAAAAATTCACAAACTCACAAAAATGGAAAACCCTCTGCCATTCATCTGTAGTTATGAAAGCCTCAAATACTCTGGAAAAACCAATGTCCTGCAAAGACTTTGGGGAATTAGGAATTTACTCCTTAGTCCTTGCTGCTGTTGAATAAAGATCTGTATCAACTCTGTTAGATAGATTTGCTGGTAAAATTACAGAAGACCCTAGCCTGTAATCAGCAGAGTCAGCATGGATCCATGTGGCTGTATTACTGAGGTCACATTTATCATTATCTTTTAGTCAAACCTAGATCCATTTACGGGAAAGGTTCTCTGTCTTCCTATTGTTCCTTACTACAAAAGCCCTTATGCATAGAAGTGGATTCTGCATAAGTGGGAAATTTACAAAGAAACAAATAAGAGTTAAATACGAAAATTTTAATATTCAAAAAGCAGCTTTTCAAAATAATGTATTTTTCTGAATTAATTCATGACATGTAACTACATTTTCTGCACATGTGGATGCAGACAGAAAGGGAACAAACCTTTTTGCCGTTCTCTTCACTGAGAATAAATTCTTAATAATTTACTAATTCTTAATAATTTACTACTTATGCAAACAAACCAAAAATATTTAAAGACGATAATATAACTATTTAGAAAAAGCTTTAAATATATATGTATTTAAAAATACTTCAATGCAAAAAACAAGGTTCTGTTTCCTAGCTTGACCTCTCTAACTACCAGAGTAGATTCTTCTCTTAAGATATGTGTGACCTAGTTTGATAGTAACACGACTTGAAAACCTGGACGATTAATAACATTAGAATGTTGGTGACAAGAGAACGAGATAAATAAAGTATCAACTTAGAGTAAAGCAAATAGGGAAGGTCAGTATTTTTGCCTCTATGAATATTGCTTTTGATGAAAAAAATGTACAGGTTTTCATAATCTTGTGTCCACTACAGTTCTCAGCTCTTCATTCTGTCTCTGTCTTATGTGCAGTAAAGTCTTAGAGCATGCAGTATGTAGGATGTTTCTGATTGCAGAGAAATTCTGCTAAACTAAAATCATTCTGGGAAGGACTCAGATTGAAGTCTATCTTTCTAGAGAAAATTAGTTGCATCTCTTTATTTTTTTTCTACTGTACCTCTTCTTTGCGATCCTCATTTTGCTTCTGGAATTGCCAGTAGACTACAGCACGCTGAGATTTTGGACTGCACTCAAGAAAAGTGCTGCTATTCTCTACTCCGTAGATAATCTTTTCCTCCAGGGTGTGACCACTTGGGTTATCTGTACAGCATGGAAAAAAAAAAAAAAGAAAAAAAGAATTACAATTACTGAAAAAAATCCCACTTCATTGCTAAGTAATTTTTTTTTGTTTGTTTAGAAATTGGGCTCCCTTAAAGTGTTTAAATGCTTCAAAAAAAATTTCCCCATATCAGTATGCTATTTGGAAAATTTCCATCAACACCTCTATCTTCGTAAGGATCCCTGGTAGGTTTTTAGTTTTTACTGTTTTTTTTTTTTAATTGTATTTTAAATCCTAACAGCTGCTAACATCTCAATATGGGAAGTTAATGAATTTAATTGTGAAATTTTCTGTAAACCTCATTATTATTCATCAAGGAAAACATCTAGGACACGACAAGAATTTTTAATAGCAAACTGTATGCAATGAGAAAACTCAGGGTGTAGTTGTAGAATGTTTGTAATGATGCCTCCTGGGCTCTATGGTCATAATACTTTAGAGCAAAGTAATAAAACATGAGGCTATTTAAAAGTAGTATAATGTGTTTAGATTACATGGCACTGCAGTTTGCTGAAGCTGTTAATGACCAGAAATAATGTTTTTGAGGAAACGATCTTCAATTAATCATTTCCTCTCATACTGATATAATTTATGGAAATGTAATGAGGTTAATAAACCAGACATTATGGAAGGGGAAAAAGAAAGTTAAATAAATTACTTCCTTTTGTAACAACAATGTTTCAAGATATTCATCAACTTGCTGGAAATATCACATAGCTATAGGACTTATACGGTATTTGATTCTTCTCCAATACCACAGAGGCTGTAAGTTTCAGCTCTCCACCTTAGCTCTTTAAAATGCTGTTATGGAATTAAGTGGCCACTGTTATGGAATTAAGTGGCCAATCCTGAAGAGTAGATGAGGAGGAAGGGCTTGGTAGGCTATTTAACACTGTGTTGATCTCATGGGGTTTTCTGACTCTTTGCCATTCTCTGCCATTCTTTCCATTCTCCACTTTTGAACTTTAGCACTGGAAATCTTTAAGGAACAAGTTTTGATATGTTTTAACAGGAAAATTATGTCTATTTAAAACCCTCTAGGTGAAATCCTTTGTCCAGTTCTGTTTGCCCCCAACTGTGCCTTTATCATATTGGCCATGTTGTTTACCAAACACAGGCTGTTTACTAGATGACTGAGCCAAAGGTAAAAATAAAATTGAGCTCCTGGTTTATGTTGATACAGAATCATATGCCTTTCAATAATGACTTGCAGCCCTGAGAGGGGATGGGCAAAGGGATGTAGGGTAGAATAGGAACTTAGGCTTGCCCTGTTTTCAACAAGAAAACATCAAATAGCCTATTAACACTAAACAAATAGGAAATGGGTTTGCTTGCCTTCCTCTGCTGGATCGTGGACCTTTTAAGCAAGTAAGTGGGGTGTTCTATAAAAAACTAAGTGAAACAACTTTTATGGCATCTTTCAGAAACCACATTCCCATGAAGAATGTCAGTGCAGTTCTGGGTCAGGAAGAAAGGGAGCAGTGGAAGAAAGAATTAGAAAGCAAAGCAGCAAGAGAAAGGTGAGATGAGAATGTAGCCAAGGGTACTGGTGATAAGGTCTGAGATGGAGCATGGGTGAATTCGTGTCAATGAAGCAAGGGAAGTGGAAGATAAAGATTGGAATTGGGACTGACTGGCTGATAATTTATGGGTCCAGATTCAACACTGTGAATGATGTACTGACTCTTCTTGTTCAATTCCTCCAATTAAGGAACAGAATTCACATGGCTGAGCAGGCAGCCAAGGATCCTCACACAGTCAGAGATAAGTTGTTTGATATCTGAATTGGGGCTGCAGCATAAAACAGTAAGTAGGAAATGTCCCCTTTTATAGCCTGGGACACTTCTGTTACTGCTCCAGCGAACTGTTTCTGTGAAACAGTGATTTACAGGCTTCCAGAATAAAGGATGGAAACACAGGGATTTCACCCTAGGATGCCTGCTCTGTTTTTACTCCTCTCCTAGGCTCCATGAATTGTGGTTGCAGAATGGCCCAACTTCAACAACAGGAATCCAATATTTTGGCTGTCTGTATTGGAAGTACAGCTATCAAGTCAACTCCCTAAGCCTAAAGGGACTTCAGGTCCTCATCTTCCACATCCCAAATAGTGGACTTAACTAGTAGGTTACTCAGCACCACTGACTATATTTTCCTGAACACAGCTGAGTTCAAGTGAATTACATAGGAGCAGAGCATATGTAACACTGGTCTCACTAGATCTGAGGAAGATAATCTTCTAGACTCTAAATGTTAGTAGAAAGGACAAAAACAGGTATTTTTTTCACTAAAGTCCCACTGCCCAAGAGGAGTGGCATATTTTTAAGTATACAGAGAAGTTTCTGCTGCAAAAACTTAATACCTAGGATATCCTTAGTATCTAAGGAGCTAGTCACAAGTTTTTGTTTGAAACTGGGTGCTCTGACACCATTTCAAACTTCTGTTTTCTTGGATCTGATCTATGACATTCTAGTGTGTTAGAGAACATCATGGAAAGTGAGTGAAGTCCTCTTTAAATTCCTTCACAGCTGCAGAAAATAAAGTATGGGTGACAGATGAGAGGAAGCATTTAGGAGATCCTTGACTTTCCATTGCCATGATTTAAGGGAGCAGAAGGCAGGTCCAGAAATGTCTATAAAGTCCATGTAACATTTAGCACATGGAGTGCAAGAAAGTAAGCAGTGATCAAATAATCACAGGATCAGAGTGCAGCTTTGGGACTGAGGGAGAAGCTGAAGAGACTAGAAGGAAGAATGAAAGTCTAGGAAGTCCAGAAAAGCAGGTGGAGGAATTAGAAAAGTATAGAAATTGTGGAGTTGGTTATGAAATTCAGCCCAAAATCCTGTCTGAGAGCAGTAATTTCCAAAATGAACCCAACAGCAGTATCAGTTTACTACCCTGATAAATATCCTTGAAGTACATAATTTCTGACATAACCAAAGAAGTATGAAAGGTCAAGAAGTTATACCAAGACAGCTTTGCAGATGAATCAATCTTACTATATAGTTTAACTCAAGAGTGATTCTTTGAACTTGCCCTGGGATAAATCAGCTCAAAAAGGTGTCTCTTCTATTACAAATTCTTTAAAAAAAAAAAAGAAAAAAGAAAAGAAAAAAAAAGATTTTATTAACTTCTTGACAGCATGTGTGTGTTATGCTTAAAAAAGATTGTTCTTTAGCTGACACAAAGGTGTCCATGCTTTTAGATTTAAGCATTAATGTCTGGCCAAACATCTAAGCTAAGGATCCTCAGCTCCCTCTAATGTTGTTGTGTAGTCATTTTATACTAGTTCTTATACATTTGCACCAAAGGGCAATGGAAAGAGCCATGTAAACCTTATTAAAAACATTAGTGCTTCAGATTGATCACAAAGTTGGTTTCTGCAATATCTTTAAAAGTGAGATTTTTCTTTTTTTACGTTTTTATTGGAGAATCAACTGGCAGTTACTGCAAGTGAATGTGCAGACAAGTAGTAAATTATTGCTGGAGCTTATTTGTGGCTATAGGCAACCCCAATTCGTCATCTGTTGTCCAGAAAAGTACTAGTCACAACCAAGGAAAAAACTCAGCATAAGTTGGCCTAGGAAGTTGGCATAGGTCACACAGTCATCTGTAATCACATACTGTGCGATCATGTGTAAATGACATGTAAATATAGGAAAATGTAATAGATTTACAGCTCAATTAATTTAGAGAAAATTTATCTCAAGACCAGTCTAAACCATTCATTAAGCATTGTGACAGTGCATCCTTCAAGTCTAAGATCCAGAACTACATTCCCTCAGTATTCTTTGTAACTTACTGATACTTGCTCTTCTCATTTTGACAAAGTTGTATCAAAGCTCCTTGTGATCAGGGGTGCCATGATTGTTGCAATGAAAAAAAATGCATTTCTGGATTACTGCAAAACTGTATTACTCTCTTCCCTTTGGACAGAACATATCTTTATCAGATAAATATGCTTACCAAATATGGGAAGATATAAAAAAACCCAAAGTGTTTTGAAATGCTTTTTTCACTTATGAAAATAAAGAACAAACTTGCATTTGTATAAAGCACAGCAGGCAATGGCTAGAAAACATTAAAATGAAAGACACGTGGTAGGCCAGGTCATATTTTTACTCATGAGTAACATGTCATGAGTAAAAAGGTAAAGCTAAGACACACTTCTGCTGGTATTAAAATCAACATTTAGTGCCTGATGAAATTTTTCTATTGGGAAACGTCATCTCAACCTCAGTATCTGCACTGTATATGCATTACTTGATATGACGCAACATGAAATTTTTGAACTTTCTACTAGTGTCAATTGACTAGTTCAAATCTAAACCAGTTCTCATGAGTTCTCAAAATGTGACAACTACAGACTGATCACAATCTATTCATGCATTTTTACAAATCCTTTTGCCTTCTGAGTAACTTGGCCTGAGTCTGACAATCAAGAAGTAAAAAGAAAACGTATAGTAATGTTAGCTGTGATTTTCAAATGATTGAAAGGAACACAGAGAAAACTATTTGTGAAATGTATTAGTGGTGAATTATAGCTGACACAGAAGTACAACTTTGGACTAGTTATCATTTTTGTTATTACATGGACTGGAAGGACACGAGGATTTTGAGGTATCTCCATTTTCAGTCACCTCCTTATCCCAGAGATCTGTCCAGAGGTTTAACCCTTGGATTAACTTGGTTACAGCATAGTGTTAATAACACCAAAGTTGTGCTTTTGATCCCCATATGGGTCCCTTTCAACTCAGAATATTCTGTGTGCATATAGACCTACTGCAATCATAAAGATTCACTTTTTTCCAGCAGAGGGAAGTATTGCCTAAGTGTTCCCTCCGCTTACAGCAAAAGGGACATTTTTAATCTTCTGAGTCAAGGTCTTCTGAAAAGTTTGGCAACAAACTAGTAACTGTGTGAAGTTTATCAGTCAAACTTAAGTCCAGAAAGGAATCTGATCAATACACTGTGAAAATGAAACAGCTGACAAGAAACCAAATCAAAATATGTCCAAGAAAACCCATGCTGAAAGCATATGGGACAGGCCTACTGCAAGGAACATCCTGATCTTAACAGCTTTTAGCGTGACACCTACAACAAAGGTCATTCCACATTTTGCCAAGGTAGTTACAAACACGTTTGCTTATTATCTTATGCAAACTATATAAAACAATATGTACATATTTCTTGCCATCCTGAAGGAGACACAAGTCTCTTCTGATATAATACTCCTAACCTGATGGTATAGTACCAGGTAAAAGAAGTAGGAAAATTAAAATGTTTAAAACTGTTAACTTGAGGAAAACAACTACAAAACCCCCCAGATATTCTTAATGTCTGATCCAGGCCATTGTAAGCTATCTAAATTGGGATAATGACGTATTATATTCATCTTTCACAGATGTTCGAGACAATTTCACCAACAAATCATTGACATGTTTCCTACTCTACTCATGCACAGTCTGTAAATTACATACAAATTAGTTGCACTTCAGTTGTGCCCATAACTCACCGTGATGCTGCAGGTCTGAGCAGTGGGTAAGCGGGTCTCCATTTCGGATGTCTTGTCGTCTAGTACGTCTGCAAATATCACATTTGAAATCTGTTAGTGACTTTCTCAGTGGTCAGCACACACATTTGCCGTGACTGAAGAGCAATGAGTGGAACATATATAATTACAGAAGTCACAAGGGCATCTAAACTACACTAGGAAGGAAATCATATTGTTACTACTATATTCTGTGCACTGTCACGGTTTGTAGAATGAGGCTTTACTCTTACAGATAAAGTCTTCAGAAACTGGTAAATACATATCTCTTGCACTGAGAAACTAAATAAAAATAATATTCAATACTAATTATTAATATTAAAGATATACTACATAAAATATGATGTTTATTTTCACTGTGTGGGCAATATTGATTACAGACAAATTCATTACTTGATTCATAGATACAGGATTGCTGAGGGATTAAAATATATATAGTACAGTTTAAAATGCATCAAAACCCAGGAAGAAGCTACAGCTGTTCTGCAAGTACAGAATACTTTGAATATTGTGGCACCTTTTAGATAGATGAAATGTTAGGATGGGTGGCTTTCAAAGAATGCTGAAGTGCTGTATTTTCTACAAAACCTAAATTAAACTACATATATCATTTCAGCCACTACAGATTTCACCAAAACATTTCTGAAAAAACCTTTTACATAACTGTTGCAAATGGCTTTGTCTTTAGAATAAACAGAATAAAACACTTGAAAAGGAAGATTTTGAAATGCTGTTTATTCCACTTTTTGTAGCTTGAGTCTGAGTTCTACCTTTGATTGCATGTCCTTTTAACATAGTATATTTTTTTCCCAGTTTGAATTCTATTGGCTCTTTTGAAAAACATATTGATCTGTGCTAAAAAAATGTATTTCAGAAAAGAGAGCTTTTCTATACAGTTTTATTTTGCATGTGTTGTTCTCTCTTTGTCGGTTCCTATTTTTATTTAAATAGCTGTGACACGAAATTCAACTGAGCCAGAGAAAAGCTTTCACATAAAAAGAAAGAAAAAAAGAACAAGGCAAACAAAGATGTGTTTCAAGTGAGAGCACTTTACTTTAGGAATCGGAGAAAGCCTGAGGGCTTGCAAAATTAGAGGAGAACAAAGAGGATTAGGCTGCTGAACAATGCTGCGATTTCAGATTATGGGATCCAGCAACGGATATGCAAAAGTCAAGTAGCCTTGTAAAAAGCCCTGTTGGTCACTCCCTTGTGACAACAGCCCACATTTTTAAAAGCCATTGTTCTGCGGTACAGACCATCTCTCTTCTCTCCACCAGCCCTATTTGCAGGCTCTCACTAATAGCCCAGCATCAGCACATGCCAAGAGTTCTCTCTGAGGCACAACTGCTCAGCTGAAGCCTATTGCCTGAAAGATTTTAACCATATCTTTTTCCACTGAAAACTACTGGAATGTTAAACCTGAAATTAGTTACATGAAGTACAGCAACAGTTTTTTTTTTTTTTTGCTCATCTGAATTTTTTTTAAATTGAGATTACCAATTTTTTATATTTTTATGAATAAAAACTTCTTTAAACTCATGATGTGTTTATCTTAGCACTCCTTAGTAATAAGGAATCTTCTGCTGATTGATACATGATTCAAAAAATGTACTAATCATAATTTCCAATATCTCTATATTACTCATTACGACTGACAAAACCACACCCAAGACTTAAGGAATCATAAAATTTTGCTACTCCTTCCTAAATTTGGAAACATGTCATAGGATACTATTTGTAGGAAAAAAAGTCTGTGGAAAGACTCATATTACTGCCAATGAAGTTTGGATGAGATGTTTAGTCAGAATCTCAGGAAAATGTCGCACATATCACAATTGTATCAACATGATGATTTATGAAATATGAACCAGAACACATCTGCATGGGGTAAAGTGAAGTGGTCACACAACAGGAGCTCTGGACTGTCATTTATGCTTGTAAAATACACAAAGAAAGAAAAGCAAATTAAAATCAAGGTTTAAAAAAGCTTGTAAAAATAGAATAAAAATCAAATCAAAACAAAACAAAAACCCCAAACAAAACCCCAAAAGCAACTACTAGTAAAGCATCTGTACAACTGCCTCAGGACTCAGTTTTCCCAATATTTCTGGAGCCTAAAATTACAAGAATTTATTATTAGGAAAATGTTGACATTTAAGCTGTTCCCAGAAATTCTGAATTTATCATAGATGCATTCCAAGCTGGTTTGAGACAGTGGGTACAGCAGGCACCAGGTAAACCGAGCATCCTCTCCCCCAGTAACACAGACCTTGACTCTGCCGCTGTTGCTGCCAAGGGAAAATTGGGGGGAAGCGGTGGAAACAGCAGCTTTTTCTGAATGCATTTTTCAGATCCCAGCTCCCCAGGACTAACTTGTTCTTTCACAGTGGCCTTAAGAAGAGTAAATTCTGCACCCCAAGGTTTTTCTGTGGCTGTGCAACCCAGTTTAGCCCCAGTAACCCTGCCCCGCAATTCCTGTGAGAAGAGGTCCCAGTCCCTTTACCCATGATGGCAACAGTGAGCTCAGTCTGCAGTGCATTAAGAGATAGATAAGGAAAAGACAAAGAGCCCTATTTCTTCCATCAGTGTAAGCAGATGAATGACAGTTTATGTGCTCTATGGATCTTGAGATGGGCTGGGAGTAGGAATGGGTGCTAGTGAATGCTGAGAAACTATGAGGTTCAGGGATAAAGAAGCATAGGAGAGTAGCAGAAAATAGTAATTCACTGATTCCTGACCTTATTGTCTCCTTCAACTCAGAGGCAGTACTCAAACATACTGATTTCTAATCCTAAAAACTTTCAGATCAAATCAAATTCTTAGACTCTCCTTGAAAACCTCATTGTTCCCTCTCCCTTCAATTCTCCTCCAGAGAAGCTGCCATGATACCACGAGAAATAAGAATTTAGTCCACACAGCCGAGAAAATTTGACTGGGTCTTCTTTTGGGATGGGTTCCATTTCTCCTTTTCAATTATTTTCACAGAATTTCACAAGAAGCTTGTCTCAGATCAACTCTGTTTCCTGGTGCAAAAAATAGAACCGGATGTTCCACAAGAAGCTTTTATTTTTGTAATCTTTTCTTTTTTTAGGATACATTGTAATGTAAACCTTGAAATTTTAATCCCCTGCATCTGAAAAGTCTGTGATACAAACTCAACTTCCCACCCTTTACCACATTTCATCTGCCTCAACAATCGATCTAAACCTGGAATTTGGAGTCCTGACATTCTCAGCTTAGTATTGCTACCATTAATTTTATCTACATAAACCCTTACGTATCTAAACCTTTGGATTCCTTGTTTCTTCCTAAATAGATGATGTCTGGCATGTTGAATTTAATGTGAGTACTTTTTAAATCATTTTGGCCAATTTATCATGGGAATCTCAACTCTACAACTTCTATTTTCAAGTGATTACTATTCAGTTATACCTAATTTCTACTTCAGTAGCCCAGCTCTTCAGTAACAAGTTTGTATACTTTTAGAGAAAGAGTTTCAGAGATAAAGGCAGGCAAAGAAAATATTATTTTAAACCTTTATATCAGGCAACTAGACTTGTGACTTTTTTATAAAATTGGTATTTTTTCCTTGTGGAATCGGTTTTCCCTTAATGTTTGCATTGCAAAGCCTTCAGTGTCACTACAGACTGAGTGTAAAAGTGGTTGTGCTGATCTGGTAGCACTTGGACACGCATCAACACATGCAAAGCTACACTTTTGAATAATAACAACGTTATCACGAAAAAGTTTCTATTGATGTCCAAACAGTTTATAGATATTTCTTTTGAATTAGAATTCATGAAAATGCAGAATAATTTACTTGGGCAAGTAGAGATTCTATTTTGATTTCAAGCCCCCTTCTAAAGATAGAGAAAAGGATTTCTTTTTCTTTTTTCTGTTTATAAATGGATATAAAGTTATGAATCCATTTCAAAGAGAATTCTTCTATGAATGTTTCCTTACAGGAGCTTTTTAAGCCAGCCCAAAAAGTAGCAGTGGTCACTTTAAATCGACCAAGACTTCATATTGCATGTAACTCTCACAACAATGTTTTCTTTGGAGGAGAAAGGGCTCCAGTTAACCATCTCATGAAAAATCTCCAAAGCCCTCTGGTCATATTGAGACCACCAGTTCAAACAAATAGCAACCCATCCAAAACTGTCCCTACCTCTTAGCAGTGGGGAAGTAACGCGAACAAGATGAACCATCCCAGGCACAGTAAGGGTCTCTTGCAAGGCAACACTCAGCACATGCTTTTCCATACACATCACAGCGGTGCAAAGGAAGCTGTGAAACTCCAGTGGCTGAGCCAATGTAGAGTTGTTGCTGTTATAAAAATTAAAAAAAAAAAAAAAAATAAAAAA